>NC_045748.1:24279292-24279714 GCF_008692095.1 Etheostoma spectabile | reverse complement strand
GGGGGGACTACAATAATTAGGGGCGCTCGTCTGCCGAGGCCTTTTGCCTACACAGAAAACATTTTAATTATACGTAAAACACCAGAGTGAAGCACTCAAACAGCAGGGGAGCAGGAGTGATATCAAATATTATGATGTTCTCGTCTGGCTCCTCTCTGCTCTACCTACATTCTCAATCCCATATTAAAGGGTACCTACCGGTTTTTTTCAACCTGGACCCTATGTTCCCATGTTGTTGTGTCTAAGTGACTGATGGGAGCAACGATCTTTGAAATTGGTCCAGTGTTATGCGTGAACTCTGTAATGGGCAGACACAGACCAAGCTGCAATGTAACCCTATGGGGCAAATGTGCATCGCCAGTTTTGTTTTGCCACGGACACGCTCATATTATTATTATAAGTGTCTGACAACATTATGAAAA
>NC_045748.1:24278761-24279282 GCF_008692095.1 Etheostoma spectabile | reverse complement strand
ACAGATATAGACCTTTAAAACCTCTTTGAGACCTTTCTGTTCACCCAGAAACAGCTCTGAGGTTGCTTGCGCTGAACCTACCAGACTCCATTTAAAAAAGCAATACTTTTAGCTTGTTTAGAGCCAACATATTCTCACATGTAAATCTGTAAACTTGGTGTTTATTTCAACCCGACAGAGTTGTGATGATAATAAAAATTGTAGATTTCAGTAAAAAAAATCTAAGGTTTGTGGAAGACTTTGTCACACAACGGTTTTGAGGAAGGGGAATGTTCCCTCAATGTAAAGAGCTTTTATAGTTTTAACACTATTGCTGTTCCACAATTCAACTGAAGTTGGAAAAGATGACCCGAAAAGGCTTTTCATAGTTTTTTTTGTGTCTGTCGACTTTGAATGAAGTGTATTTTACGATGCTAAAATTGCTGATTATTTTCATGGAGTCTGGTGGCTTTAGCGAACGCAATTTTCGTGGATGTTTTTCTGTTTAAAAAAGGATCTTAATCTTTAACAGAAAGGTCGAC
>NC_045748.1:24277235-24278751 GCF_008692095.1 Etheostoma spectabile | reverse complement strand
ATCCTTTCCATTATGTTGTCAGACACTTAGAATATTAATCAAAGCCTGTCACTGGCGAAACGAGCACTTTTGTGAAGGTAAATACAAGCTGGACAATTGCCCCATTACCTTACATTGTAGCTTGTTTGGCCACTGTCGACGGCAGCGGTCCCACTAAATACTGCACCAATGTCAAAGATTGTTGTTACCATCAGTCCCTTAGACACAAAGCATAGGAAAATAGGGTCCTGGTTAAAAAAAAGAAGCCTTTCCGATCAAATGCCGGCAGGGAGAAAATGTCCGAATTAACAGAAAACAAAGCTAGTTTTCCTTCAGTCTATTTGGTATTCCTGGACCGGGTCCGAGGTTTCTGCCTGTTTATGGGAGGTTTTTCCTCGCCACTGTCGCACCAAATGCTTGCTCTTGGGGGGACTTTTTAGGGATCCCGGACCCATGCCGAATGCAAACTGATGATGTATGTACAGTACATAAGCAAGGCATCTTTCCACCGATCCCAAAATCCTTCTCCCGATAAGACTTTAGAATAACTAGGGACAGTGGTGCTGGCAGGACTCTATTCAGGGTACGCACAAAAACCGCCTGCCCTCTGAAGCGGTTTAATGCGCCAGAGACCAGCTAGCTGTTTTCAGATATCTGATGTGTGTGTGTATGTATATATACATATGTATAGGAGTGTTCTCCTTGCATACTTTTATCATATCACAATGACCAGACCTTGAAAATATTTTACTAAAGCCTTTTGTGAGAGAGAGAGAGAGAGAGAGAGAGAGAGAGAGAGAGAGGTGGATGCGCTCAGAGCAGAGAGCTGCCGGCGAGCCTGTAAGGGGATATGAATAACCTGATTTCTCTGTGTGCCATGTAAATGATCATAACTGCAATATTCATGTCCATGTTAACACACACGATACAGACAACATGCTATAGCTGCATCTGTGGGTTTAGCAATACTACTTAGCGTCCATGGCAACCAGTTTATCTACAGATCGAGTCATAAAAATGAACACTGTGATTAACAGTGGGTGGGTTGTTGGTGAAATAATGTATAATTACTGAGAAAATGATTACCGTGGACAGAGCAGAAGGGAGCTGCTGTCGGCTGCTGCTCCGTTGAACATTTACACATTGTTATCATTAGACGCGTTGCACGTCTCACAGAAGTCAAATGTCCGCACATACGGGATCATTTTTGTCTTTAATTCACACTTCTCACGTATCGAACAAAAAACACTAACTCGAGCAAAAAAAGTTGTATACACCCTCATGTGCCATCCTTACTCTATTCTACTTCTAATCTCTCATGTCGTCATTTTTAAATCTCCTATTGTGCCTTCTTCCATTTTGAATTTAGTATGCCAATAAAAACACAAACACGTAACAAAACAGATTTCCCTAACATTAGTTAGTTGTAGTTATTTATTTCTCACTAAAATAATATGATAATTTGTTTTATTGTCACAGAACAGAGGAACATCAAATGTGTTAAAGTTCTGATAAATAAAATGTATAAAAATACAAA
>NC_045748.1:24273141-24277225 GCF_008692095.1 Etheostoma spectabile | reverse complement strand
TAAGATATGAAACTTAAAGTCCTTTGAACAAACAAAAAATCAATGGTGTGAGTGTCCTCTGTGGACAGACTATGCAACGCCACACTACAGGGACGTTGTAGAGCGTCCTCTGGTGGACAGACCTATACAACGCCATCACCAACAGGGACGTTGTTAGAGCGTGCCTCTGGTGGACAGACTATGCAACGCCATCATAACAGGGACGTTGTAGGCGTCCTCTGGTGGACAGGCTATGCAACGCCATCATAACAGGGGTTGTAGAGCGTCTCTGGTGGACCGACCTGCAAACGCCATCACTAACCGGGACGTTGTAGGGTCCTCTGGTGGGACAGACCATGCAACGCCATCACTAACAGGGAGTTGTTAGAGCGTCCTCTGGGGACAGACCATGCAACGCCATCACTAACCGGGACGTTGTGTAGAGCGTCCTCTGGTGGACAGACATGCAACGCCATCACAACAGGGACGTTGTAGAGCGTCCTCTGGTGGGCAGACCATGCAACGCCTCACTAACGGGACGTGTAGAGCGTCCTTGGGGACAGACAGCAACGCCATCACTAACAGGGACTGTGTAGAGCGTCCCTGGTGGACAGACCATGCAACGATCACTAACCGGGGAGTGTTAGAGCGTCGCCTTGGTGGAAAGACCATGCAACGCATCACTAAACGGGACGTTGTAGAGCGTCCTCTGGTGGACAGACCATGCAACGCCATCACTAACAGGGCGTTGAGAGAGTCCTCGGTGGGCAGACATGCAAAGCCATCACTAACCGGGACGTTGTAGAGCGGTCCTCTGGTGGACAGACTATGCAACGCATCACTAACAGGGACGTTGTAGAGCGTCCTCTGGTGGGCAGACCATGCAACGCCATCACTAACGGGACGTGTAGAGCGTCCTCTGGTGGACAGACATGCAACGCCATCACTAACCGGGACTTGTAGGCGTCCTCTGGTGGACAGACCATGCAACGCCATCACTAACAGGGACGTTGTAGAGCGTCCTCTGGTGGACGAACCATGCAAGCCACACTACCAGGACGTTGTAGAGCGTCCTCTGGTGGGACAGACCATGCAACGCCATCACTAACAGGGACGTTGTAGAGCGTCCTCTGGTGGGCAGACCATGCAACGCCATCACTAACCGGGACGTTGTAGAGCGTCCTCTGGTGGACAGACTATGCAACGCCATCACTAACAGGACAGTTGTAGAGCGTCTCTGGTGGACAGACTATGCAACGCCATCACTAACAGGGACGTTGTAGAGCGTCCTTGGTGGACAGACTAGCAACGCCATCAACAGGGACGTTGTAGAGCGTCCTCTGGTGGACAGATATGCAACGCCATCACTAACAGGGAGTTGTAGAGCGTCCTCTGGTGGACAGACTATGCAACGCCACACACAACAGGGAGGTTGTAGAGCGTCCTCTGGTGGACAGGACATATGCAACGCCATCACTAACAGGGAGTTGTAGAGAGCTACTATGGTGGACAGACTATCAACGCCAGCAATAACCGGGACGTTGTAGAGCGTCCTCTGGTGGACAGACTATGCAACGCCATCACTAACTGGGAGATTTTAGAGCGTCCTCTGGTGGACAGACCATGCAACGCCAACGCCAATACCATGACTGACCGTCCGTTTTTATTCTATTTTCTTTTCTTATTGTTTTTTCAAATCAGCCATTATAAATGCCAAATATCGGCCGATAATATACTACTACTTCTACTTAGAATCCCTCCTCTCCGTTTTGAATATTGCATTGTGCATTCCATTTGAATCCCTTTAATATTTCCATTTTGATTACCTCGTTGTGCCATTGTGAATCCCTAAGTCTTCCACTAGGAGAATGCTGATGTTGTAAATTCCACCAAACACAATTTATGATAAAGTCTTTGTTTCACTGTTTTACTGTTCCATTGTATTAATGGGTCTGTATCTGCATGTTTTCTTCCTTCAGTGTTTTCATGTTTCAGTCTGATAATCCTCAACTCATTCTTAATTACTCCCTAATAATTAGAAAATCCTGGTAATCTGCTGCATAATCGAGGCAATTCAGCCTACTGACAAGCACCACACACACACACACACACACACACACACACACACACACACACACACACACACACACACACACACACACACACACACACACACACACACACACACACACACACACAGCAATTATTAGCCTTGTGAATGACTTTGAAGCAGATAATTCTCTGTGTCTCAACATCCACTAATTACCAGCAGCTGAAAAATTATACAGGAGTCTGAATCAGCCTCTCTGGAAATTAAAAGATACACAGCTAATAATCTCTCTCACACACACACACACACACACACACACAAGCTTGTATGTTTATGTATGTATCAAACGGCAAGTCGTTCCCTCAGTCAGCAGTGTGAATCTTTAGTCTCGATCAGATAAAAACGCCCGTCGGCACATTTAAAGGAACAGCGCAACATTTAGTGAAAGCCTTCTTGCCTGTCATCCCCAGAGGCAGATGAGAAGATGGATATCAGTAGTTACGTTTCCATCCACTTTTGAATCGAATTATCTGAAGTTTGGTAAAAAAAAAAAATAATAATAATAAAACTCATGTGAATAAAGCCGATGAAAGTGTGTTTCCATCCAACGGCTTTAAAGCCAATAAAAACCCGTGGTAATGACGTAAAATTGGTTTTAACATTTTAAGGTGTTTCCATTCATTTTCGCACTTAATTGCACAACATTCAACAAACATTTGCCAAGTATTTTTAGACAAAATGGATTCCGCTGTCTTCCAACACATGATTAATATGGGCCAAGTTGTAATAGAGCTTATGTGCCAGCTGATAGCGACATATCAAGATATAATAAGAAAACAACGACGCTATCAACACGTCGCTATGACGATGCAACTTGGCTTTTATTTTCCCTCCGGCATCGCTGCGAGACAACTGTTTTTCGAGACATGTCTCGCTGTTTGAGTCCCAGGGCTTGTCCTAACCCTTGTTGACCATTTCCTTGACGAGTTCCTGACAAATTATGGCCTTTCTTAGATTTTTGCTATCTAAAAAAGCCGTTATAGTTTGTTAATAAATTAAACTCAGAAAGTCTCTCGTCTCCTCGTCCGTGTCCACTTCCATCTGTCTTTGTTGACATCCCCCATGTGTGCAGACAGAGCGGAAATACTGGGAAATGAACTCAAACTTCTTCTTCTTCTTTGTTTTGTGGCGGCTTGCAACCATAAAATGACCTAAAACTTAATCAGAATTCCTTATTTATTCAGAAAATGACGTTTCCATCAGCGTTGATCGCATAAGCCGAATATAAATCAAAGATAAAAATCCGATGACATCGAACGTATTTCCTTTGAGTCGATATCCACGAAATTCCATCGAATTTTACTGTTTCCGTAAGGTATTTTTCATTCAATATCGCTTCATTTGGATAACAACGTGAGGATGGAAACATAGCTTATGTCATCCCTGTGCGTGACCTCAACTTATGAATCCGAATAGCGGTGAGGAAAGGTGGAGCTGAACATTTTATTTCCCCTTTTGCACTCGTCACAGGTCCACAGAATGAAAATGAAAAGCTTTTCCAAAGTGAGCAGGGTTCATCATCCGGGGACCATTACTGTCTATTCAAAAGGTCACGGCAATCCATCCAATGAGGGTTCACATATTTCAGTCTGGTCCAGAGTGGAAGGCCAACCAACCGACATCGCCATTCCAAGAGCCATGCTGCTCCTTAACAGTGTTGCCAGATCTTGCGAGACAAATACGCAACCAGGCCTGTGAAAACAAGCCCAAAATAAGCGCTTGTTTTCTACTAGCCCCCCCTAAGATCCTGGAAGAGAAAATAAATCAAACTGTGTTACAATCCATGTAGACAGATTGGTAAACTGTCCCCACGGTTAGGCTAGAGTTTATTAATGTCCTCCCCCTGAGCTTCAGGACAATGACCACAGGAGTAACTTAAACCACCTTTTAACTTTAGTTAACATTAGAAAACTGATGGGATTTGAAATCACTTTTTTTCACAGTGATTTTGACCGGCACGAAAAAGGCCTGTGTTGCACAAGCCCAAATAAGCAA
>NC_045748.1:24268663-24272819 GCF_008692095.1 Etheostoma spectabile | reverse complement strand
AGTTGTTTCTTGTCCCACACGACGGGTTGGATCCATTCTTTTCTCACCTTTCTCTTCTCCCAGTCTTGTTAGACTTCTTCCCGTTTTCTCCCACTTTATCCCGGGCATTTATTCCTCCAAAAACTCTCCTACAGTCCCACTCACACCATCAGTCGCTACTCGCGGCATTTTCCTAACCAGAGACAAACACAGACTGCCCTCTCTGCCTCTGGTTGGTTTGTACTCGTTTCAATCTGGTTCAGAGGCATTAGAGCAGGAAGTGGGTGGGAAAATAACCGGCCTGTCTATGATGTTTATGGGAAAGGGGCGGAGATCCGACGCGAAACCGGCACAAGAACAGCTGTGTACAAGCCCAAATAAGCAATACACTTTAGTGACCAAGCCCAAAAAACCGCAACCCGCGACTACCACAATATCTGTAAAGCAAACTTTACAAAAAAAAACAAGCCAAAGTCGCCTTAGAATGACGCGGACATGGCAACACTGCTCCTTAACCCTTGTATTGATCTTCACTTTGGGACCTCTCGTATCCCCTCGGTCAAACTGACCCAGGACTTATTTTGGTTTTAAAAACAATTCTGAAAAAAAAAAATTTGACTTCATATATATATTATCAATATTGTCTTTATCTCCATCTCAAGCAAGTGAGATAACATCCCCCTGGGTCTGAAATAAGTTTCATTATATTATTTCATAACGTATATGTTTCAGGGATGCAATCAGCACTAGCACACAATTCCAAAAAAATGGTCTATATCCAGAATAATTTTTTGAATTGCGGTCAGGAATACATGTTTATCACAGGAAATAAGTAAGGGCCGTTGATTTTGCAGGTAGAAATATGTTATACTTGTATAATTTTTCTTCTGCAAAATTTGAAATGGGTCAATTGACTCTGAACAACATACAAGGGTTTAAAGGGTAACTACCGTTCTTTTCCACCATGGACCACTATTGTTTATCTAGTTATAGTGAGTCAGACGCATAGCAGCACAAAAAGTGTGGACTCAGTGACTGATGTTGACTATTTGGACATTTCAGACCCCCTTAGCGAGTTTTTTTTTTTGTTTTTCTTTTGTCGTAAAGCCAACTACTAGCGACAGACCGGCGTCTTTCTCTAAAAAAAGGGACGCCGGGTTATGGAGCACACAAGGTAGTCTCTCCTGCGGTTACACTTTAGTGACAAGCCCAAAAAAACCGCAACCCGCGACTACCAATATCTGTAAGCAACTTTACAAAAAAACAAGCTCAAAGTCGCTTAGAATAAGCGGACATGGCAACACTGCTCCTTAACCCTTGTATTGTCTTCACTTTGGGACCCTCTCGTATCCCCTCGGGTCAAACTGACCCGGGACTTATTTTGGTTTTAAAAACAATTCTGAAAAAAAAAATTTGACTTCATAATATATATTATCAAATATTGTCTTTATCTCCATCTCAAGCAAGTGAGATAACATCCCCCTGGGTCTGAAATAAAGTTTATTATTATTATTTCATAACGTATATGTTTAGGGAATGCAATCAGCACTAGCACACAATTCAAAAAAAATTGGTCATATCCAGAATAATTTTCTGAATTGAGTCAGGAATACATGTTTATCACAGGAAATAAGGTAAGGCCGTTGATTTTCAGGTAGAAAATATGTATACTTGTATAATTTTTCTTCTTGCAAAAATTTGAAATGGGTCAATTTGACCTGAACACCATACAAGGGTTAAAGGGTAATACCGTCTTTTTCCAACCTGGACCCTATTGTTATCTAGTTATAGTGAGTCAGAGATAGCAGCACAAAAAGTTGTTGACTCAGTGACTGTGTTGCTACATTTAGCGACATTTCAGACCCCCTTAGCGAGTTTTTTTTTTTTTTTTCTTTTTAAAGCAACTAGCGACATATCCGGCGTCTTTCTCTAAAAAAAGACGCCGGTATGGAGCACACAAGGTATGTCTCTCCTGTGGCCTCCAAAACAGTCTTTTGTTCTGTGACTGAAGAGCATCCCCTCCCCTCTCTGCTCTCTCTTCACAACGCGGGCACGTAGAAGGGGAGGGGGGGCAGGGTGCGGGGCCCTGGGCAATATATACTATATAATACTATATTAGCTTTAGCCATGCAGGCAGCAGTTTTCCGCGGTGAGACATGGCCGGGAGACGTGATAACGCTGCATTAATCAGGTGATTTAGTTTGTCTTTGCAGAGAACAGAGGTGCTGTATGTTCCGTCTCACAGCTGATTGTCTTATTTTGTTTACAAGTTCCAGATGGAGTCTGGATATGATGTGGGGTAATTACTGTTATCTTACACACTTCAGGCTTTTTGCAGCTAGCTCAATGGAGAGACTATGTGACACTAGGTGGTGCAGCCTGAGACATAAACATATGAAAAATTGCCTTTTGCTTTTGTTTTGCTTTACGCTCCATTGTACCGAACCGTGATGTCAGAACCGACATATGGACCGAACCGTGACCTCTGTGTACCGTTCCATCCCTAATACGTACAGTATGCATATTCATATCCATATTATTAATGTGGGTTTGTTTGTTATTTGCGATTTTAACATCCGTTTATGATGTATGCATTTGTTGTGTGATGTCTGTAAGCTACAGGGACCTTGATATATATAAAGTATCTATCTATCTATCTATCTATCTATCTATCTATCTATCTATCTATCTATCTATCTATCTATCTACCTATCTATCATGTGATACCAGTAAAAACATTTTGAATCGGTAGAGCTTGAATCGCGATTCAAATACAAATTGGTTTTTTTTGCGCACCTCTAGTACACAACGTATAACAACGTATATTGTTTTATCATGACTTTTATTTACGTGTAATTGAGTATTTCACTGTAGTACTGCTACTTTTAATTTAGTAAAAGGATCTGATCAAGTCTAGTGAAAGTGAAATGAGTTGGAAACAGAGGTGAACAACATAGTAAAGGTGTTGGACTTGTTGCCCCTTCTCGTTTCCTTTTTGCAGCGTGGAAAAAGCATTGTTGTGTGACGGCAGCCTGCTGGACCCTGTTTCCACAAAAGGGCCAAAAAGGAAGTCAGAGGAGAGGAGAGAACTAAAGCATAAAAAAAAAAATGAAAAAACTAAATGAGCAAGAAGCAGCAACAAGAGTCACAGCGGCAGGGAACAAAGTGAACGGTCTTTCGGCAACTGATTAAAAAAATGTTGTTTCAACAGCTAGAACAGCAGAGACCGGGCAGACACACACACACACACACACCACACACCACACCACACACACACACCACACACACACACACACACACACACACACACACACACACACACACACACAGGCTGGCCGCTGCCCTCTCTCTCTGGTCCAGCTATAAAAACCCATTAGTAATCGCTCCTCGACTCTCAGCGGCTCTTTTCGCCCAAACGACTTCCATCCAGCCAATCTGCATAAATCTGCATTAATGGACGATTTTCCCTCCACGGAAAACAAATGTGCTTTAAAAAATGTCTCCTTATCTGTCGGCTTTTAGAGGAAACATCAGAGAGAAGACACACACCCACACCCGCACACACACCCGCACCCACACACACACACTTTTGCAGCTTGGACATGCCAAAACAAATGCTGATAATTTAACCATTCTTAGAGCTTAGCAGTAGTGGAGCTAATAGCATGCTTTAGGAAAGGTTAAAGGACCTTAACTGGGTTTTTTACATAGTAGCTCCTATGTGCATGCTTGTACATTACAGACAACCATTTCAAGAGGATGACTGGTGGCGAAAAGAAGATTACACTTCCTCTGTTGCCAGTGTTTTCCCCTCGCTTTGTGGAAGACTGGAGGAGTGTGGGTTATGCATGCTCTCCTATTTCTTTTTTTAAATACAAAGAAAAAGTAATTTCCCAATATGTGCTGTGTCTCTTTGTGGGATTTTGTGTCTCTTTGTAGTCGCGTTGTGTCTCTTTTTGGTCATTTCTTTTTCTTTGGAGTTGTTTAGGGTCTCTGTGGTCATTTGACGTCTCTTTGTGTTCGGTTTGTGTCCCTTTGGGGTAGTTCTGCGTCTCTTTTTCACATCATATTGGACCATTAGTGTTACCATGTCTGTGTCTAAAACGTTGGAAAAGCTAGAGGAGATCATAAATAAATAACACGCAAAAAGCTTTAACCCTTGTGTTGTCCTCGGGTC
>NC_045748.1:24268326-24268653 GCF_008692095.1 Etheostoma spectabile | reverse complement strand
GTTTCAAAGTGTTTTATATCAGAAATATAGATTTCTTTCAACCAAATTTTTCCAAAAATAACATGGATAATTCCACATGTTCATTAGGTGACATTAACGATTACTTTTGTTGAATTTTTTATTTTATTTTTATTTAATCTTATAGCATTTGAATTTTTTTTCTTTTTTTTTATGGTTTCCAAACAGTATGCGGACTAAAATTGGACATATACCCACTCAAAATCCTCTGATCTTAACTATGAGTCAAAATAATCCCTAATTTCTGCCTTTTTAACTAAAAAATCATGTATAATTTGACATAATTGAGGTTAGTTGACCATGAATTCC
>NC_045748.1:24266042-24268316 GCF_008692095.1 Etheostoma spectabile | reverse complement strand
GTAAAACCAATTATTAAACCAGCTCCGTTTTTTTTTATAAAGTGGCAAAAGCATGGAAAAAGTGAGAAATAAATCAGAAAAAGCCACAAAAACATTGGATAAGCACAAAAAAAATATTCATTTTCAATTTTGACCTGGAAGGGCAAGGTCAGGGTTAACGGGAAGACAACACAAGGGTTAAGACTAAACTTAGAGAGAGTTGGACCTGGGCCCGCTGCGTGGAGGAGTAAACCTCTAGATATAGATATATATATATATCTATATATATATAGATATATATATATAGTGCTGTATATGGGCGCCCGCTCTACCAACTGAGCCATCTGGGCGCCCAATACCCAGCCCTATTAATCCATATTTAATATTTGTTAGTGGCGGCCTTAATTTCCATGATTTCTTTTTTTTTTTAACATTCCTGTTCCCCAGAAGATGAATATAGCGTTATTTTATGGTCCCATGACCTTTCCTGTATTACCAACCTCAGGACAAACTGCACTCTGCACTCTCAGCAAAATCTGGATTCAGACGGAGCCAGGCTGCTAGATGACACTTTTTTCTTAAACTCTTATCTTAAACTCTGCCGTATAACTTATTTACACTTTCTTGTAAATACACTGTACAGTCTCTGCTGGTCTAGACTGCTGCTCTGTTGACACGGCAACCCTGACCTAGCTAAACAGCTAGGGAAATGGTGATGGATGGACGTGTGGAGTTGTGAGTTGGTTTTTTTAATTTGATTTTATTTACAGGCTCTGCAGAGTGAAATATAACCAATAACCAAAACAAACTGGAATATAACACACGCACACATGCAAACACCATTAACCAATAACGCACACTCTAACAACAAGCCAACAGCCCATCAATCACTCACACATACAGACACACACACACACGCGGAAAAGTCGGCTAGTCCGCTGCATGGCTGAGTTTCAATCAGACGCCGAGAATCCCATCAGCATTCACAACAAGTCTCTCACACACACACACACACACGCGCACAGACAGACACACACACACACACACACACACGCAGACAGGGTTTCTGACTGGCAGCAGGCTGGTTCTGATTCGGCAGTGTTCACAACATTTAAAGCTGCGATCTGTAACTCGCCTCGCCTTTAAAACGGCAGCACATAGTCATTAGTCTCTTCCACACACGGATACTGTAATGGAGCCCGATGAAGGTCTGCCGTTATGCCGGCTTTGTTTATTCACACGGAACCAAGCAAAGTGTGTGATTTCACATAGCATGCCGGGAGCAACAGAGGCGCAACGTGTAACACAACAGCGTTGGTGTCTAGTGTGTGTTTGTGAGCCAGTCAGCTCTACTATATACAGTATATAGATTTATTTTTTTAAGACTATTTTTTGGGGCTTTTAATGGACATGACAGCTAGGTGAGAAAGGGAGGAGAGGGAGGGAAGACATGCAGGAAATCGTCACATGTCAGACTCCAACTCTGGACCTCTGCTACATTAGCACCTAGGCGAGCATATGATTATCTAAAATCTCCATACATTTTTGTGAAAGCACGATAGTCAACCCTACAACATCGCCGCAATATTGACATTGATGTGTTTGGTCAAAAGTATCGTGGTATTTCCCCATATAGCCCAGCACGGTGCTGTGGTTCTAACTATGAAACTAAACACATGATTTTTCAGATTGTTTATCTTTCTGCTGCTTATTTTAGACATGAATTTATGATGACACCGTTCATCTACCTCACCCGTGTGTCTTCAGGCCGTCTTCCCCTGTAACAGCTCTCTGGTGTTTTCGGCGGCCCGCGCCAAACCGTCAGCCATCAGCGCCTCCTCCAGACTTCTCCTGGCCTGGTACACTTTCAACTCCTGCTCCCTGCACACACACAGAGGTGGGAGAGGATGTCTTATTATGGGTCCTATTCATGCAACTCAAATTTCCAATCTTCATGAACGCAACACCATTGAACAGAAAACTTAAATAACACAAACTACAACAACTAAACTCCAGAAGACGGTGGTACCAAAGGAAAGGGAATGGTGTCATTTAAAGGTCCCATGACATGGTGCTCTTTGAATGCTTTTATATAGACTTTAGTGGTCCCCCAATACTGTATCTGGAGTCTCTTTTATATAGACCTTAGTGGTCCCCTAATACTGTATCTTCTCCTTGAAGTCTCTATATATGACCTTAGTGGTCCCTAGTAGTGTATCTGAAGTCTCTTTTTATATAGACCTTAGTGGTCCCGTAATACTGTATTGCGTCCTCTGTTATTTAATATAGACCCCC
>NC_045748.1:24261763-24265264 GCF_008692095.1 Etheostoma spectabile | reverse complement strand
TTTATATAGACCTTAGTGGTCCCCTAATACTGTATCTGATGTCTCTTTCCCAGAATTCCAGCCACTAGAGCCAGTCCCATAATGAGCTTGGTGGAGGGATCCTTTTCATAATGTTTCAGACACTTAGAATAATAATCTGAGAATGTCAGTGGTAAAACAAGAGCTTTAAGTGGCTGTAAATGGAAGGTGCGCAATCGCCTATTAACACTACATTGTAGCTTGTTTTGTCTTGCTTAATCCTGGACCAATTTCAAAGAGAATTGTTCCTATGAGTCACTTAGACACAAAAACGTAGAAAAATAGGGTCCGGGTTGATAAAAACGACAGTGAGTGGAGCAGTCTAGAAGGAACTCAGTCCTCCTCCAAGCCAGGAGATAAGCTGAGGGAATCAGCAAGTTCTAGGAAAGGACTCCCTGTCTCTACAAATGTCTAGATAGAGACTTTAAGGGATGATCTAGCTTCTCAAGCTTCAAACAGTTGTGTGTAGGGGGGTGGTCGAGCCTCCAGTTGGGCAAGATCAGTCTCCGGGCTAATACTGTATCTGAAGTCTCTTTTATATAGACCTTAGTGGTCCCTAATACTGTATCTGAAGTCCTTTAGATAGCCTTAGTGTCCCCTATACGTGTATCTGAGTCTCTTTTATATAGCCCTTAGTGTCCCTAATACTGTATCTGAAGCCTTTTATATAGACCTTAGGGTCCCCTAATACTGTAATCTGAAGTCTCTTTTTAATAGACCTTATGGTCCCCTAATACGTATCTGAAGTCTCTTTTATTTAGGACCTGTATGGGTCCACCGATACTGTCATCTACAAGTCCTCTTTTTATAGACCTTAGTGGTCCCTAACACTGTATCTGAAGTCTCTTTAATATAGACCTTAGTGGTCCCCAATACTGTATCTGAATTCCTCTTTATATAGACCTTAGTGGTCCCTAAATACTGTATCTGAAGTATCTTTTATAAGACCTTAGGGTCCCTAATACGTATCTGAAGTCTCTCTTTATAGACCCTAGTGGTCCCCTAATACTGTATCTGAAGTCTCTTTTATATAGACCTTAGTGGTCCCCAATACTGTATCTGAAGTCTCTTTTTATATACCTTAGAGGTCCCTAATACTGTAAATAAAGTCTCTTTTATTTAGGCAATGTAGATATTGCATTAAAGATCAGCCCCCCCACTCAGATCAGCTGATATTCTGTCTATACTGGAGTGGTACGGAAATTTGTAAGTGACCCTAAACTTTGACCGGTAGTGTAAGTGGATTTTGCGGTTGGACTGAACACAGGTCCTAAGGGCTCTCCTTCTGCTTGACCAAAAATTTAAAAAGGAAAAAAGAAAGCGCATGTACACAGTTTGAGTTGTTACGGATGTCCGCAGGTCTTTAGACAGACACAGAAAAGATGTCCGATGCCATCCTAAATAAACAGCCAGATATACAACAATAAACATCATTTGCATCTGTATAATAGCATAAAAACGGAAACGAATGTAAAGGATAAATAAATGAAAAATGAATACAGTAAAAAGTGTCATTAAAAACAAAAATAGAGAGATTGTAGGGACACTACGAGACAAAGCAAAAATTCAAAAGGAAAAAGCTAATAAATTGAATAAAATGAGAGATGAGGGAACACAAAAAAAACAGAGAGAGGGAGAGATGTGTGAGTTTTAAGTAGCAGAGGAGGAGAGGAGAGGAATGAGAGTGATTTAGGATGACAAGCACATTTAACTGGAGAGAGGGAGAGGAGAGAAGAGGGAGAGAATTGGAAATTAATGGAGGGGAGAGATAAGAAAAGGAGGAGGAGGAGGAGGAGAGGAAGGCTGGAGGGAGGGAGGATATAACAGAAAAAGAAGACACAGGTAAGAAGAGGAGGATGGGGATGTAATGGAAACCGCCAAAAAGATTGAGATGGAAAAACAAAGGAAGGAGAAAGACAATAATGCATTTTTGGAAAGATGGAGCAATGGCCGAGGGGGTGGGGAAGAGGTTAAAGGGAAGATGGAAGGAGTGAGTAAATGAAAGAAAAAACATAAGGAGGGAGGAAAGGGAATAGGAGAAAATAAATGACTGAAGAGAGGATGGACAGAGGGGGGGAAGGAAAGGACTGAATTATAAAGGGGTAGGATAAGGAAGAAGGAAAGCAAGGAAACAATGGGAGAGAAGGACGGAATATAAAAGGAGTGTAGAAAATGTGACAGGATGATGAAAGGAAGGAAGGGACAGAAGAGTGAAAGGGTATAAAGGTAAGGAAGGAAGGAAAAATCACCAGAGGGGAAGGCAAAAGGAGGGAGAAAGAGAGATAGAAGGAGAGAAAAGAAAGGGAAGGACTGGAGAGGAGAGAGTGGATGTAGCAATGTATTCCAGCGATTCTGCTGTAATGGCTTTGGCCAGCTGTTCTTTGCTACTGGACACACACACACACACACACACACACACACACACAGACAGACACACACACACACGGTTGGTGTGTGTCCCCACAGTGCCACCTCCTGTCGGGTTCCAGTAACCGTTTTGTGGTTTACAGGGACTCTGATCTTCTTAATCCTCCTGCTTCCATGGAATGTAAGCATTATTTATTTCCCTTGAATATATAATTGCCAAAACAGGGTATGAAATATACATAGTGTAATAACCCTCCTGTAGGTCCCATGGCTGCCAATACAAATTAATTTGAAAGAAAAAAACCTGACAATCACACTCCTCCAGCTGACCAGGGAAACCATCTTCCCTTTTCCTCCATCAATCGTTCACTAGTTTTTAGGTTTTGAGCAGCCATTGGTTTAACTTCAAGTTCTTTTTTTTTTTTTTTTATTCTTTCTTGCAGTAGAGAGTGAGAGAGATAATTAATCACGGTCAATATTTTACTCAGTTGCTGAAAATGTGCAACATCAGACGTTGAAGAGCCATTGTAAGAAAAGCAACACTGGACAGTTTTAAATGATTGAAAATTCACTTTCAAATTCCTAAACCTGAAAACACTGCCATGGCATCACCTTTTAAGTTAATACGGCAAGTTTATTTACAGTACACATCCAGCTGTCACAGAGAAATATGACCATTCATTTGGAGCCGTATTTGTGTCCACCTGATAAATGTCTGTCCAATCTTTCCTTTTCTTTTACCTCTGTTTTTGGTCTCTACCGACTCCTGTGGGTACCATCTGGCTCCGTAGCTGCTAAATGCTCCACTTTGTTCACCACCTAGCCACTAACTTTATCTTACTGTTGTTTGGTGCTGAGCAGGTAGTGAACATATCCTGTTTAGAGTTGTTTGCTAAAAAAAAAAATAAGGCTAAAGTGCCTAATAAAGCTGAAGGGAACTGAGCCAGGATAATAATTATCTGTAGGAGCATTAATATGAGCGATGGCTTTTGTGTACATTAACAAACATTGAGTAAACCTTCTCCACCTACAGTACATCATTTGATACATATTTTCATAAATAGAGTGGCTTGCATGAGTTTACACACCCCTGCTAAAGTTGATTAAAAAGAGGAA
>NC_045748.1:24261392-24261753 GCF_008692095.1 Etheostoma spectabile | reverse complement strand
AAAACATCTTTTGGAAATTAATCTTAATGCCTTATTAAAAAAACTCACAACCTTTTAAAGACACCAATTTTCTTTGTGAATGAATAATGTATTGTAATTAAATAAATGTTCTTCCTTAAAATACAGGGGGCATAAGTATACACAACCCTATTTTAAATTCCCATAAAGGCCAGTTATTTCATGGATCCAGGATACTATAACACCCCCCCCATATCATCACATACCATACTTTATCAAGATGCATAGTATCCTGATTCATGAAATAACTGGCCTTTAAAAATAAAACTCTTTCTGCATGGGGATTTAACACAAGAGGGTGTGTCTGCCCCCTTTTTTTTAATTAAGGCATTAAGATCAATTT
>NC_045748.1:24259694-24261382 GCF_008692095.1 Etheostoma spectabile | reverse complement strand
TTTTTTTTATTCCTCTTTTTAATCAACTTTACCCCATCACTAACGGGGACGTTGTGGAGCGTCCTCTGGTGGACAGACTATGCAACGCCATCACTAACGGAGACGTTGTAAGCGTCCTCCGTGGACAGACTATGCAAGCCCATCCTAACAGGGACGTTGTAGAGCGTCCTCTGGTGGACAGACTATGCAACGTCCATCACTACAGGGACATTGTAGAGCTTCCTCTGTGGACGACTATGCACGCCATCACTAACAGGGACGTTGTAGAGCGTCCTCGGTGGACAGACTATGCAACGCCATCACTAACAGACATTGTAGAGTGTCCTCTGGTGGACAGACTATGCAACGTCCATCACTAACAGGGACGTTGTAGAGCGTCCTCTGGTGGACACTATGCAACGCCATCACTAAAGGGACTTGTAGAGGTCCTGGTGGACAGACTATGCAACGCATCACTAACAGGGACGTTGTAGAGGCCCTCGGGGGACAGACTATGCACGCCATCACTAACAGGGACGTTGTTAGAGCGTCCTCTGGTGGACAACTATGCAACGCCATCTCTAACAGGACTTTGTAGAGCGCTGAGAGGAGGAGAAATGGTGGACAGTGTCCTTGTTAGTTTAGTGTAAACAATATCGGTATATGTGGGATTATATGCGTTTCTATCCTAATTTTCACGCGCTATATTTGGAGATCAAAGGATTTGAAATACAAAATGATAAAGTTGTTCCTCGGAAGGACACCCAGACTACCCACTCTGATATGCCCCCCCCCCCACCCCCAAAGGCAGATTCCAATACAGTCCAGTACACCCACTACAATACATTCCACTACACCACTGCTTTCCTCCCATCAGGCCGCACTGAGTGAAATCAATGGCTGCGGGGGGAAAGAGAATCAATCTAGAAGCTGATTGGATGCTGGAAGTAAATGTGATCTGTAACTAATGTGCTTGTTCTTTAACAGCAGGTGTTGCACAAGTGTGTTTAACCGATGAAATGGATGTCTCTGCAGATTGTGGTCATTTTTAGCTGATGACTGATTTAGCAGTGTTATCTGTCTACCTGCTTTTCTTCATCCTCCCCCACTCCATGCTTCATCACTAGCCATCTCTCAAGGTCTGTCTCCTATCTCATCACTATCTCATTTTCCCATCTCTGCAGCTTACTACTCCCACTACCCAGCATGCATCAGTCTTTTGCACGCATCTAGTCAGTCCGAGGCTGGAGAGGGAGACACTGGACTCACCCACTTCAAGGTTTTACCAGAGGGTGGGAAAATAAAAAAATAAAAATGGCATTTTACATGTCCGACATGTTTCCGTGATATTGAATCGTTTGTGCACACAACATTGCTCAGCACACACACCTCATCACTTTTTAGTTGAACAATGCAAACACTTCCTTTAGTATTCCTTCAGGCGGACACCCTAAAGGTCCAAACGCACTAGCGTTGACGTGCCTCATTTGACGCTGCTCAATTGATTCTCTATGGCGCACCGCAGGCATCCGATTTGAAGCGCCAACACCACAGAACCAGCAGGGATGTAGTAAAAGGTCGCTGTTTAGGCAAATGTTTTGTGTCTTACAAATACCCCTATCAGTGGGGGGGTGGCAGACTTTCTTCCTTCCCAGACACGGTTGTAAAACCTCTCTCAACCCTGCAGTAACAAAACAGATCATGTTTTT
>NC_045748.1:24257322-24259684 GCF_008692095.1 Etheostoma spectabile | reverse complement strand
TTTTTTTGGTGAGACAATTTTTTTGGCATTTTAAGGCCTTTATTGACAGCATAAATTATTTCAACAGATTTATGAAACGCCACCGCAATTATTTCTGGGCTTTGTAAAGTAACGTTCATAATCTCAGCGGGGTCGGCCGAAGGAATCGGGATTCACACGATCATTAACATCCTCCACTCCACTCCACTCCACTCTCTTGTTTCACTGTAAAGATATAGATATTTATATATATATATTTATGAAGTTTGTATTGCCGATCTCCGTGGTGTGCTCCGCTGTGAACACACCGAGCTCAGTCAGTCAGCGGGACAACAGAAAGACAGAGGGATGGACGTTTCGGCCATTTATAACAATGGGTGTACATCAAAATGCAAGCGTCGGACGCAGTGCATTTGGGACTTGAAAGTCAATTTAGAGACTCCAAAAGTAATTCTGCTAAGTTAAATAAATTCCCCACTTACCCCAAAGTGGGAAGTCTCTTCTTTCAAAGCTCGGAAGGCAGCAGGATAGACCACTGACTTTTATATGGGAGACTAGAAGTCGTACCTCTGTCAGGGCGTGGATACAGTTTGCAATGGAGACCAGAGATGGGAAGTAACCAAGTATTTGTACTTGGTTACTTCCCATCTCTGATGGAGACTGGGGCTCGAATCCTGGTCATGGCACGGCCAGGGTTCCAATCCCGATCAGGGACCATCCAGTGACTACCTACCTCAACTATGAGCAATACCTCTAGGGCAGTGGTTCTTAACCTGGGTTCGATCGAACCCCAGGGGTTCGGTGAGTCAGTCTCAGGGGTTCGGCGGAGGTCAAGACACACACCCGACTTATATGATTCGTGTTGACACGCCCCGCTTGGCCATCATCAGAAGGGTTCGGTGAACGCGCATATGAAACTGGTAGGGGTCAGTACCTCCAACAAGGTTAAGAACCACTGCTCTAGGGGCTATGTATATATTTGTTTGTTTATAGCTTTCACCTATCCTCCTGTAGGACGTCACAGAGGTTGGTCTGACAATAATCATTGTCTATTTATGTTCCTGTGCACCTGCTTGGCGGAAGCTAGAGAGGGTGTGAGTTTGGGTTTTTGCATTTTCTGTTTTTCTTCTCCCTGTGTACTGAATTAAACAGATTGGCTCCATAAATCTTTCAAAAAGTTCCATTAACAGGTTAAATGTTTAAGAAACTAGGAGCTCCATAGACATCTGATGCAACATGATGGAATGTATCAGCATGAATATTTAGCGATGAAGACTGCCGGTTCCACTGCGATTTCACCGTCTCTAAGTTCACCTTCATACACAGTATTTTCATGTGCTACTGGATTTTTGACCTTTTTCTTGATTTTAAATTGACAATAAACCTTTAAACCCATATCCCAGAGTGAAACTGGATTATTCAAACGGCGCGTCATACAGATGTTGACTGTTCCCTGACTCAGCCCCCCAGGGGCTTATGGAAGTTCCTCAAAGAATCAAAATCCAGATTCAATAACAACCGGATTCAAAAGACAGAATTGAGATTGGAATCGGAATTGTAGAATGCCCCCGCCCTAATGAGGAGTCGTATTTGGAATGATCCATACATGTGTGTGATCCATACATCTCCATATATGGATACATACATGATCCAAATCCAGCACTGCTGCTGGTGGAGGAGAGACACAGGCTGATGCATTTCAATGGTAGGCTTGTTTCTTTATTATTATCCAGTCGTGCGTTTGTTCTTTCACCTTTACACTACCTATCAGATGGAAGAACATGTCAACTTTTTCATGCTGGAAAAGCATACCTTATGTAATTGTCATTGGACGCAAAATTAATATATCAGTTTCTCTTCAATGACCATCGACAAGCAGTGATGTGTTTTTTTTTAAGTGTGTTCAATGCCTTTAGCAGCCACTATTGACCTGCATGTTCTGCAGACAGGATAACTATGATCAATCAACTGTCCTTGCATTCGTATGATTACCAAAATATGCCCATGCTTCAGACTCAGTCCTCTTAGAGGGCTGATAAATGTCCCGAGTGCTGTCGTCTCCTCCTTCCGCCGTGATTGCAACTTCCAGAATTGCACGTCGGAGGCTACGCAGTGCACCTCCGCGGCAACTTCAGGAGACTTGTTAGAAGCTGGGAAGGATTAAACACACGGTGTGTACGATCTCTCATTTTCCTAAATTAGTTTACCGAAATGTGTTTCTGAAAACAATTGAAGCGAGAAACAGACTATGGTCTTTTCTTCAGTTCGACAACGGTTAGTTTAAAAGATGTTTTCAGAGGCTGCGTTCCAAGCTGCCCGCTCCTCATTTGCATAACGTAGCGTGGATTTGACTTTATGCAAATAAGGAGCGGGCGACCCCCCC
>NC_045748.1:24256358-24257312 GCF_008692095.1 Etheostoma spectabile | reverse complement strand
TTCTCCAAAGTCCCCGCGACGCAATCAGAAAGCATTGCACAGCTGCTCCCATAGAAATGAATGGGACGCGTCGAAATGACGCTGACAGTGGACACGTCCTATCACAAAGCAATATCCATCTAACTAACATTAACCCTAACATTAGCCACCATAAGCTAATGGCCATATCAGACCAAGTACAGCTTGAGCAGCAAACTCCCTGTGTACTGAATTAAATAGATTGGCTCAGTAAATCTTTACAAAAGTTACATTAACGGGTTAAATGTGTAAGAAACTAGGAACTCCAAAGACATCTGATGCAACATGATGGAATGTATCAGCATGAATATTTATCAATGAAGATTTCCCCATATCACACTAGACATTGCAAAGGATCAAGGTTGACGGTAAGAATGTCAAGTAGAAAAAATCCAGTTTCTACTGAATAAATAAGCCGTAAAAAAAAACATTCTTTCACGTACGAAGGAAGAAAGGCGTGTAGAGGGAAAAAACTAAATTAGTAGTTTCTACCTTCTCGGTCTATCTTCTATATCCAACGAGTGCCAAGGCGCAGCAGCTGGAACCACATTAGCTAGCTCATCATCAAATTGGCATCGTTACAAGAAAGCCAAATTAGCTATTAGTAGCTCCTGATTGCAATGTACCCATCGATGCACAGATAAGTATCACTGTATTACTGAGACGCTAAAGAGAAAAGTTAAAACCCTGATGATTCTCAGGCAAGTTCTGGAGTAGTGTTATTTGTTATTATTAATGCTAAGCAGATTTATGGATGGATCCTGACAGGCCGATCCTGTCACCCGGGAGAAACTCGGAGGAGAGCCGCTGCTCCTTTGCGTCAAAAGGAGCCAGTTGAGCCCACTTGGCGCCTCCCTAGGGAGGTGTTCCAGGCCCGTCCAGCTGGGGGGAGGCCTCGGGGAAGACCCAAGACTAGGTGGAGGGATTATATCTCCA
>NC_045748.1:24255016-24256348 GCF_008692095.1 Etheostoma spectabile | reverse complement strand
GGAACGCCTCGGGATCCCCCAGTCGGAGCTGGTTGATGGTGCTCGGGAAAGGGAAGTTTGGGGTCCCCTACTGGAGCTGCTGCCCCCCGCGACCCGACCCGATAAGCGGACGAAGGTGGTTGGATGGAGGCATGCTGAATCTAAGATAGCATGTTCAGAGGGTGATATGTGTCACGTGTTCAGATTTGAATGAGTTATGACTCCAGGAAAAAGTACAAATTCAAAACTCAAGTTGAGGAAATTGGACACTACTTAAAGTATTTGAACTGCCTCCATGAGCTGTCTCCGAAACAGAAACACATTCTCCATCTTCTTTTAGGTTAAAATGTTGATCACAGTAACAGAAGGTACACATCACCTCCTGCTGCATTGTAGGGGTGGGGACTAAATCGAAAATCCTATGTATCGGCATTTGTTTTGGGACAATTTTGGAAATGGATTCTTTACCCTAGAATTGATTTTTTTTTTTCATTAATTCAACTAAATATTTTGGTCTGTTTATAGAGTACTGCTGACGCCAACAACATCATATCTCTATGAAATAGATAAATGTATCTAGAAAATGCAGAATTGAGTGTTGAACAAATAGTTGTACAAATGCAATAGAGGATATCTATCATGTGAGACTATCTCTCCACAGAGTTAGGGCACCTGCACACTGTCTGCGTGGCGTGTGCGTTTTTATTTCAGCTCCCATATTACCAGGTAGAGCCTGCACACTGCTGGCATGACACGCACGTCTCAGGAGTGTCCAACGAAAACGCGTGCATGCTACAAATAAGGCCGACGCCCATTTTTAAAGCGTGTTGGTAGGCCTGTCACAACGACAACTTTTGCTGGACGATAAATTGTCCCCGAATTTATCGCAATGAACGACAATATTGTCGTTCATCAAACAATGCACTTGAATAAAAACTAAACAAAAAAATTAAATAAAATGGAAATTAAAAACCACACACAAACAAAACAATGAATAAAATAGATGCAAACCAAATGTATATTATATATACTCTACACATATGTACAGCACAGGCCAAAAGTTTGTTACCTTGTAACCAAACAAAATAATGGCCAGTACGGGTGTGAAAAAGGCGTGCGTCTCACCGGATGTGTTCGTCGGTGACGGTGAAGGCCTTGCAGAGCGGCTGGGACGTGTTCAGCCAGATGGCCGGGTTCTTCTCGGCAGCCACGGACGTCTGTCCTGTTATCGGAGCGGAGCTCATGTGCAGAGCGCTGGCGATGGCCGACAGAAGAGTGTCATCGCTGGAGTCTGGACCAAGACCTGCAGAGAGAGAGAGAGAGAGAGAGAGAGAGAGAGAGAGAGAGAGAGAG
>NC_045748.1:24252174-24255006 GCF_008692095.1 Etheostoma spectabile | reverse complement strand
GAGAGAGAGAGAGAGAGAGAGAGAGAGAGAGCGAGAGAGAGAGAGAGCGCGAGAGAGAGAGAGAGGTCAGAGGGTCCAGACCGGAGCGGGGGTGGGGAGGGGGAGTTATGATGGAGACTTACTCTGCAGGCCTTTGGGCAGGTCCATGGTCCGCAGCACTTCCTCTGTGATGTCTGACGACCGCAGACCTTTCAACCTCCTCTCCCAAAACAGCTGCAGGCAGACAGACGCCAGACACAGTTGAATATCTGCGGTGGACCGTAGTCTCAGGTGGAATTTATTAACCCCGCGTTTTCAAGGTTTTTGTCGCCTTTTTTGAGGGTTATTTTTGGTCAATTCTTCGGACGTCTTTGACGCTTTTTTGTGGACAATTATTTTTGTACCCCGTAGCTGAGCTTCCGTATCGGCCGGTACCAAGTACTGATCCAATACCAGTGTCTGACTACAGTCAGAAACAGAAACATTGTGCCAAAATATGAACAATAACGTCGCTGTCAACGGTAGAGCTGGGCAATCTTTTGATATTTTATTGATATCGTGATACGAGACTAGATATTGTAGTGGCAATAGTGCAGGCGTTACATAGTCTGTCCCCCAGAGGGCGCTCTACAACGTCCCTGTTAGTGATGGCGTTGCATAGTCTGTCCACCATAGGACGCTCTACAACGTCCCTGTTAGTGATGGCTTTGCATAGTCTGTCCACCAGAGACGCTCTACAACGTCCCTGTTAGTGATGGCGTTGCATAGTCTGTCCACCAGACGAGACGTACAAACTCCCCGTTAGTGATGGCGTTGCATAGTCTGTCCACCAGAGGACGCTCTACAACGTCCCTGTTAGTGATGACGTTACATATCTGTCCACCAGAGGACGCGCTACAATGTCCCTGTTAGTGATGGCGTTTTACATAGTCTGTCCACCAACGACGCTCTACAACGTCCCTGTTAGTGATGGCGTTCCATTGTCTGTCCACCAGAGGACGCTCTACAACGTCCCTGTTAGTGGTGGCGTTGCATAGTCTGTCCACACGAGACGCTCTACAACGTCCCTGTTAGTGTTGGCGTGCATAGTCTGTCCACCAGAGGACGCTCTACAACTTCCCTGTTAGTGATGGCGTTGCATATCTGTCCACCAGAGGACGCTCTAACAACGTCCCTGTTAGTGATGGCGTTGCATAGTCTGTCCACCAGAGGACCTCTAACACGTCCCGTTTAGTGATGCGTGCATAGTCTGTCCACCAGAGGACGCTCTACAACGTCCCTGTTAGTGATACGTTACATATCTGTCCACCAAGGACGCTCTACAATGTCCCTGTTGGTGATGGCGTTACATAGTCGTCCACCAGGACGCTCTACACGTCCCTGTTAGTGATGGCGTTGCATTGTCTGTCCACCAGAGGACCGCTCTACAACGTCCCTGTTATGTGGTGGCGTTGCTAGTCTGTCCACCAAGGACGCTCTACAACGTCCCTGTTAGTGTTGGCGTTGCGTAGTCTGGTCCACCAAGGACGCTCTACAACGTCCCTGTTAGTGTGGCTTTGCATAGTCTGTCCACCGAGCGCTCTACAACGTCCCTGTTAGTGATGGCGTTGCATGGTCTGTCCACCAGAGGACACTCTACACTCCCTGTTAGTGATGGCGTTGCATGGTCTGTCCACCAGAGGACACTCTACAACGTCCCTGTTGGCAACACTGATTTTTTGTTCAAAGGACTTTAAGTTTCATATCTTAAGTTTGTATGTTTATACATTTTATTTATCAGAACTTTAATATATTTTGATGTTCCTCTATTCTGTTGTGACAATACATTATATTATTTTAGTGAGAATTCATAAATAACTACCATTAACTAATGTCAAGGAAATCTGTTTACGTTTTGTAACGCGTTTCTGGATTTAAAAGAAAAGTATATATACTGTACAGTATATCGGGCAATATATCGGAATTTTGGATTTTTAAATGACCAAATATTCGTATCGGTCTTAAAAATCCTTTTTCGCTCGGGCTCTACAAAACACCCCTGGATAGGTTTTACAAGAAGAACAGAGGAAAAAGAAAATTCAACCACAACACGTTTACTGCTGAGCCTGCCCAACAGCAAACAAATCCCAAAAGCATCTCAACAATACACAACGTACACAGGAAATCTAACCTGAGAACTAGAACTCATAGCTTACTCACAGGTTACTTCATTTTTTGGGGATTTTGCTTCTTTTTCTAACCCCTCGATCTGTTACTTCCTCTTTCACAACATCCAACTCCTCTTCCTCCTCCTTTCATCTTCTTGCTTCTCATTTTTCACTTTCTTCTTATTCTACTCTTATTCCTCTTCCTCTCCCATTTTCTCCCCGTCTGCATGTCATTACACCATCTTTAAATGCCTCTTTGTGTGTGTGTGTGTGTGTGTGTGTGTGTGTGTGTGTGCACCATGTTGCTTTTCCTGTGACACCTTAGCACCCTCTTGTGGTCACAGTCACCATGACAACCTTTATAGCATCTCTTGTGTCACAGGCTCGCCTTCAGACATTACCATTGTGACACAAGAATGAGTGTGTGTTTGTTTATGTGAGAGTGTGTGTGTGCGTGTGCGTGTGCGTGCGTGCTGTGTCAGCCAGCCTCTCACCTGTCTGGGCTGCTCACTAGCTCTCTGCAGGTCTGTCTTCACCTTGTTGCCGGGGTGACTGGTAACTTTGGTAACAGGCTGTTTAAAGATGGACGCTGTCTGTCTGATTGGCAGGGCCGTGTTCAGGTCCGGTTTACCTCCCTGGATGAGACAGAGACACAGTCTACGTGTTGGTGACACATTTCCTTTCCTAATTCCTTTCTTTTTTTTCC
>NC_045748.1:24251431-24252164 GCF_008692095.1 Etheostoma spectabile | reverse complement strand
CCCCCCCCCCCCCCCCCTCCCATCCTTCCTTCCTTCCTTCCTGTTCTGGTTTACCTTCCTGTAAATGGGAGACAGAGGGCATAAGTTGACCTGGTTGTAACATCTGTCCTGCGCTCTAAGCACCTGGCAGTAGAATAGGTGTCTAAATGCGTCCTTAGTAACCACTTCCCCGCTCTATATGCAAATAGAAGACATACATAGTGCATATAGGCTGGTTGTGTGTGAGTGTATATATGTTAGTTGTTACTCTCATATAAATCCTACATTTGAAGCATGTGCTGACCAAAGTAAATGAAAAGCATTGCCTAGTAGATTTGTCTATGTGCCGATATCAGACATACAAGAAGTCTGTGTGTTGGGCACAGCGTATATCTGAATCTCTGTGTTTTGAAGTTCAGTTTTTACAATTTTTGTTTTCGCTTGTAGGAGTCGTGTCGATGTACTGCTGATTAATCCTTGTGTTGTCTTCCCATTAACCGTGAACTCGCCCTTCCAGGTCAAAATTGATTTTTTTTTTCACGATTTTCCCATGTTTTTGCCGCTTTTTCTGATTTTATTCGTCATTTTCCAAAGTTTTGGCACTTTAAAAAAAAAAGAAAAAAAAAAAAAGAAACCTGAGCTGGTTTAATAACAGGTTTTACACTTATTCTAGGAATTCGTGGTCAACAAACCTCCTTTATATCAAGTTATACATACCTTTTAAGTTAAAAAGGCAGAAATTATGAATTATTTT
>NC_045748.1:24251290-24251421 GCF_008692095.1 Etheostoma spectabile | reverse complement strand
TAGTTAAGATCAGAGGATGTTGAGTGGATCTCAGAGGGGTAGATGTCAAACTTTAGTCCAAATACTGTTTGGAAACCATAAAAAAAAAAATAACTAAAATGCTTTAAGATTAAATAAAACACCCAAAAAAT
>NC_045748.1:24251186-24251280 GCF_008692095.1 Etheostoma spectabile | reverse complement strand
TAATCATTAATTTTACCTGAAGAACGTATGGAATCATCAGTGTTATTTTTGGGCAATTTGGCTGAAAGAAATCCATATTTCTGATATAAAACAC
>NC_045748.1:24250207-24251176 GCF_008692095.1 Etheostoma spectabile | reverse complement strand
GTCAGTTTGACCCGAGGACAACACCAGGGTTAAGACCTGCTGCTTTGCGATCAAAGCATTTAGAGCGTCCGGGATACTGGCCGCAGCCGGCCTGTCGGGCGCCAATGTGACGTCACGGGAGCGCCGTAACGGTTTCTTCTCGCGCGTGGTGGGCGCGACACTCGCTGCAGTCTTCTCCTGAACAGAGGTGGCGCTAATGAGGAACGGCTACCAACTTTGCTATTTCTACGGACTAGAAGTAGAAGGAAGAGGTAAACAACGGCAGAACCAAGGGGGTCAGCCTGTCCTCTCTAAGCGTAGCTCCCATGGCGTCATTTTAATGCTACGAAGCCATCACCTGCAGTTAGCATCCCATTGACTTCCATTCATGTTGGCGCCACTTTGACAGAGAATAACTTCACTTCACTTCATCTGAACCATTTCAAGACTATTTGTCCGTTGTTTATTTCTAAAGAAACACACCAGTGTATAGAAGGCTCCGTTACCTTGTAGCTCACGTCGTGGCTCCGTAGCGGACCTTTAAGTAAAAATAGACTAACGATTGTGTCATAACCACGCGACTTACCGTCGCGTAGTCGACAAATCACCGTATTGTCAGGAGAAGCGCGCAGTTTGGACTTCCAGTAGCTGTTTAGGTTTAATTACTAATGTTAACTATTCAATTCAATTTTATTTATAGTATCAATTCATAACAAGCGTTATCTCATAACACATTGCAGATAGAGTAGGTCTAGACCACACTCCAGAATTTACAAGGACCCAACAGTTCTAGTAGTTTCCTCCAGAGCAAGCAACAGTGCGACAGTGGCGAGGAAAAACTTCCTTTTAGGAAGAAACCTCGGTCAACTAGCATGTTAGTTAGCAGTAATTAGCCTGTGTCTATGTTAATGTTAACTAGCATGTTAGTCATTAGTTATTAGCCTGTGCCTATGTTATCTCCTAACATATACCTACGCTCTCTGTCTCTGC
>NC_045748.1:24243102-24250197 GCF_008692095.1 Etheostoma spectabile | reverse complement strand
AATGATTGAGATTTCTCTTGCACAGCTACCAGAAGACTTACAGCTTAAAGACACGTTGCCTACGTCACATCTACGTCTTCAAGTTCAGTCCTTCACTGGTCTCCGTCCAAAACAGAACTGTCTATTGTCAGAACTGGCAGGAGCACTGCCGTCAATGCTTCAATTTGATTGGATGACCTACTTGGTGGGATCAAGCCTTTCGGTCACCATAGAAGAAGTCATCTTAACCCAGTAAGGTTACAACAGAGACGGGCAGTCACTCTGACAGTCCTGGCATCCGGTGACCCTGCAACAATTTTTTTATGTACATTTCCATGCTTGATTTAAAATAAAATACATATAAATCTGAGTTGGTTAGATTTTGACATATTGGGTATTTGTCACATAAAAGCTGTAATGAAATGTTTTGTCTACTGAGGTTTTAATTGTGTAGTCGTTCCATGCTTTAGCTGATTTATGCTGAGTCACCTTCTCTCACAGTGAGCTGCTCTTTCTTTTTTCATTTTAGACATTTATTTACTATTTTTTTTGTTCACATATTACACTTTTGTGAACTCGATACTTTTGTAAATTCGTTTCACGCACCAAAACAATTTGATGTAGGTTTATTTTCACAAGAGATTTGAGAAATTTCAAACAGCACTGACATGACCTTTTCGGCTTTTGGGCCAAACTTTCTCTTTTACACATCGCTCTGGGACAAATTTGGGCGACACTGTACAGAAAGCTGAGTTTGTTCTGAACGTTTGGATATGAAACCCATCGGGATCAGGTTATATTCAAATACCATTCAAAAAATATGTAAAAATGCCTTTTGACCTCAAATAACTGGGGGATTTTTCATGTAAATTCAATTTTATTTATAGTGTCAAAACCCAACAGAGTGTTGTCTCAGGACGCTTCGATAGAGTATGTCCAGATAGAGTAGGTCTAGACCACACTCTAACTTCTTCTCTTGTTGGTGGAAGAACTTATGGAAAATGAAACCGTCCGGCCAGCGCTGTGGAGCAAGACTAACAAATAACAAATTGAGAAGTTGCGACGTAAGAAAAGGAACGTCTGTAATAATACCCCACCTATTTGTGAAATCAGGGCTGTACGAAAACTAAAAAGAAAACGTATATATTGTCTACCAGTGGCTGCCTTTTCCATGCAACCGTACTACACAGGGCTCCACGCAGCCCCGAGCAGGCCGCACCGGAACAAAACCAGCGACACCTTGACGATAACATCAAAAACACATGACACACTTTCAGTGGTTTCTGGGACATGAAAAATGCTTTGAATGAGTACGTAGTCTCGATCGCAGTTGAGTAAGCGGTCCTTAATGTGGCCCGGGACACATTCCCGTACGCCTCTGAAATTGGTTCCATTCACACCTGGATTTAGAGCTGTCCACTTTTATTTTAATATCAGGTCAAAACAGGGCCAGAGAATGGGAAAACACCTGGAACCTCTATAACCTCTGTATCCCCTGTGTGTGTGTGTGTGTGTGTGTGTGTGTGTGTGTGTGTGTGGCGTGCATGCGTGACAGTTGAGCTTAAAGGGTTAACTCAGCTAAGGTTTCCAGACAACAACAGGAAGCCTGTGTATCTGTAAGAGTAATGATGTGTGAAAACTGCTGCAGAAAGTCTAACCGCGTCAATACACACACACACACCCACACACCACACACCACACACACACACACACACACACACACACACACTAAGTGACTGGCTGCTGACGTAAACCAAAACTTGCACATGTTAAATTGGGAAGCGATGATCGGATTTGAAACCAAAATCCTCCAAACGATTCCAATAAAGAAACGATTCTACTGGAATCGTAATTTTTGAACCGATTCCAAGTAGGACTCGGTTCTCGATCCCCAACCCTACTCGGGAAAAAACTTGTTTTGGTGGAACGTGTAAGTAGTTTTAGTCGTGCAACAGAAAACTCCGACTGGACAGATAGTCTAGCTAGCTGTCTGGATTTACCTGCAGAGATCTGAGGACCAGGTAACCCTAGTCCTCAGATTGGACAGATAGTCTAGCTAGCTGTCTGGATTCACCCAGCAGAGATCTGAGGACCAGGTAACCATAGTCCTCTGATTGGACAGATATCTCTGAGCGGTCTGGATTCACCCTGCAGAGATCTGAGGACCAGGTAACCATAGTCTCAGATTGGACAGATAGTCTAGCTAGCTGTCTGGATTCACCCGCAGAGAAGCTAGGACCATTAACCTAGTCCTCTGATTACAGATAGTCTAGCTAGCGGTCTGGACACCCTGCAGAGATCTGAGGACCAGGTAACCATAGTCCTCAGATTGGACAGAAAGTCTAGCTAGCTGTCTGGATTTACCCTGCAGAGATCTGAGGCCAGTAAACCATAGTCCTCAGAAACCCCCGGAGGTTCGAACGCCAAGACAAAGAAAGTACAGGGTAACAGATATCTGGCCTAAATGAGTGAAATCCAGCAGAATTATTGGTATCATTATTACGGAGCAATCCTTGGAGGGGAACACTATCCAGCTCTCCGTTCTCTTCTTTACGGTCTCCTCCTGCTCCAGCTGTCTGTTGTTTTAAAGGCGACGCGGCCATCCGGCTGCTGCTGCACCAAGGAGCTGGAATCTTACACCTTATTAAGTCATAATATATGGTATTAGCAGAGCCCTAAGGTCTATATAAAAGAGACTTGAGATCCAGTATTAGGGGACCACTAAGGTCTATATAAAAGAGACTTCAGATACAGTATTAGGGGACCACTAAGGTCTATATAAACTAGACTTCAGATACAGTATTAGGGGACCACTAAGGTCTATATAAAAGAGACTTCAGATACAGTATTAGGGACCACTAAGGTCTATATAAAAGAGACTTCAGATACAGTATTAGGGACCACTAAGGTCTATATAAAAGAGACTTCAGATACAGTATTAGGGGACCACTAAGGTCTCTTTAAAAGAGACTTCAGATACAGTATTAGGGACCACTAAGGTGGTCCCTAAGAATGCAGAATGCAGAATTTGAAGTGTTTTGACCTCAAAATTTCCTGGGGGAGGACAAGACCCAGACCTCGCCAGCTGAATATGTCCCCCCCACAAGGGCCCATAGCCAAAACCCTGTGGTGGAGAGATTATATGTCCACCCTGGCCTGGGAACGCCTCGGGATCCCCCAGTCAGAGCTGGCTGATGGGAATGGGAAGTTTGGGACCCCCTGCTGCCCCCAGTGACCCGACCCCGGATATGGGAATGCCGATGGAGGGTTGCTGTTTCTCCGTCATCTCAGACTCCAGCTGTGGTCCATGGTGTCTGCAAAAGTGCAGCTGCAGGCTACCAGAAACCTACGCTGTGACGTCTTTGAAGTGTTTTTTTTTTTTTCCTTTGGGGGCGCACAAGTAGGGGAGGGTGGAGAGAATTTAAAATACTTGGAGAATAATGATTCTGCTTTGGATTTTGATTTTCAAAATGCAGGAAGATCTCTGTTAATCTGCTAATCTAATCACCCAGACACAACCCAGCCCCAGTTACCTTGCCCAAGCTGAGCGGGTCATGTCGGAGTCTCTGTTTGTTCTTCTGCAGCTTCCCAGGCATCATCTTTCCCGTCCGGAAGTCAAAACATCCCAGATCCACGCTGTTTCCAAGGTAACGGGACAACTGAGGCTTACTCCTGAACTTCTTTCCCGAAGGACTGAAAGAAGGAAGAAAGAATAGGAAAAGATAAGTAACAGATGTGTAATTTCCAGGATTTAAAGGAATTTTAACTGATATTGTAAGTAGTATGAACTAAAGTGTAGATATCTTGAATTTGATGCGGAATTAGAGAATTTTACAGGAATGGAGTATCTGGATTACATGTTTCACATAGTCCAAACTGTAGAACTAAAGGCTCTGGGGGTAATTAGAGGACCAAACTTTATATTAGTGCTGTAAGTAGTCATCATTAAACCCCACCGCAGGAACAACCATTGCTGCATCACATCTGTCCGTAATTTAAAATACAGTAACTAAAGTCTCATTTTATTCTCAAATCATCAGCGGTAATGTCAGACATTGGATACACTCTTCATCCAGCCTGAAAATTACATTCCTCATTATCAACGATGGCAGCGGCCATCTTTGCTCATCGGATGGGGCAACTAGGGCTGGGTAGCCTACCGGTTTCCTCCAAGGTTCAACGTTAAGGTGTTTTTTCCAGTTTTTTGTCCAGTTGGGCAAGTAAAAGCAAGTTCTACTCTACAAGTTCTATGTCGGGGAAAAAAAGTCACAAAAATAGTATCAAAAAACGTTTAAAAAAAACTTTTTAAAAAACATTTAAAAAAACGTCAAAAAGTGTCAAAAATGTAAACAAACCTCAAGAAAAAAAGGGAACATTGAAAGCATCAAAGGTGTAATTTGTTTTTGGGAAAAAAGCTCTCTCTAAAGCATCAAGCGCCAACTCCATTTTTGATCTGCCAACAGCCCATTAAAATCAAATGATTATTATACCATGATGCCCAAACGGGTGGGTGGTTCTTATATTTACTTGCCCTACATGGCATTTTACTTGCCCAGGGCATTTGGGCAACCCTTATTTTTGAACACTGGCCTCTAAAGTATCTAAAAATGACTCGTCATTCAATTTTATGGCTGTTTGATAGCTAATGTTAGCTCAAAACGTCATTCAACTGACAGCCTTTTATTTGTTGTGTTTGACACTAACTTATAGCTAAGCTAGTAGTTATTTCAAAAACGTTTTAGCTATCTATGGTTGTTTGGTTGCTAACGTTAGCTCAAAACGTTATTCAACTGACAGCCTTTGTTGTGTTTAATGCTAACTTATAGCTAAGCTAATAGTCATTTCAAAAATGTTTTAGCTATCTATGGAGGTTTGGTTGCTAACGTTAGCTCAAAACGTTATTCAACTGACAGCCTTTGTTGTGTTTGATGCTAACTTATAGCTAAGCTAGTAGTCATTTCAAAAATGTTTTAGCTATCTATGGTTGTTTGGTTGCTAACGTTAGCTCAAAACGTTATTAAACTGACAGCCTTTGTTGTGTTTAATGCTAACTTACAGCTAAGCTAGCAGTCATTTCAAAAACGTTTTAGCTATCTATGGAGGTTTGGTTGCTAACGTTATCTCAAAACGTTATTCAACTGACAGCCTTTGTTGTGTTTAATGCTAACTTATAGCTAAGCTAGTAGTCATTTGAAAAATGTTTTAGCTATCTATGGTTATTTGGTTGGTAACGTTAGCTCAACACAACATTCAACTGACAGCCTTTGTTGTGTTTTATGCTAACTTGTAGCTAGCAGTGAACCAACTTGGTTAAGTAGGTACATTTTTACTGTATGGACATTACAGAAGTCTCTCGTTAGCATCTTGTAGGCTACTTGTCGCAAAGTGACGCATGCGCGACTCAAGTCTGCACTCGACTCACATCGGGGAGGGACCAGGCCTTTCTTAATCTGCATTCTTGTCTGTACTCGTATGTGTTTAACTGTGTTGAGTAACAGGTGTGGCCTGCTGACTTTGGCCCGCCTTATTTTCACCGGTGGCTTCATCCAAATTCGGAGGGTTCCTGCTTCAAAACTATTCAACTGATCAGTTTAACTAGATCAGTTTCCCACACATGGACTAATTAGGGGGCGGTGCGCCACACAACCACACAATCAACACCGGCCGCCACATATTGCGTTTTGTTATTATTATTTTTTCAAAACGCTATAAAACCTGCAGCGTATTCGTTCAGCTGCATTTCCTTTCCCTGCTCTTCTCTGTCTCTCTGTCACCACGCGTCTCTCCACACACACACACACACACACACACGCACACACACACACACACAGCCAGCCCCTCCGCCACGTGCGCACAGCGTCTGTCTCCATGAAAAAAGATGGCTGGCGAAATTCACATATTTTTTACAATATTTTCAGGCTTCAACCAGTGCTGCTCAATCAGAAAGACAGGGTCAGGGAGAGAAAGATTGGTTAGGCATTGAAGAAAGAGTAGGAGAGGAAGACAGCATCCAACAGTCCTCCTCAGTTTATGTTACGTGTATCAATAAGTATTTTTCCCCCCTACAATTAGCCAGAGAGAAGACCTAACACTGGATTGTACAGTGGAGTTGAGTACAGACACCACTGTACACACAAACCTGACCTCGGACAAAACTGATACTGGCCTGACAGAACGTTCCTCATGGAGCCAACAGTAATCAGCGACAGCTGATATGACCTGCTGCCGGGGCTAGAAGGGAGGCCCCCCTTTGAAATATGATTTCCCCCCCCCCACCCCAATCCATGAGGCTAGAGTGCTGTCAATCTAACAATTGTGATTTCTATTGGATCACTTGGCGGCCTCTTCTGCTAACGTTCTTGCTCATTGGCATATGACCAATTCATGTTTCCATGACGTCTATCCCTGAATTCTGATTGGATGGAAGCAGCACTGGGATTTGTTTTTAAAAAGTGCCAGACTGAGCCTATAGGAAATGTGTATTGTATTCTGAAATGTGAAACTAATCATGAATGTGATGTGTTTTATGTGGCAGAATGTTGATTCTCCCCACTATTTTATCTCTATTCTCTAATCTATTTCCTATATTTCTTAACAGACGTACTAACTATTTTTTAATGATTATAGTGTGATGATTTGTGCAAGGATCCATACCAGACGTAGTTTTTTTTTCTTCAGTGTATTTGATTTTGTAGGCCGGGACGTCTCTGCAGCACCATAAGACATTATTCAGAATGGTTTGACACATATTTTGCCAGAAATTACACCCCCATGTTGCGGTTAATTCTGCAGCCCTAGTCTCGGGACATCTCGAGTTTTGAACATAAGAAATGAGTCGCTTTGTTGGAGACGTGTGGCTGCCAGTACATTCTATCAAACATAAGGCTACCACAGCAGCTGGTTAGCTTAGCTTAGCACTCAGACTAATGCTTTGGCTACACTAAACGTGTAACGTATGAGGACCGTTAGCGAATATGCATCTTTTGACTGGCTACGCCTGCTGCACACACACGGCGTAGGATTGTGTGAGTCATTGTTGTTTCTTCTGAACATAGCCATACAGAGAAATCCAGAGAGAGTTGTGTAGAGCTGATAGTCTTAATTACTAGGGGTGGG
>NC_045748.1:24236231-24243092 GCF_008692095.1 Etheostoma spectabile | reverse complement strand
ATTGATTCTTAGATGCATCGCGATTCTTTTTAGAACGATTCAATACGAATAATCAAAATACGATGAACATGATCTAATAAGACATACTGTACATGAAATAATTAGGCAGAACACATACAGGCTATCATGGAAGATCACTGTGAGAGAAGGTGACTCAGCATAAATCGGCTTAAGCATAGAACAACTACAGAATAAAAACCTCAGTAGACAAAACTTGCGTGACAAATACTGCATATGTCAAAATCTAACAAACTCAGATTTACATGCTGTTATGAATCACACGTAAAACAAATTGATTATCGATGCATCTCAAGAATCACTTCCTCTCTCATCTCTTCCTCACTTCCTCGGCTGCCTAAACCTCCGGTTGTCTCAGTTGACATGTAGCTTTCCAAAAATCTCGACTCTGGCCGGAGGTTTTAGAAAGAACTCTCCGTTTGCGAAGGAACGAAGGAAATTGTCTCCGCTCGTCAAAATAACCATGTACGTCTAAACAGGGTCTAAGCCACTGGGAAATATTTTTATGTCTTTTTTTCTTAAAGAGGTTTTTGGCATTATAGGCCTTTATTTGATAGGACATGTTATATATGAAGGGGGGGGGGGGGTGACATGCAGCAATAGGTCAGAACCAAACCCACGGTTACCCAGCTTCTGCATATAGGCCCATGTGGTGCTGGGCAATATGGAGAAAATCAAATCTCACAATATTGTGGACAAAACACCTCAATATTAATATTGTAGTGCGGCACGGTGCTTTCACAAAATATTTTCAGAATGAGATTTTTGACAAATACTCATCAGTAATGTGGATACAATGACTAAGTGAAGGCAAATAATAGAACAGCTAGGACAGTCTGGTAAGTTCAGAAAATGACGTCACTGTAATGCAACATTTAAAAACGCAAAAAAACACCATATTACAATATGATATCCAAAGTATGTGTAAGGCGATATCTAATCTTGTATCACGATTACAGCCCGATATTAGGCATTTCCCGATGTCTGCTTTCATAATGGCTGATTTATAATGGCCGTCACTCTCTCCCTTTCTCCCTCGCTCTTCACACACACACACACACACAACACCACACACACACACCACACACACACACACACACCACACCACACACACACACCACACACACACACACACAACACACACACACACGAGGGCCCTCGAGGCACACACCAACGCACAAGTAAACAAAGAGTTTTTTGAATGACTCCTGGAGACACACACCCCCGAGCGTTCTGGCGTGAAATGCCCCACGATGCAAAGAAACACGTCGACCCCCCCCCCCCCCCCCGCAGAACTCCATAGCGACGGCGTGGAGTTTACGCACAACCATAAGCAGCCTAAGGTTTTATTCTAACCTAACCCTAAAACCAAGCCTTAAACCCTAAGCAGCACCTTGAAGACGTGGGCAGGACAAAATTTTCCTTCTTTTCCAAATATGTCCCTAAGTCTTTAAGTGTAATGGTCCCACAAGATGGAAGTACAAGAGCAGACACACAGTCAGTCAGCTGTGTCGACATGTGAGGTCAGCAGCAACACGAAAGATCAGAGGCTGTGCATGTGGTGTGGCGTCCTGTGTGTGTGTGGCGTGTGGTGTTGGTGTGTGTGTGTGTGTGTGTGTGTGGGTGTGTGGTGTGTGTGGTGTGTGTTGTTTGTGTGTGTGGTGTGTGTGTGTGTGTGTGTGTTTATCTGGCTCGGCTCTTAACTGAAGCTATTTGGTGCTTGCACTGAGTCAATGTACCGAAATAAATGCGCGTTTGAATAAAGGGTCCTGCTCCACAGCATGCGTCTGTAAAGATGGAGCCCTCGGAGCCCCAGCAGGGTGGGACTGCTCTTCCAGTAAGTCGACCTGCTGACTGGTTTCTTACTTACTGGAACTGATGAGTCACATTACAAAGTAAACTGAAAGTGAAGCCGAGCCTCAGCTCTGAACTGCTAAAAAAAAAAAAAAAAACGCTTAAAGGTTGAGGATGTGACGGAGGTCGGGGTGAGACTGACTTGGCAAACTGCCCCCCCCCCCCCCCCAACAGGAAGCGAACAGCCGGCGGCTTTTGCGTGGTCACAGCTTCGCCTCAGACCTACACGATCAGTCCTTAGTCCGTAGTATCAGCAGTTAGTTGTTGTCTTTATTGTGATATTTTTTCTCTATTTCTCTATTAATGGATAGGTACCGACAGGTTTTGACCCATGACTTGTCTTTAAATGCTTGGAATCTTTTTTTTTGTGCGCATCTTTATTATAATATTCATTATAAAAAAAAAAAATAAATAAACATCCATCTACTATACATTGCCTGTGTGTATATAATTATCTATATATAATATATATATATATATAATTATATATATATATATATATATCTTATATATACATACACACACACACACACACACACAACCTCTGTACATAATATACTGTAAATGTATTTATATTATATATAATTATATATATATATATAACACATATACACACACACACTTATACAACATATACTGTATAATTATTATATATATAATATATATAGTTATATAGCACCGACAAACACACACCTGGATAGTACATATACTGTATACATCTATCTATAGATTCTATATATATATATATATATATATATATATGTTTGTGTATATATATATATTTATTAATTATGGTTACTATAGAGCACATGTGTCAAACTCAAGGCCCGCGGGCCAAAATCCGGCCCCTTGCAGATTTTGTTTTTGATAAATTTAGGTTCTCAATAAATCTTGGCCCACCAAGTTTTAGTCACTTTTCTGACGTTTTTGCCACTTTTTTTTCAATGTTTTAGTCACTTTTTCTGGCTGAGGAACTTTTTTTGTCGACCAAACTGTACGTGAGAAGACTATAGGACATATGCAATAATACAGTCAAAGATATTTGACTTTTTCGATTAAATAACAGCATGTCAATAAAGTAAACATGTGTGGCCCTTGATGTGAGTCTTGGTCCCCAGTGTGGCCCTCAGTGGAGTTGACTTTGACACCCCTGCTCTACAGTGTGTTAAAGCTCCTGCGGCTTTTTTTTTTTTAGGTGTTCAGTTATTTGATTTTTTCCATATCGCCCAGCCCTAATTCTACGTATATTAATATTTAATACAATTTAAGTTATCCTATCTATCCTGTGTCTTGTATGTATGTTGAGAGATGTTAACGTCATGTCAGTATTGTTTTGCATGTTACACAGTGTGCGGGAGTTTCTTTCCGACAAATGCAGTGGGAAAAAAAAAATGTGATTGAGCAAAACCTTTGTGACGTTTGGTCTGCTCCAGAGATGACTGAGCTGAAATGGGACGTCAGAGACAGACAGACGGACGGGAGTTAAACGCCGAGTCGCTGCTGCCTTGCTCGTGTTCCTACTGCATGGACCGCACCTGTCCTGAGTGTCGGAGGACAAAATGTAACGTGCAGGGGAAATGCATGGAGAAGGAAACAGAGCTGATGCTGCAACTTACTCATTATTGATTTGCCTTTCTTTCCTTTTTTTGGGATTCCACTTCTATAGAGTTGGGGGACTTGTTAGAGAAACATTGAGAAAAATATTTTTTTTTTTAAAAAGGGTCCGAATCAGAGCAGGAGCCAAGGTATCTTGACTTTAGCGCGTAGTGTGGCTACATTTTTTTTCTTCTTATTGTAATACATTATTTCAAGAGTGCAAAAGTGAAAGTGAGAATGCTGTCTTACAATATTCATGTGCTATATCAAGTAATTTGTGCCCCATGATTATATATGAATTATATACATGGGGTCAGAAAAAAATGATAGAGACATAAACTCAATAATACAGCACCACAAACCCCTCTAAAATGCAGCTGAATTAACATATACTGAGATATGGCGAAAACTATTTTTTTTTGACCAAATACCTTGATATCGATCCCGCAACGATATTGTAGTGTTGACTACTGGTGCATATTTACACCATGAGATCTTTGATAAATAATCATCAGTAATGTAGATATAACAACTAAGTGGACAAAGGCAAATAATAGAAAAGTTTCAGTCTGGTTAGTTCAGAAAATGACGTCACTTTACCGTAATGCCGCCTTTAAAACCAGGAAAAGACTTATGTCATATTACAATATTATATTATCCAAGATCTTAGACGATATCTAGTCATATTAATATAATATATATTGTCCAGCTCTACTTAGAATTGATATCCCAGTTCTCTGCCATGATTTTCTTTCTCATGCAGTGTAATGTTTATTGCACACATGAACCATGACACAACTAAACAAATTGGCAGATTTTGAAACACATATTTTTGTTTTTGGCACTTATCGCACATTTTTCATCACCACCAACCTGTAACCATAGAGACCTCGATGAAGAGAAGGCAGAGCATCGCCGTGCTTTAAAACCTTGAAATACGTTTAAAATCTTATACAGAAGAAAGTAGGAGCTTGTGATGCAGAAAGTCATAAAAAAAAAAATTGAAATCCAAATTATTTAAAAATGTCATCGTGAACAGGGTGAATCGAGATCGCGGTTTTCTAAGGATTAATGGTGCAGGCCTACTGGATATATCATTTGCTGCGTCTAAATATGAACGTGGATAGCGTTAGTGATTGCGAGATGCTTGCTACAGTTACAATGCTAGTGAGGAATCGGCAAAAACGTGTTTTATTTCTGGGATTCTTTGTCCTAGTCCCTCTCTAGCTCGCTCCACTGTACGTTGCTCTGGAAAGAAATAAAATGGATTACGGATGATTTGATTGGAGCCGACCTGACCGGCTGACTTCTCTATTGGCTGTTGACACGGGGGACGTTGCTCTGGAGACTCGACCAGCTGAGTGGCACGCGACGCCAATCGGCTGGTCTGTGGCGAGCTGAGACGGGCCGGTTCCCACCGCCGAAACCTTTTCCCGGTTGTGGTCTAGAACGGTTTGGTCTCGTCGTGAATCGCTGGTCTGAAGTGGACTGTGGACTTCATTAGTTGTTGCGATGTGTATCTTTTAAACTGGGAACTGAGGCTTGGTTTGGCGTTGTTTGAGTCAATGAGGTTTTTTTTCTGGCATTACTGGAAAACGTGAGGGGGAGAGAATGGGGGGGGGCGTGGCAGCAAAGGGCCGCGGGTTGCACTCAAACCTGGGCCACTCCGGTAAGGACTGAGCCTTAGTACATGGGGCGCATGCTCTACCAGGTGAGCTACCAGGTAGGGTTGGGTACTTTTAGCGTCTGAACCTGTATCAGTGCCTGTACCTGAAATTCTGTTCCCGGTACCCAACAGTACATTTTCCGGTACTTTCCCTCTGTAATTACAAAAAAATTCATTCAGTTGTAGAAAATAAATCCCAAACTATTTATCCTATTTACTTAGAACATTATGTTAGTTATTTAGAAAATGTCCCTACAACCAATTAAATAGAATGACTTGTCAGTCATCCGAGAGGAGCTCGGAGTAGAGCCGCTGCTCCTTCGCGTCGAAAGGAGCCAGTTGAGGTGGTTCGGGCATCTGGTAAGGATGCCTCCTGGGCGCCTCCCTAGGGAGATGTTCCAGGCACGTCCAGCTGGGAGGAGGCCCCGGGGAAGACCTAGGACTAGGTGGAGAGATTATATCTCCAACCTGGCCTGGGAACGCCTCGGGATCCCCCAGTCGTAGCTGGTTGATGTGGCTCGGGAAAGGGAAGTTTGGGGTCCCCTACTGGAGCTGCTGCCCCCGCGACCCGACACCGGATAAGCGGTCGAAGATGGAAGGATGGACTTGTCAGTCAGTCACCTGCCTGCTTGTCTTACAGGTACCAACATTTGGCACCGTTTGATTTAACGTTAACCAATACTCGGTAATACCAACGTGATTCGGTTGGTACCGGTAAAAGAACAGGGTTCGGTACCCAGCCCTACTCCCAGGGTACCCCACCATAAGTAAGGGTTGATGCCCGACAAGGTGTCCATTATCAGAAATGAATGGATGACGGCAAGGCCATTACCGTTCGACACGTAGCAAGTCCATTAATCATTAATTACCTGATGAAGGCTTATACCGGGGTCACTTGCTAAATAATTGTTTAAAGACAATTCATTTATAAAATTGTTCAAATCAAATCTTAAGTTTTTGTCAAACAATGACTCTGCTTCCCTGGTAACACCTTGAGGGTTTGACTAATACCTGGAACAAGCAATCCAATCCCAATTGGTTCTTGTGCAATGCAAACATGGTTCACTGCTCCAGTAATTAGGATGGGCCTTGGCTACGACCCGCCACGCTCATGTTCTGTTGGCTGGCAATGACTCCCCAGAGGACGCTGATTGGTCGCGACCCCTTGGGGGTTCGGACATGAACACATACAGTACTGCAGGGAGGTTGGGTTTTCCCTTGACATAAAGCCAGTGGGATTACGTTATTGCAGAAAATAAGCTCTGTGGAAGACAACAGTTTGATACTTACTGTGTTTTGTTTAGCAAGATAATCTTCACTTTTAATGGATGTTTTCAATGAAAACCACTGTCTGGATTTTTGAAGCGTAAATAGCAACTGCCTTTTTTAAGACGTGTAAAAGCTTAAAAACTTCCTGAGTGGGGTATTTTCTGGCACTCTTTATGTCACAGAACAGAATGTAAAGACCTTATTTTCATGCAAAATCCCAAAGATTCTGTGACAAGGGAAGCTGAGGTGCTAACTCATTTGAGGACTTTAGGACTCATTTGAGGACTTTAGGACTCATTTCTGCAGGACTCTATTGCTTGAAGCCTGACAAGCTAGATTTCTGAGTGATCCCGGGAGCCTGGGATTCTGTTTGGTGTACACAACTAATATGTAGCTACAGCCACCCCCCCACTAGCTTGGCAACCATTGGATTAACCCCAACCGGTTGTCAGACACCG
>NC_045748.1:24235603-24236221 GCF_008692095.1 Etheostoma spectabile | reverse complement strand
GCCTGGGTCTGGGTCTGGGTCTGGGTCAGGGTCTGTCCCAGGTTTCTTCCTAAAAGGAAGTTTTTCCTCGCCACTGTCGCCCTGTTGCTTGCTCTGGAGGAAACTACTAGACCTGTTGGGTCCTAGTAAATTCTGGAGTGTGGTCTAGACCTACTCTATCTGTAAAGTGTCTCGAGATAACTCTTGTTATGAATTGATACTATAAATAAAATTGAATTGCATTGGATTCTGATGAAGATTTGATGAAAATGATCGGTTGCTGGAGCGTTATTAATAGGGCCGTAACAATCCACCAAACCCACGATTTGGTTTGTGTCACGAGTTTTGACCAAGATCATACAAAACCCTGATCCTTTTCTTTTTTGGGGGGGGGGGGGGGTTATAATCAGTAAACATAATACAACTTTTTTTTTTCCATTCACATGGCATCGTTTTGTCATTGATTACATGCTAAGGTGACCAGATTTCTCAGACAAAATCCGGGGACATTTTCAGCTCAGAATCGGATTTACCTCCAAAACACGTCATGTTTTTATTTTTGTAAAACTTAAATGGGGACGCTAGACCTAGAGCTGTTTCCCCCAACAGACAACATTATGGAAAGGATTTCTAAGGAGG
>NC_045748.1:24226523-24235578 GCF_008692095.1 Etheostoma spectabile | reverse complement strand
GCATGGATTCTGGTGGGTTTAGCCAACGCAATTTCGCAGACTTTTATGTTTTTAAAAAAGCCTTAATCCTTAACAGAAAGGTCGACCTCCAGAAATCCTTTCCATAATGTTTTCTGTTGGGAAAACAGCTCTAGGTCTAGCGCCCCATTTAAGTTTTACAAAATAAAAACATGACGTTTTTGGAGGTAAATCCGATTCTGAGCTGAAAATGTCCCCGGATTTTGTCTGAGAAATCTGGTCACCTTAGCATGTAATCAATGACAAAACGATGCCATGTGAATGGAAAAAAAAAGTTGTATTAGTTTACTGATTATAACCCCCCCCCCCCCCCAAAAAAGAAAAGATCAGGGTTTGTATGATCTTGGGTCAAAACTCGTGACACAAACCAAATCGTGGGTTTGGTGGTATGTTACGGCCCTATTAATAACGCTCCAGCAACCGATCATTTCATCAAATCTTCATCAGAATCCAATGCAATTCAATTTTATTTATAGTATCAATTCATAACAAGGTTTCTCGAACACTTTACAGATAGAGTAGGTCTAACCACACTCCAGAATTACTGGACCCAACAGTCTAGTAGTTTCCTCCAGAGCAAGCAACAGGGCGACTGGCGAGGAAAAACTTCCTTTTAGGAAGAAACCTGGGACAGACCCTGACCCAGACCCAGACCCAGACCCAGCTCTTGGTAGGCGGTGTCTGACACCGTTGGGTTAATCCATGGTTGCCAAGCTAGTGGGGGTGGCTGTAGCTACATATTATTTGTACACCAAACAGAATCCCAGGCTCCCGGATCACTCAGAAATCTAGCTTGTCAGGCTTCAAGCAATAGGTCCTGCGAAATAGTCCTAAAGTCCTCAAATGAGTCCTAAAGTCCTCAAATGAGTTAGCACCTCAGCTTCCCTTGTCACAGAATCTTTGGGATTTTGCATGAAAATAAGGTCTTTACATTCTGTTCTGTGACATAAAGAGTGCCGAAAATACCCCACTCAGGATTTTTAAGCTTTTACACGTCTTAAAAAAAGGCAGTTGCTATTTACGCTTCAAAAATCCAACGTGGTTTTCATTGAAAACATCCATTAAAAGTGAAGATTATCTTGCTAAACAAAACACAGTAAGTATCCAACTGTTTGTCTTCCACAGAGCTTATTTTCTGCAATAACGTAATCCCACTGGCTTTATGTCAAGGGAAAACCCAACCTCCCTGCATTACTGTATGTGTTCATGTCCGAACCCCCAAGGGTCGCGACCAATCAGCGTCCTCTGGGGAGTCATGCCAGCCAACAGAACATGAGCTGGCGGGTCGTAGCCAAGGCCCATCCTAATTACTGGGCAGTTGAACCATGTTTGCATTGCACAAGAACCAATTGGGATTGGATTGCTTGTTCCGAGTATTAGTCAAACCCTCAAGGTGTTACCAGGGAAGCAGAGTCATTGTTTGACAAAACTTAAGATTTGATTTGAACAATTTTATAAATGAATTGTCTTAAACAATTATTTAGCAAGTGACCCCGGTATAAGCCTTCATCAGGAATTAATGATTAATGACTTGCTACGTGTCGAACGGTATGGCCTTGCCGTCATCCATTCTTTCTGATAATGGACACCTTGTCGGGCATCAACCCTTACTTATGTGTGGGTACCCTGGGATAGTGGCTGGGTACCGAACCCGTTCTTTTACCGGTACCAACCGAATCCACGTTGGTATTACCGAGTATTGGTTAACGTTAAATCAAACGGTGCCAAATGTTGGTACCTGTAAGACAAGCAGGCAGTGACTGACTGACAGTCCATCCTTCCATCTTCGACCGCTTATCCGGTGTCGGGTCGCTGGCAGCCAGCTCCAGTAGGGACCCCCAACTTCCCTTTCCCGAGCCACATCACCAGCTACGCCTGGGATCCCGAGCGTTCCCCAGGCCAGTTTGAGATATACATCCTCCACCTAGTCCTAGGTCTTCCCCGGGGCCTCCTCCCAGCTGGACGTGCCTGGAACATCTCCCTAGGGAGGCGCCCAGGGGCATCCTTACCAGATCCCGAACCACCTCAACTGGCTCCTTTCGACGCGAAGGAGCAGCGGCTCTACTCCGAGCTCCTCTCGGATGACTGACAAGTCATTCTATTAATGGTTGTAGGGACATTTTTCTAAATAACTAACATAATTTTCTAAGTAAATAGATAAATAGTTTGGGATTTATTTTCTACAACTGAATGAATTTTTTTGTAATTACAGAGGGAAAGTACCGGAAAATGTACTGTTGGGTACCGGGAACAGAATTTCAGGTACAGGCACTGATACAGGTTCAGACGCTAAAAGTACCCAACCCTACCTGGTAGCTCACCTGGTAGAGCATGCGCCCCATGTACTAAGGCTCAGTCCTTACCGAGTGGCCCAGTTTGAGTGCAACACCGCGGCCCTTTGCTGCCACGCCCCCACCCCATTCTCTCCCCTCACGTTTTCCAGTATGCCAAAAAAAAACCTCATTGACTCAACAACGCCAAACCAAGCCTCAGTTCCCAGTTTAAAAGAATACACTCGCAACACTAATGAAGTCCACAGTCCACTTCAGACCACGATTCACGACGAGACCAAACCGTTTAGACCACACCGGGAAAAGGTTTCGGCGGTGGAACCGGCCCGTCTCAGCTCGCCACAGACCAGCCGATTGGCGTCGCGTGCCACTCAGCTGGTCGAGTCTCCAGAGCAACGTCCCCCGTGTCAACAGCAATAGAGAAGTCAGCCGGTCAGGTCGGCTCCAATCAAATCATCCGTATCCATTTTTTCTTTCCAGAGCAACGTACAGTGGAGCGAGCTAGAGAGGGACTAGGCAAGAACTCCCAGAAATAAACACGTTTTTGCCGATTCCTCACTAGCATTGTAACTGTGGCAAGCATCTCGCAATCACTAACGCTACCACGTTCATATTTAGACGCAGCAAATGATATATCCAGTAGGCCTGCACCATTATCCTTAGAAAACCGCGATCTCGATTCACCCTGTTCACGATGACATTTTTTAAATAATTTGGATTTCAATTTTTTTTTTTATGACTTTCTGCATCACAAGCTCCTACTTTCTTCTGTATAAGATTTTAAACGTATTTCAAGGTTTTAAAGCACGGCGAGCTCTGCCTCCTTCATCGAGGTCTCTATGGTTACAGGTTGGTGGTGATAAAATGTGCGATAAGTGCCAAAACAAAAATATGTGTGTTCAAAATCTGCCAATTTGTTTAGTTGTGTTCATGGTTCATGTTGTGCAATAACATTACACTGCATGAGAAGAAAATCATGGCAGAGAACTGGGATATCAATTCTAAGTAGAGCTGGACAATATATATTATATTAATATGACTAGATACGTCTAAGATCTTGGTATATAATTTGTAATATGACATAATCTTTTCTGGTTTTAAAGGCGGCATTACGGTAAAGTGACTTCATTTTCTGAACTAACCAGACTGAAACTTTTCTATTATTTGCCTTTGTCCACTTAGTTTTATATCTACATTACTGATGATATTTTCAAGATCTCATGGTGTAAATATGCACCAGTAGTCAACACTACAATATCGTTGCGGGATCGATATCAAGTATTTGGTCAAAAAAAATAGTTTTCCGCCATATCTCAGTATATGTTAATTCAGCTGCATTTTAGAGGGGTTTGTGGTGCTGTTTATTAGTTTGGTCTCTATCATTTTTTTCTGACCCCATGTATATAATTCAATATAATCATGGGGCACAATTACTTATATAGCCACATGAATTGTAAGACAGCATTCTCCTTTCACTTTTGCACTCTTGAAATAATGTATTTACAATAAAGAAAAAATGTAGCCACACTACGCGCTAAAGTCAAGATACCTTGGCTCCTGCCTCTGATTCGGACCCTTTTTAAAAAAAAAAATATTTTTCTCAATGTTTCTCTAACACGTCCCCCAACTCTATAGAAGTGGAATCCAAAAAAAGGAAAGAAAGCAAATCAATAATGAGTAAGTTGCAGCATCAGCTCTGTTTCCTTCCTCCTGCATTTCCCCTGCACGTTACATTTTGTCCTCCGACACTCAGGACAGGTGCGGTCCATGCAGTAGGAACACGAGCAAGGCAGCAGCCCTCGGCGTTTAACTCCCGTCCGTCTGTCTGTCTCTGACGTCCCATTTCAGCTCAGTCATCTCTGGAGCAGACCAAACGTCACAAAGGTTTTGCTCAATCACATTTTTTTTTTTCCCACTGCATTTGTCGGAAAGAACTCCCGCACACTGTGTAACATGCAAAACAATACGTGACATGACGTTCACTCTCAACATACATCAGACACAGGATAGATAGGAGAACTTAAATTGTATTAAATATTAATATACGTAAATTAGGGCTGGGCGATATGGAAAAAATCAAATAAACTGAACACCTAAAAAAAAAAAGCCGCAGAGCTTCAACACACTGTAGAGCAGGGTGTCACCAGTCAACCTCCATGAGGGCCACACTGGGGACCAAGATCACATCAAGGGCCACCATGTTTACTTTATGACATGCTGTTATTTAATCGCAAAGTCAAATCTCTTTGACTGTATATTGCATATGTCCTATCGCTTCTCACGTACAGTTTGGTCGACAAAAAAAGTTCCTCAGCCAGAAAAAGTGACTAAACATTGAAAAAAAAGTGGCAAAAACTCAGAAAAGTTACTAAAACTTGGTGGGCCAAGATTTATTGAGAACCTAAATTATCAAAAACAAAATCTGCAAGGGGCCGGATTTTGCCCGCGTGCCTTGAGTTTGACAACTGTCTCTATAGTCCATAAATAAATTATAATATCACAAACTATATATAATATATATATATATATATTAAATATATATATTATATATATTATACAGTATATGTCTATACAGGGTGTGTGTGTGTGTATAATACTATATATATTAATATATATTATATATTTACAGTATATGTATGTACAGTGTGTGTGTTGTATAATATATTAGAATAGATATTATATAATTATATATTACATTTCACGTATATGTTGTACAGTGTGTGTGTTGTTGTGTTGTGTGTATGTATATATTAAATATATATATATATAATATTATAATTAATATATATTATAGATATAATAATTATATTACACACAGAGCAATGTATGTAGATGGATGTTTATTTATTTATTTTTTTCTTTATAATGAATATTAATATAATAAATGAATGCGCACAAAAAAAGATTCCAAGCATTTAAAGACAAGTCATGTTCCAAAACTGTCGGTACCTATCCATTATAGAGAAATGAGAAAAACATCATAAAATAAAACACAACTAACTGCTGATACTACGGACTAAGGACTGATCGTGTAGGTCTGAGGCGAAGCTGTGACCACGCAAAAGCCGCCGCGTTCGCTTCCTGTTGGGGGGGGGGGGGGGGCCAGTTTGCCAAGTCTCGTCTCACCCCGACCTCCGTCACATCCTCAACCTTTAGCGGTTTTTTTTTTTTTTTTTAGCAGTTCAGAGCTGGAGGCTCGGCTTCACTTTCAGTTTTACTTTGTAATGTGACTCATCAGTTCCAGTAAGTAAGAAACCAGTCAGCAGTTCGACTTACTGGAAGAGCAGTCCCACCCTGCTGGGGCTCCGAGGCGCTCATCTTTACGACGCAGGCATGTGGAGCAAGGACCCTTTATTCAAACCGCGCATTTTATTCGTACATCTTACTCAGTGCAAAGCCAAATAGCTCAGTGAAGAGCGTAGCCAGATAAACCACACACACACACACACACCACACACACACAACACACACACACACACACACACACCGCACACACACACACACCACACAACACACCACACGCACACCACACACAGACCACGTCACACACATGCACAGATCCCTCTGATCTTTCCTTTTGCTGCTAGCCTACATGTCGCACGCTGACTGACTGTGTGTCTGCTCTTGTGTACTTCCATCTTTGTGTGAGACCAAGTACACTTAAGAACTTAGGCCATAATAGTTGGAAAATGAGTAATTTTGTCCTGCCACCTTCTTCAAGGTGCTGCTTAGGTTTAAGGCTTGCGTTTTAGGTTAGATGTTAGAATAAAACCTTAGCTGCGTTATTGGTTGGATGCGAAACCTCCACACGTCGCTATGTAAGTTTCTGGGGGGGGGGGGGGGGGTGACGTTTGTCTTTGGCAGTCGTGGGGCATTTCACACGCCAGAACGCTCGGGGTTGTGTGTCTCCAAGGTCATTCACAAACTCTTTGTTTACGTTGGCTGGGGTGTGGCCTCGACCGGCCCTCGTGTGTGTGTGTGTTGTGTGTGTGTAGTGTGTGTGTGTGGTGTGTGTGTGTGTGGTGTGTGTGTGTTGTTGTGTGGGTGTGGTGTGTGTGTGTGTGTGTGTAAAGAGCGGGGAGTAAGAGAGAGAGTGTACGGCCTTATACATCACCATTCTGAAGCAGACAATCGGGAATGCCTAATCATCGGTGCTGGTAATCGTGATACAACGTTAATATCGCCTTACCATACTTTGGATATCATGATGTAATATGGTGTGTTTTTGTTTCTTTTAATGGTTGCATTAGTAGACGTCATTTTCTCGAACTTACCAGACTGTCTAGCTTTCTATTATTTGCCTTCACTTATCATTGTATCCACATTACTGATGACTCCATGTAAATAATCAGGGATTTTAGCATCGTAAAACACGGCTTTCTAAAACATCCCTGAGCTTGTCTGGAGCGTCTATAGGCTCCGTTTGGTCAGTGTTTTCTTTCTTTCGTTCCCATTTTGGGTCTGTCAGTCACAGTGGAAACCGGGGACAGATCCGGGGCCAGATCCAGCCGGGGACAGGTCACCAAAACCGGGGACGTCTAGTCACACTATTACATGCCCCTTTGCAACACAGTTATACGACAGATACATTATTTATTGATATGGATTGATTTCAATGTCCATCGATCCAACTCCAAATATTCTTTTGTACCTTATTATTAATACCAATGTCTATAATGTTAGTTAGCTTGGTGGGTAACATAAGATTTATACATCGTTCAACACGCTCAGTTATTTTTAGTACGATTGTTTGGATCACGGCTCTGGGCTAACCCATGAATTCATCAGTAAGGCTGCAAAAAGCACTATATAAATAAAATGCATTGTTATTATTATATTATATATATTACTTTAAATCAGCAGCTGCATACTAGTGTTAAACCACTCTGAATTTATAGGCTTATATGACACTAAAATAAGAAAAATAAGTGACTCATGATGGAAAATATACAGCTAGGGTTACGCGTTAAGGAGAAAATCAGACATTACAATATTATTGACCAAATACATCAATATTGCAAATACATTGTAGGGTTGCTTTCACAACATGAATGCATGTTACGAATGAGATTTTTACATAGATGATCAATAACGTGATAAACCGTTTCAAGTGACGTTATGAAGGAAAAATAAATATTTCTTTCCCCAGCCATTTACTGACTATGTTTACCTGCATGCACAAAAATAGTGTGAATCCGCAATTCTTCAAAATGTACTCCCTCAAAACAGAATTTCTGAGAAAATTGAGTTAGTAAGTGCTTGTTATGATCAATTTAGACAAAAGAAGTGCATATCACGATATCTCAAAATATGATTCCCATACATTATGATATTGAACTATTGGCCAGCCATATGTATATACAGCCTACATTTACACTCAAATAAAACGTGAAAAATACAGATTATTTAGTGGAAGTTGTGCTTTTTTGTGTCTTGTTTTTAACAATGTTATCTTATTTTTTGGGCTGGGACTCACTGTCCCTGCATTATAACCGTCAGCGGTACACAGCTTGTCGACAGCCACAGAGTCGATATACCGGTATAAACACCTGCAGGAATATCGTTTCAATATTCAGGGTCTGTTGGAGTGTTGTTATTAAAAAAAAAACACATCTGAGTTTCTGTTTTACGCTGGCACCGTGACAGCGCCTACAGGAACACCGTGGTGTGCGCTACGCTACATTGTAACTACTCTGACAGCTAACTGAGTCACTTTCTAACAACTTTGATGAGAAGAAGCGCGTTCAGGGTCAGAACCGAGGGTGACAGGCAGAGCTAGGACCATTCCAACCCCCGGGTGACTGATCGGTTCCCGGTTTGCTGTGGGACCGGGACGGGTCAGTGACTGACGTGACGGGGTAACTGTTACCTGTAGTAGTAGACGTCGCTCTTTCCAGCGCTCAGCCCGGACTTCCTGGTCACTTCTTCCTTCTTCCAGCCGGGCGGCAGAGCGGGACAGTCCGTCCTCTTCTTCTCCATCATCACACACTTCTATATATCCTACGGTTAGGCTCCGACCGACACCGATATCGACCGCTTCGTAAACACAGATAAGGAGCCTTCAGACAAAAACAGCGTGGTAGTAATCCCGGCGGAGCGGCAGCAGCAGCCCGGGCGGACCCACGTCACGGAGGTTACGCTAACGGCGGCTCTCCCAACCTCCGCCCCGGCTGTTTGGACTGGTTATTTCGGCTGAAGTAAAAAAGAAAAAGTGTCCCGGTGCAGAGCGTGAGATGGTTCCCCGGGTTACACTGCCTTCAGGTCCGTGTGTTTAGTTAAACAGCCGGGGAGAACCAACGGCTCATCTGAACTGAACTGAATTGGACCAACGGCAGGCCGTGACGTCTGCGATAACACACTCTCACACACGTACGCACACGCGCGCACGCGCCCACGCATGCGCTCTCAAAGATCGTCTATTTGTGACAGATGAACGACTCATTTGTCAATGGATCAACATTTTTGGTGCTTTTATCACGTTTTGAATTGTTACAATTTGGTGAGTTAGGCCGCCCCACTATCTGTTGTGGTCTTAAGACTTACAGTTAGGCCTCAAGGTTCTAATTTAATGTTAAAATTTTAAAATAATTTATTTTGAACTGTTAAAATACAATTTACACTTTGTCAGTAATCACTACACATAGGCCTGAAATTCACACACACGTGCTCAGGACCTATTCATGCAGAAATGGAGGGAGTGGGCTGCCAGCTGGACTAGTGCCGTGAGCAGTTGGGGGGGGGGGGGG
>NC_045748.1:24224447-24226498 GCF_008692095.1 Etheostoma spectabile | reverse complement strand
ATGATAATATGCCAGAAAGAAAAGTGCTAAACTATGTGGGCTATAGTAAAGTTGTCTTCATTTCTTTATTGCGTCTAGGGGCCAGAGACTTAGGCTGTAAATGTTTGTGTGTGTTGTGTATGTGTTGTGTGTGTGTGTGGTGTGTGTGTGTGGGGGGGTCCTAATCAGAGTTCATTTCTTCTGTCCTTTAAGATTTTTTTTTGGGGGGGGGGGGTGATGCAGGGGATATGCTCCCCTACCTCCAAATATGTAGAAGAAAAGATTTGTCTTCCTCAAAATATTATTGGTTTTGGGAGTTTTTGTCCTCGTCACTTTTTTTTTCTTCCTTTCTTCAAGTTTGTGGCTTTTTTTGTGACACTGAAAATTTTATTTTTGAAATTTTTTGTCCCATTTTTCCCCCCGACCTTTGTGAGGCTCTTTCCGAAGTTTCTTACTGACCAGCTTGTCAGTCGGTGACTCGTCTGGTGCAGCTCCGTCCGTAGGGAGTTGGGTTTGGAACCGGAGGGTCGTTGTTCAAGTCCCCGTACGGTGTGTGGCTCGGAAGCTGGAGAGTGCCACTTCACCTCCTGGGCATTGCCAGTGCCATGAGCAAGGCCGTTACCCTGCCCCCCTCCCCAAGAAATGAACTCTTGATTAGGACCCCCCCCCCACACACACACACACACACACACACACACACATACACACACACACAAACATTTACAGCCTAAGTCTCTTGGCCCCTAGACGCAATAAAGAAATGAAGACATACTTTACTTATAGCCCACATAGTTTAGCACTTTTCTTTCTGGCATAATTTATCATCATGGTCAACTTAATTATGTCCTGGACTTTGTATCATCACAGTCATAAATGTATGTAGAAATGCAGGAAATGGGATTCAAATAGAAAACGATCAAAGACTTCAATGGTAACAGCAAGTTGGACCGTGGGGCAGTGATGGCAGTAACGCATTATTTTGATTTTCCTTTTTGATTTACTGCAGTAATATAATGCATTACTAATAAAATGGCGGTAATATTACACCCGTTACAATCTCAGTTACAACACTTTTTTATTTTGAAGAATTCACCGAGATGAAGCGAGCTGTCACACCAAGTCATACTTACCACTTTTATTTTGGTGAAAGTAACTCAAAATGAATGCCAAAGTATGGGAAAGCATTACAATTCCGAGACAGTAATATTGTAATATAACTCTCAAATGACAGTAACCAGTAATCAATTATGTATTATATTCAGGAAGTAACTTGACCATCATTGCGTTTGGGTAGGTTGCGAATAGAACATATTTTTCTCAAAACAAGGTTGATTTCACACCAATTTCCAGCAGCACAGTTTGTGGTCAGTCTACGTGGAATTGTTGAGACATTATGGCTAATAATCAAAATCCTTATGGAGAAAAATCAATGGGAATGGACTTCTGGAACCACACTTCCTGTGATGGTGTGTGTTCTGTGTCTCCAGCCTGGGCTTTGAAGCAGAGTGATCCCTCGCTGCTTCCGTTCCTCACACCTCTATGTTTCAATCCCCCCCCCCCCTCCTCCTCCTCCTCCTCCTCCTCCTCCTCCCACAGTGACGTCACAGGCTCTGGGTTAAAGGGGCCTGCAGCACCCATGAACGTTGGAGGGAGGCACCTCCCTGGAAGTTCTGAGACCTTCTCTGTTGCTGTTTTGGTTTTTGACTCTTTTTTTTTTTGATTGAAGAAGAAATATGGTGTATTAACAGTTGTATACCACCCTTGTGTTGTCCTCCCGGGTCAAAAAAGGACAACAATTTGACATTTTTGTCCCTTTTTCAGACTTTTTTTTTAGTTTTCACTAACACCACCTTGCTAGTTTTACACTACTTTTTGGAATTCACGGTCAATAGCCCTCATTTGTATAGACTTATACCTAATATTTGCGTTAAAAAAGCAGAAATTATGAATTATTTTGACTAATAGTTAAGATCAGTGGATTTGCAAAGAGCGTTGTATCAGAATCACACGCTCCGTATGGATTCCAATCCATATTTTTATGGTAATTTGGTTAAAAAGAAACCCATATTTCA
>NC_045748.1:24200556-24224437 GCF_008692095.1 Etheostoma spectabile | reverse complement strand
ATTTTTTAAAGGGGTCAAATTTGACCCGAGGACAACAGGAAGGTAAATAGAAATTAAAGATAAGATAGATAAGATAATTTGTTTATTAGTCCCCAATGGGGAAATTACTGTACTGCACTCTGTGTACACACTTTTTGTTAGTACTCACACACAGGCCTGAAATACACACACATGCTCAAGACCTATACATGCACTATACATGGAGAGATGTCAGAGTGGGTGGGCTGCCAGCTGAACCAGCGCCCTGAGCGGTCGGGGGGGTACGGTGCCTTGCTCAAGGGCACCTGGCAGTGCCCAGGAGGTGAAGTGGCATCTCTCCAGCCACCAATCCACACTCCCAACTTTTTGGGTCCATACGGGGATTTGAACCAGTGACCCTCCGGTTCCCAACCCAACTCCCTATGGACTGAGCTACTACCACCCCTTTTTTGACACACATAACAAACTGGATAATTTGTCTACATTTATCCCTTCTTCTTTTTTTCGAGTCGTTTTATAGAACATGTTAACTGTTGCTACACACATAGTTTATGCTTATTAAATTAAAGAGCAAAGCTCAGGTAATGAGTTGCCAGACCTTTTTTAGAGCAGGGGTCTTTTTAAGCCAAGGACCCCTTGACTAAAAGAGAGACAGAGCAGGGACAGACCCCTACTACATATGTTGTATAAAATTAAGTTGCATATTAAACTGGGCCTACAATAATATGTAGGGCATTAAAATTGAACCCTTTTTTAGACATCTTTGACGTTTTTTTCCCTTATTTTGCAGTTTTCTTTAACGTTTTTCTCTCTTTTCAACATTCTTTTCAATGATTTTGTTGCATTGTTCAACGTTCACTAAATCTTATGTAACCTAGGAAATTATATCTAATGTTTGAGTCAAAAAAGCACAAAGTATGAATTATTTTGACTACTATTCAAGATCAGAGGATGTTAAGGGATAATCTCAGACTGTCGGTGTTTTGTCAGAATAATGCTATGAATTAAATAAAACACCCAAAAGTGATATTAGTAAACTGATCCTTAATTTGTTTCATGGAGCCATCCGTTTGGTTGAAAGAAATCCAAATTTCTGCTGCAGATACCTTAAAGGTGCCCTGCCACAGAAAACCGTTTTTACTTGCATTTTTTGAAATATGTTAGGTCCCATAATGTGTGTGTGTGTGTGTGTTTGTGTGTGTGTGTGTGGTTTGTTTGTTGTTTGGTGTGTGTGGTGTGTGTGTGTGTGTTATGTGTGAATGTAAGATAACTGCTACCTCCTCTGTCAGCTCGCCAAATAGATGAAATTAGGCCAATCACAACAGCTGGTCAGTCTGATGTCATGTTGTCCGAGCTCATTACTATTCATGAGCTGGGTAAAGGATGCTGATATCCAGGCTCTCATTGGCTAGTTGTTATCCAATCAGAGTCAAGCAGCTTAGCTAGTTGAATATTAATGAGAACTGGAACAAATGGAGCTGAGTCTTCCTGCGGGCTTTCTATACCACGCTAGAATGGCTCGAAACAAGGTAACCACGGTAACCAAGTTACAGAGTCCATGGTAGAACTTCAGACATCACCACAAAGTCATGAAGTACGTGAGACCTCATGAGGGTTAATCATGCATGACACAGCACCCTTAGGGTGAGCTGTGTCTGTGGGTGGACCTTAGTGACCACCTTACCTATGGGCCTGTAAGCAGTGGGGATTGATGTTTGCTAAAAATAGGTTGGATTCATATTGATTTTTTTTTTATTCGTGTTTTTAATTTTTCAAAAACTAACAATAATTTGGAGGCCCTTCTGCTCTGACTCTGAGGACCCTGTGTTGAAGTTCCCTGTCTTAGAGTCTAGGTATTAGAAAAAAAAAACATTGGGCAGGGATATGAACCAACAGCCTGGACCGGCCTCTAAGGATTAGTAAAAAGATATTCTTGCTTAGAAACTCTGAAAGAACGGCAGGATGGAGACAGATGGGGACAGCAACACCGTGGCGTTTAGTGAGAAGATATGAGGGTGAGTGGGAAGAGGTGGTGAGAGGAAGTCGATCGAGGAAGACGAGTGGCTAAATAGGGCATATCAGTGTCTAGCAGAGGTTCAGCTGGTGCAAGGGGGTCATTTCATGATTACTTCTCATCAGCAGCTCAGTCTGTAGTAGGCCTAGTATTAGAAGTACGGAATGTGGACTAGTAGCTGGAGAGGTGCCCGCTTGATGTATAGGACCTGAGCATGTGTGTGTATTCCAGGCATGTGTGTAGTGTGTTCTAACAACACTGGGGTGTGTTGTGTGTTCTTACAACACTGGGAATCACTTAAATTATTATAAACTGCCAGCGCAAATCATCTTCTCCATCGCCTCCATCCATTCAGTACTCTGCAGCCATCATACTCACACCTCTCATGAATTAAACAATAAATACAGTAACAAATATATGCATACTAATTAAGTGTGTAGCATAAGGAAACAGAGGCTGACTGGGTTGAGTGACAGTGACAGTGGGGGACCGGGGCCTCGTTGGTGAGGCCGACTGCGGACTGGATTCCTGTGCACCACCGGACCAACTACAAAATTCTTCTGCCAACCTAACCCCCCCCCAAACTGGACTCTTCATCGATTCAAATCACAACTTACAGTGAAACACATCTGTTTGGGGCACCGGGGTCGCACACCTGGCTGAGTGCACGCCATGGCCTTTAAATATTAATATTAGCACGGTGCACGCCCATATACAGAGGCTCAGTCCCCCCGTGTAACGGCAGCTGATTGGCCCTTTGCTGCATGCCGCCCCCCCCCCCCCCCCCTTTCATGTCTAATCTGTCCTGACATATAATAAAGGCCTAAAAATACAGAAGAAAACAAATCTTTAAAAAAAACCATATCTGTTTATATTAGCTCACCCTACATGACTTTCACCATGTCCACTATGATTTTATTGACTTAACTAGTCATGATATTGATATTACTTAGCCCACCACTTGATGTTACTATTTATAAAATTGCTGTGCTGGTTTTTATTAATGTTTTGTAAGGTGTAATTGGGTGTCTTGAAAGGCACCAACAAATCAATCTATTATTATTATTGTATTACTTTGCATTACATTATAATTGAATTTCATACAATGTGTGAAATAATGCCGTTGTTACTTGATATATCGAATGTGACAACACATTGCTGTAATACAGTTCCTTCTCGTCCTTTTTGGCTGCGCCAAGCACCCGTACCGTAATACCGCTAATAGAAGAGCATTTAGTGGTCGCTGTTTCGCAGACGGCTCGGCTTTAACGTTACCCGGGAGCCTTGAATTTTCTGTTAGGAACAACTAAAGTTTGCTAGTCACTGTAAAGTTATGCAGAGACACGCAAGATGTAAAGTTAGCTAGCTAACAACGTTAGTAAAAAGGAAACATTCTGGAGTAAAAATGTAAGTGTGCTATTTTGCTTTGATAAAGATTCGGGGGTTTAATTGGAACATTTTACCATGGGAGTGCTAACGTTAATTTAACGTTATTAACATCTAGCTAACTAACTAAGCTATCTAGCTAGCTAGCTAATGTCAGTGTGTTTAACTAACTTTTGTGATGTTGTCAATATGTTAGCTAGCGTTAAGTAGCACAGTTGTGAAAGGTCGTATAAAAATTGTATTTACACTAAGCTAACGGTAGCTAGGCAACTTAGTTATTCATTTCGGAATTCGTATTAACGGTGTGGCCTTTACGGGATGTTTTGCTTTGGCTATTTAGTTGTTGTTTAACGTTAGCTAACGCTAGCTAGCTGTTTGCTAAGCTAAAGCCAGTCAGCAAACTCCCGTCACTCAGTTTTTCTAACATAAAAACAACACGAGCTCGTTACTGACAGCTTTTTTTGTAAAGGCAAGACAAGCAAACGGGACAAAATCACTTGACACACGGACTCGTATTCTTCTGAGGGGTTGTCAGATCATGTTTAGCGTTAGCTGACTGAGGTTAAGACCAGTGGATGTCTGAATTTCAACCTAAAAATTAAAGTTTCTAATGGGTAAACCTGACAAATGCCTTTCACTGGTAGCTGTCTGGCTATACTCAATATTCTACTGCCTATACCAGATTTAAAATGCCAATTGTAGGATCACAAATGTGGATAGCTGTTATCCAAATAATAGACCTACAGGTCACTACAGTTGCATAACACACAAGCAATTTAAGTAATGATCTAATTTGTTTGCATCCTTGTTATGTTATATTTCTAAATAAGCTTCTGCTTGTGGAAAACGTGTATGCATAGCTACCCATAGATTAAGATTTTAAACATCCTTCTGAACATTTTACACTTCTCTCTATCCTCACACTGTTTTTTTTCATTTGTGATTTGGGGATTTATAACATCAGAATAATATTAGAACGTGTTTTTATTGTTTTTTGGCAGCATGGAGTCCGGCGTTGACTTTCCGTCTCCTGAGTCGACAGTGACCTCCCTGCTGTCCAGCTCGGGTCACCTGAGGAGCAGCCTCCTGGCTCCTGATCTCAACACCACCTTCAGATACAGAGACAAGGTGCGCTGGGCTTCTGCTAGTTCTGCTGGAGATCTGTTTCCCACAACAAATAATCAGGCACCATAGAGGAAATCTACCTGTCTTTAACCTATGTCCTAATATGATAACTTTTTATGATTTTATCATGTTGACTCATTTTACCTACAGTTTTACAAAAAAACTAAATGCAGAGGGAACATTACTATGTTTTTTCCTGTTGGTTTTAAGCGGTAAGCTTATGCAACCAGCTGGAAAACTCAACACACAGGGTGTAAATACAATTATGAACCTGAAAATGAGCATGAAATGAGCACTTTAAAGTCACAGATACAAAAAAATCAAAAGCCAAAAGCCTGTTTTTCCACTGTTCCAACAATCACCGCTCTGGTTTGGTTGAAATAAAACCCTTAATTCACCCATTTACATGTGGAGATATGCTGGCTCTACACATGCTAAAAGTAGTGATTGTTTAAATGGAGTCTGGTGGGTTTGGCGATGGTGATTTCGGGGCTGTTTCTGGTTAAACAAAAAGGATATTACTCAAGGCAGCCGCAGGTCTGAGACGCAAACAGCACAGTTGCTTTTCTCCGACTGCAGGACCCAGGCGGACCCAGGGCATGTTGGGGAAACGCCGGCCTCTCAGCTGATTGGTTCAGAATCGACTCAACATGATGACGTTTTATAAAAACTTTTAATGTTTTTGATTTTGAGGGATTTTAACTGCTAACTTTGGCTTATTCTGTACAGAACACATGTTGTGTGGCTGAGAGACTAAATCTGTTCAGATCACGGATCATCTACAGTGTGTTGTTAAATAAAATCAGCAACAGATTGCATGGAGAACATTTTGACAGCTACTCTGTCATAGTTTAATAACTGGAGACTTGTACAAGCTGATCTATGGCTCTAAAACATTTTATGAAATCGTAATCGGAACACAGTCTTTTTGTCACTTCCTGTTCATCCTGAAGGCGGCTGGAAACGGTCCGACTTGAGAGCGGATTGTTGTCCCCGCCCCCGGCTGCTGCCATCTGCTCTCATCCACTTTACAAGCGAGGCGCAGTTCATCTCGAACAAGCCTATTCATTCTCCCTCATGGGGGGAGGGGCATAGGAGATTGTTTGGGCTTTAGCAGAAAGAGGGGGGAGGGACTGGAAAGTTGTTGATTTTCAAATTCTTTGGCTAAGTCCTGGATCTTCACAGTCCTACCTACAGCACCTTTTAACAAAAAGGTTGTATGGACCCTTTCTGTAGAGATTCGTTCCAAATTGTTATCATGAGACTCTTAGAATAACAATCTTGGCTTGTCTGTGGCAAAAACCTTTAGTGGATAAAATTGATGTCTTTTTTTCCCCGTTAGGATTACATTGCAGCCCGATTTGCCGCTTTTGGTTTCAGCGTTCTCGCTCAATACTGGACCAATTTCAAAGATTATCTTGCAGGTGTGAATGCCCCCTGGAATTAAAAATATCCTTTTGATCCTGAATTATTTCAGCGCTTCAAGTTAAAATCCCTCCGGCTGCTTCTCAGTAAAAGCCCTCCAGCAGTCTTTTTGATGTCAGTGATAAAATACCAAGAAAAGCTGAAAAACTTTTTAGGCGCTGGGCTTACTAAAATTATCACTCCTGCTTATTGATTTATTGCAGATCTATGACTCAGCCACGGCAGCGTTGGACGCCTACATCACAGACTTTGAAAGGAGTCGTCAGAACAGCGGGTCGTTGACAGGAAGTCTGGTTCTGCCACATAGTCCGCCCTGCACGCCAAGCAGACCCCGAGCGAGCACGCTCAGAAACAAAGATGGTAGGTCCCCACATTCATCAAGTAAAGAAGTTGACAGTCTGCAACAGTTTATCTCTATATTATTGTTCTTTTTGTGTTTTTGTCTCACAGTTCTTAGGGAGCGTTTGACCGAGAGGGAGTTGGACTTCTTGAACCTCCCTGTCAGCTCTCTACATCACCGTGGCAACCGGGACAGGCTCTCCATGACGACAGACGAGCTGCTGTCTATACCTTACGACGGCTCGATGCCTGTCACTCACACCTCTGCCTTCATCCATGGTCCTTAAATGCATCATCCTTAACCACCAAAAGTTTTAAACAGATTGCCCAATATTAAAATTACATATATAATCAATTATAAAAGTATTAATAAGTTGAAGCCTTTGTGTCCATCTGCGTGCTTCAGTTCTTCTGACTTGTCTCGTCTGCTGATCCAGGTCTCCTTTCCCAGTCTGGACCCTCCCAGCCTTTCTCCTCTTCCTCCAGACTCGCACAGAGAACCTGGGACAGACCTAGCAGCCACGCCGCCCTCCACATGAACCACCACCCTCATCCAACCAGGACGCCCCGGAGCTCTAGGTTCATGCTGTTGACACTTATCCTTCTCATTTGGGATGTTTTCTGAAAGATCTCTGTTCTGTTCCGTCGGAAGTCTACATCACATTCTACCTTTCCTTACTTTCTTTTCTCTCCAGGTGCAGAGAAAGACCAGGGGCAGTCAAGTTTAATCCAGATGTTGACATCTCTTCAGTCAGCTACTATAGGGTGACCACCATTCACATAGATATATATTTTTTTGTACTTCTGTTTTGGGCTTTTGGCCTTTATTGGATAGCAAAGCTTAAGACAGGACAGTGGGAAAGTACATGGGGCGCACATTCAACCAGGGGAGCTGCCATGGTGCCTATACCATTTACGTTGTTATTTGCCGGTTTGTTTCTGTTTTAGATTCTGAGCAGGACTGCATTGAATCTCATTGTTCCTTCTTTCTGTCTCCAGAACTCTGCACACAGAGCATCAAGATCCGAGTGGGCAGAGCCGTCTTCATCCCTCCACCTCCCCCGCTGGTTCACCAGTAACAAGAGTGACATGGACTGTTCTGGAATCACCAGTGTGCCCGACCTGAAGTACCCAGCCTGGGTCCAACGCTGTGATCTCAGCGAGCCGCCACCGTCCTCAGAGGCAGAGCTGTGGGATGACCACGGTACAACACCGTCTGCACGCCACCAACACTGCCAAGGTCCACGGTTCAGTTCCCTCAATAACACTATAAATAATCACCGTTTCATGTAAGCTGCAGTTGTTTGCTTATCTGGCTAAAAAAGCTCAGTATTTATTGAGCTTTATTTTAAGGCCAAGGCTTAACAAACTCCATTAGTATCTGCACTAGTTTGTGGGGTTTTATGAGTCACCTAGTAATATTTAACATTTAACAGAGACAGGGTTTTTAACCAATTCTTAGTTAGCTACCTAGCTACATCTCATCAAATCTGTGTTTCAGCGGTGTTGAAATGTGCTCAGTTTGCACTATTAAAGGCTGCAAATCAGTCCGTGTGACCCTGTCCACATTTTTTCTCTTGGAAGTTTGCAGTCCTCAATATTATTAGCACTTAATTCACCTGCATACTGCAGGTAGATGCACGGACAAAGGACATTTCTGGCGACAAGATTGATGATCGCACGCTAGAAATGAGAAGCTGCTTTTGTCTAATTTGTCAATTCAAGGATCGAATAGAAATAAGTTGTTGTTTTTTAATACTGTGAGTAGTAAGTAGAGATGGTCCCATATCATTGTTTCCAATACCTGAACTTGCGTATCAGCCGATACCGAGTACCGATCCAATACCAGTGTGTCATAAATATTATGATTTTACAGCTGTATACTACTATCCCTGTGTGGATGGGATATGATTTCTATCTTTGTTGTACGGCCTGGCTCAGGTCAAACTTTTTGTGAAACATGAACAAACACAAAAAATGAATACTACAGAACTTATATCATCCAGTTCGACAGTCAATGGGGAAAAGAAGATAAAAAAAAAAGAAAAAAAAAAAAAGGAAGAAATACTTATATGTAGATTTTCTTTATGGCAAAATTAAGTGGTATCAGCTTAGTGCATAAAGGACTTATAGATACCAGCATTTCAGGCAGAATCGTAGGCCTTTCTGATACTGATCAGTATCGGAGCATCTCTAGTAGTAAGTAGCATGTGGAAGAATTGAAAAGCTTGACAGGCTTAACAGGAACTAAGGGGGAAAGGGCTCAACAAACAGTCCATTGCATTGTTATAAATCATCATCATGAAATTTGTTTTTCTTAAAAAAACTATGATAATTTTACCCGAGAAAAAAAGATTTAAAAAAAAATGATGGTGAACATTGCTAGCATCCAACAAATGCTCATGCTTTTTGGTGTTGTTCTTCCACCTGCAGCTCCCAGAACTCCGTCCTGGGTAGCAGAGCTAGAGGATGATGATCCAGACCACAAACCCAAGCAGGTGAGGGAACCGATGAGAACTGATTTGGAGCATTCAATTTGGTCACTCAGCAGCTTATGTTGTCTGATAAACTGTATTTCACCTTAACAACAGGATGGCAGAATAGTCCTGAGTCAAAAAAAAGGGTTCCATGCCCACATATTTCAGCGATTGTGTGTGTTGGTGTGTTATTAGGTTGACAGCCAGCTGACTCTCAGAGATCTGAGGCTTCAGTTTGCTGAACAGATTTCTCTACTGGCTGCAGAGAGAAACAGCTCTGACATCATGGGAACACTGTTCAAAGGTGGAAAAGACAACATGTGGATGTCAAACTACATCAAATGTGTGTTACAGACTAATAATGGTGTTTTTGCTGTTTGTGTTTGTCCTCCTGTCAGACAACCGGATCGAGTCTCTGATCCAGAAGGCCGATCAGGTGTTGAACTCTCTGTCTCAGAGTTCTGGAGAAGCAGATCCAGGTGAGTGCAGGACTCAACCCATGACTCAAGGTTTCAGACCACTGTTATTCAGGACACAATGAGTATTTTGTAGTTTGTTTTCTACAGATTTTCATCTGGTAGGATTTTTAACTGAAGTTGTCTATTGATAATATGATTAATAACAGTGTTGCCACAGGAAACAATATCAATGCCCAGAGAAACTACAGGTGTGTTCACAGTCTCCTGTCATCTTGATGTGCCTCTCTGCAGCAGTAGATTTTTAGACCAGTATATTTAGTAACAAGGTCACACTGGTGGCTAACTCAAACACATCCGCTTCACAGTAAACATCTGCTGGCTATATGTAAGCACCCACTCAAAATGTGGGTACTGCAGTTGTACGGGCTGGAACACACCCTAAACTTGATTTTAAAGCTCTGCCATTAGGGATTACAGCGTAGCTACACTGTGAAACGTCTTGCTCCAGTCTAGGTTGCGAAGCTGGTTATGGTTGTTCTGCCTTTGTTTTGAGATCGAGACTGGGGTTCAAACACGTATGGCTGAGTCGTAGCCATGGTTACCGGCTGAAGCGGGTTTTGTTTTGGCTCACACTAGCTTGCTTGTCAGGGCCCGCACTACTCTGCTTCTGACTGGCTAGTAGTGACATGCCTCACTCTGTAGCTGAAACGGAGCGCTCAACACACAGGGTGAAAAGAAGAGCCACAGCAATGTGCTGTACCCATAAAATATGGATTTTTTTGTAAATTCAACCATGTAAACCTATTCTGGTACAACGTCTAAATACAAGCACGAACCTGAAACGAAAATCAAATCCTTGAAAAAGCTGTTGCCGCCCAGGTCCATCAGCATATGTCCAACCATGATCTCAATGAACCTCTTCCGTCAGGATTCAGACCGTATCATAGTCCAGAGACCACCCTCATCAAAATCATAAAGGCTCTGCTCACCACCTTGGACACATCGGTAGTCATTCTCCTTGACCTCTCTGCACCCTTTGACACAATCTCCCATACCATTCTGCTCGACCGCCTAGTCCATCATCAACCACGGCGTGCCTCAAGGCTTCCTTAGCTCAGCCACTCTAATTCTGTGAAGTGTCCTTGGATTTCCATGAAAGGTACAATATAAATAAAACAATTGCGGTCACTTGACTTATTTGAAAATGCGGGTTTGTGCAAGGTGTACCGTTGTCTCTGACCAATCAGTGGTCTGCAGTGTTTTAACTCCTCCTTCTAGTATTGACTCCAAACCAAACAAAGTACTATCCACAACTTTTGCTAATGGAAAAACAGAAAAAAGGACACGTACTATGCAGTGGAAATGCAGCAATAAACAGATGTTACCCTTGTGTCTTGTTGCTCATTGCAGGTTTTATTGTGTCTAAATGGAACAATTATTGTTATCTGACACTATCAGAGAGACAATTAACAGTGAAATCTTTATCTTATGACACCATCACTGCATTAAAGAGATTTTTCACACATGTAACGGTGATGCCTTGTTCTTAAATAACTAAATGTGGAATAACTGTTGTTGTAGGCAGTCCTGCGGATTATGTTGAAGAAGCCGTCAGTCCAGCAAACACTGAGGAGCTGCTGCTCTGTTCTTCCTCACACACCCGTCCATTCACTCAGTAAGACTTATTTACTCTTACCCTTTTTGACCTAGTTCTGATGGACCATGAATCAACCCACTGAGTAACGACTTGTTGAAGTGGGGCGGCTGTGGCTCAGTGGTAGAGTGGTTGCCTGCCGGAAGGTCGGTGGTTCAATCCCCGGTCCTGCAGTCCCATGTCGAAGTGTCCTTGGGCAAGACACTGAACCCCAAGCTGCGCATCAGAGTGTGAATGTGTGTGAGTGTTTATCTGATGAGCAGGTGGCACCTTGTACGGCAGCCTCGGCCACAGTGTATTAATGTGTGTGAATGGTGAATGTATGATGTAAAAGCGCTTTGAGTAGTCGTTAAGACTAGAAAAGATATATAAATACAGCACATTTACATTTACATTTGAACCTGCAGGTACTTTGCAACCGCAGCAGGAGGGGGCATCCCAGAGGCTCTGACTGACACTAAAGCTCAGGTAAGCGTTCATTCTGTCCTCCTTCACCGCTCAGAGCCACCTGCCGCTGCTACCACAAGCGGGAGAGACACACTCGTATACACACACACACACAGAGGTTGCTCAATTTATAGTTACATGTCATTAAGTTCTTGCAGTAGTAGTGGAATAGGCCTCTTCATCACTCTATATCCTCAAAGTTCAACTTCAGGGATTGCTCTAGTGCCGCAGGAAATTTTGCCGGATGCATATCTTTTTGACAAAGTCCGGTTCCTTCTGCTTTCTTTGTATTGGAATTGCATTGTGTGGCGGCCGATGTTGATTATGTGGCTCATCATCACAAATTAGTCTGTGGGAAACCAGAGCACGTTTCTCTCCCATCCCAGAATGCTATGTGGACTAGCCAGACCCTACTTGGCGGCGCTGTGGAGGATGGCTTGGCAAAGTGAGACTAATTAATCACCACCTATAGGAGAGATTAACATTTTCTCTTTCCCAGATTATTAAAGAAGCTGCAGGGCCAGTATCATAATCCACATTTTTTGGTTCAGATATACGATGGTGAATGGAGACCTCAGCTGGGTTTCCCATGTGGTTCCTGTAACACAGAAGTCTGTGATCCTCTGACATATCCAGGATCACAGCGCCCCCTTTGGTTTGCTGTCTCTCCCAGGCTCAGGTCTCTGGTCTCCATAGAAACAGCATCTTGAAGCAGCCTGGTCCAGTGGAGGCTCTGAAACAGATGCTGTTCAGACTGCAGGCGGTGGAGGCAGAGGTTCAGCGGCAAACGCAGGCATCGGTAGCTCCAACGTTCTCCGACGAGGACGGGCTGCAGACAGAGAAGACTCCAGAGAAGCAGGTATGAAAACACTCTGCATTGATTATTATATCAGAAACAGAACGAAAATATCCAGTGTGGCAACATTTAGCCTTCCCCATGAGTAATGTAAACAAACAACCAACGGTCAACCAAAAGTCAAGTGTTTGAGGTCCTACAGGACTTAATGGTGCATTCAGGTACAGCTCGTTAAACTCATGATGCATTCATGTGCACCTTGCCAACTCTGAAACCCTTAGTTGTTGTAAAGTACCTGCCTGCCATCTAGTGGCTCTTATTTTGGCATTGCTTTCATTGCTTAGAAAAATGGAATCGAATCTTGACTTTATAATCCAAAGACAAGTTAAATTGTTGATTTGGAGAAAAGTGACATCCTCCAGGTTTATTCATCATCTACACAGAGTTCCTTCAAACTCTGCTGTCAACATTTGGCTGTATTGTATGGTGAAAATAATAACCCCTACACACCTGAGTTTGTGTTTGTGTTGCAGAGGCCTGAGAGTGCAGCAGAGCTGGAGAATTTTCCTGGTGGACCATCACTGCAGCGGTAACTCACCCTGAACACATTGGGAATCTGAGAGTTTCTGTGTTGTTGTCACTTTTCCTGTAAAATATCTCAACATCTTTTAAATGTACTGTTACCAACATTCTCACAGCCTCAGCTGTGTTTCGGCTGCACTAAAATAAGATGGTGAAAATGCCAAACATCAGCCTTCTGATTAGTAAGCATGCTAAAGTTAACATTCTTCTCAATGCACAGCTCTCCCTAAGTACAACCTAAGGCAATAATCACACCTGGGGTCTGTTTTACATTATAATCCTATCCATGTTTCATAAAAGTCCTGAGCGCTTTTTAAAACTCCACTGCCGTTTTCTGACAGCTGACCAATGGCAAGTGGAGTACCACGACCTGTCGTTTCCATAACGACAAGGAAAAATGGTAAAGGTGCCGATAAATAGACTTGTGCTATTGTCTACGTGCAGCGAGTTATGGGATTTCTTGTCAAAACAAGTGTGATCATGGCCTCATAGACTTCACTAATGTTAGTCTCAGTCACAAAATACTTATCTCAGCTAATAAAGTGTATTTTGTCCTGATTGGTCCCACAGTTGTGAGTTCAGAGACACATTTTGAATGAATATTTCCATCCTCAGAGCTATGCACCACCTGAGCCGTCTGAAGGTGCTGGTGGAAGAAAGAGAGAAGAAACACCCAGAGAAAGAAGAGGAGAAGGACGAAGATGAAGGACGCTACTCCTCGTCTTCTGCTGAAGGACTCCCCTGCACTCAGCAGAGCCCCACCTGAAGCTAAAGGCCGGTTTACCAGAGCGGTGCACCTCCAGGCGGGGTCTCCTTCGGTCAGTGGTCTCACTGGGCTCGCCCTCGCGTCCAGCAGCAACAATCAGCAGACGTTTCTGCCTAAACTCTGCCCTGGATAGGTATTTCAGATGAAAAGGTGCAATACTCAGTACAGGGACCATACCAGTCCCATTTGGAAATTCATAAAATGTGAGTTTAAGTTGTGTGAACGGTGTGTTACAGTGAAGGAAGCTGGGAAAATCGGAGTGTCATTTTTCCAAGTCTAAACTGTCCCTATATCCTGAGTCCGATCCTCTGGGCCTCCTCCTCGTGCTCCTAGTGGCCCAAGAACAAACGACCAATCAGAGCCGAGGATTCTCTGCAGCTAGAGAATCCTAATTCAGATAAAATGTTTCATCTGCTCATCTAACTCAGCACAGATAAGAGGATTGTTGTTTATTAAATGTCGCCGTCTCTGTGACCACGTTTACATGCTCTTAATATTCCGTTTTATTACCTTATTTTAAAAAAGACCATATTCCGACTGAGCTGTTTACATGTACTAATGGAAGTGAATATTCAATTAATATTCCCATTGTAGCTGCGCAAAACACGTTGTTTTTCTCTTCCCCCCCCAACGTTGTGGTGATCTGGTTGGACCGTGCGAGCCCAGCGTCCCTCTTTCATTCCTTCAACCAGCTTCTTGAAAAGGTCGCCGTGGTGACGTGTGTTCATATCCAAACACCTGCTGATATCAAAGTCTTTGATAATGTTTAACCCTCATGTTGTCCTTGGGTCAAATTTGACCCGTTTTCAGTTAATTGTTTTATTTTGGCACAAAAAATGGGCCGTCCACATTAAAAATATCAAAAAGCTTTGGCAAGAACATCAAAAAAAGCACCCTAAACATTAAATAAGTAACAAAAAATGTCGGAAAAAGCGATAATAATGTTGAGAAAGTGACCAAAACGGTTTTAGTTTTTTTTCATGGTTGATGGGAAGACAACACGAGGGTTAAAAGTAGCAGTTTCTCCTTCTCAGGTCTGCAGTAGAGATGTAACAGTATGAAAATGTAACCTCACGGTTCTAGTGACCAAATTTATCACGGTTTTTGATATTACCGCGTTTATTAAAAAAGTGTGTTCAATTTTCCTTTAGCAGCAACCTTTTTCCTGCACGTTCTGCAGACGAGATAACTATATCCAATCAGCTGTCCTTCTGCTTTCTTATCATTAGGGACGTCCAAAGAATGCTTCTATAACCACAATAATACCAGGATATCCCACGCCTTAATTGGAAAATGCTACATTCGGAATATCCAACCGGAATATGTTTACATGACCCGTATCAAATTCGGAATAGTGTCATATATATGTCATATATGTCTATTATGAATATTTGTGCGCATGTAAATGTACTCCCTGAAAAGTCTCTCTATATTTAACATCTTCCTAAATACTGCAAGCATCTGTGGAGCTGCAACGTGAATGTGCCAATATGAATATGGATTCTAGTTCCTGCACTGAAAATGTTTTGATGATAACTCGTTGTCATGGCGACTGTAAACATACCCACATAACCATGCTAACCTTGCCATATTATAGTGCTAAATGCTACATGCTGAAGTTAAGCGTATTTCCGTGCTAAAAACTTAAATGTTACATGTTAAACGTCACACATGACGCTAAACCTCGACAACAAGGATGATGTGAAGAAAAGAACTTTTGTAACTATATACTTTTGGCAGATTTTGTGATAGTATGGAAAAAATGGTTTAAAACATGGGTTTATTCCCCAGACAAAGATAAAGAAATAGTTTAGTTTATTAACTATTTGTACAGAAATTCTATAATTGTGCTGGTGCTAGGGTTGCACGATAGGAGGATAATATCGAATTGTGATTATTGCAGTACAATTCACGATATTGGCGAGAATGATCATTTTGTATAATTCTCATTTTCATTGACAATTAACATTGATATAATTTTTTTTTTTTGGAATCTGTACCAAACAGATTTTTGTGTCCTTTTAGTCTGTAGGGTAGGATTAGTATGTCGGGACGTCTCTGCAGCAACACAATACTTCATTCAGAATGGTTTGACACATATGTTGCAATTAACAACTATTGCGGTCCCCCCCCCCCCCCCCCCCCCCCCCCCCCCCCCCCCCCCCCCGGGCGATTTGAATAGTGCACTAGTCCATATTGCGTTTGGGATACAGTTGTGATTAATTGTGCAGCCCTAACTGGTGCCACTTTAAAAAGGATACCAGCCATACTGAGTGTTGGCATGCCATGATTTATGGCATGATTTATAACAATTGGTGGTCATAGGGATTTCTAACCGCAGACTGTTATTGTTTCATAGCTAAAGTCAGCCAAATAAGCAGAGTCATAATTCCAGACGTTGCCTGATAAATCCAGTCTTGTGCCGATGCTCTGACGACGCCCCGCTGTCTGTCTTCTGAGAACGTCTCCCCACGCCGCACGTGTTAAATGTCACTTGAAACATTATTGACAATTATTTACCTAAAAGCTATTTTTATGAAAGGACCAATTGCCAACCCTACAATATATTTCCAATATCGATTTTCATGTATTTTGTGATATCTAAATTTTCGGTGTATCGCCGAGCCCTATTATATAATTACATATTATATTAATAAAAAATAAAAATGTGGACGCCTCGTGTCAGCAAAAGCCTTTCGTTTGAGGTTATTAAACCTAAATGTAATGGATATAGTGCTGTATTAAATGTAAAGTTAATTATTACTCCTTTTTTCCCCACAACATGGACATCTTTCCCTTCTCTATCACCCATCCCATATTATGTAAATGTGATCTCTTTTGGCCCCATCCTCAACAAGTCCTCGTTTGTATTTGCTGGTGCGATAAGATCGTTGCCGCCTCACACTTTAGTTCCTGTGTGATTTCAGTCAGTATGATTATGACCTGCATCACAAAATCAGATTATTGATCTATTTGTATTTTTATTCACTTCTTTGGCTTTTTAGCTGATGAAAAGCGACTGACGGTGTTTTCTCTCGTGCTTCACTGTCGGAACCCTTAAAGTGCCAAATCATTTTGGGCCCTCCTCATGCTAGAATGAATAGCTGTGGATATGGGGAGGGGCCCGTAGGAAATGCCTTTCTACAGGGCCCAGAACAGGAGACCTGGACATGAAAAATAGTTATTTTCTAATGGATGCAATTTTAATGATTAACACAAAGTGCTTATATTTCCATGTGATAGGCTTGTCTCCAGCTGCTCTGAGGTGGTTTCTCTTCAGACAGTTCACAATAAAACGGATCTTGGTTTACTAGGCAAGCGTCGGCTCATTTTTAATGTTAAGGATCATTTGGACGTTCTTAGGAATTGGCCCTCTTTCACAGCTCCCCATAAACTCTTATCATACATTCTAAATAGAGCTGCAAAGATTAATCAATTAGTTGTCAACTATAAAATAATCACCAACTATTTTTAAATGGATTCATCTGTCCTTTTTTATTGAAACAAAGTAAAGCTTTTCTTATTCCAGCTTTGTTAAATGTGAATGTTTCTAGTTTCTTCTCTACTCTGTGACAGTAAACTAAATAAATTTGAGTTGTGGACTAAACCAGACATATGAGGAAGTCATCTTGGACTTCGGAAAAACACTGATCCACATTTTTTTTTAATTTTCTGACTTTTTCTTCTTTTTTTAGGAATTTTTTGGGGCATTTCGGGCCCAAAACAATTGTTTTGTTTAGGGAAAAAAAATGATAATCGTTAGTTGCAGCCCTAATTCCTAAACAAAATGATTTATTTCAAATCTCATTGACGTGTGAAGGTTTTCTGTCATATTAGAGTCTAAAGAAGACATGTTTAGTAGTCTCTATGAAGTTGGGAGACTTGTGAAAGACATCATCTAAACAGTCATCAGCTGGTTTTACTTCCGAGGTTTGCATGCACGTTATGTCACGCCCAGATGTTAATCAGTCCATCGCTCCCTGCTGACATCACGGTCTCCCCCGTGTGATCGAACGTCACACTCTGCACGCCATCCCTGTGTCCCGAGAGGCTGCTCGCCGCGCACGAACCCACCTCCACCACTCGGACCAGACCGTCGCTGCCGGCGACCGCTAGCATCTTCCCCGAGGGGCTGAACGCCACCTGGTTGGCGGCCGATGGCCCGGCGTCTACCGTGGCCATGGCCGCCGCAGTTTTCCTCATGTCCCACAGGTTGACGATGCCGCGGGAGTCGCAGGAGGCCAGGACGTCGCCCGCCGGGTTGGAGGAGGCGTGGTTGCAGGGGTGCTGGTGGAAGGCGGAGCTGCAGACACCCAGTCTGGCATCCCACACGGCGAGGCTTTTGTCAGCCGAACAGGTGAGGAGGAGGTTGGAGGAGGGCAGGAAGCAGACGCTGTTGACGGAAGCGGCGTGGCGGCGCAGCGTGAGGCGGCAGCGCTGGCTGTTCAGGTCCCACAGCTTGGCGGTCCTGTCAGCCGAGCAGGAAGCCAGGAAATGGCCGCACGAGTGGAAGGAGCAGCCCCAGGTGGGCTGGCTGTGACCGCGCAGCGTCAACACGCAGCGGCCACCAGAGAAGTCCCAGAGACGCACCTGCAGGAAAGAACAATCCAAGAGGGGACTGACGTCTTTATTGCCTCCAGGGGAAGTTGCACAAGAGCATAGTGCATTATACCCACTGCTATGATTATTCTGAATCATATTTCTCTACATCTGTATCAGTGTCTGTGTTTTTCCTCGCCAATGTTGCCACAAATGCTTGCTCGTGGGAAAGTGTTGGGGGTTTTGTAAATTATATGAGTATGGTCTAGACCTACGCCATCTGTAAAGTGTCTTGAGATGACTCCCGTTGTGATTAAACACTATAAATTTAATTGAATTAAAAAAAAATGTAAAGAACATCAACAACCATACACAACTGCACATAGTGTAACAGTCTAACTACCCTGTCCAGTTTGTTTGTTTTGTACAGACACTGCTCCCCCCCCCCCCCCCCCCCCCCCCCCCCCCACAACACTCAATACAAAAGGTCAATATACTCTGAATGAATTGGTTGTAGAACAATGTCAGCACAGTTCTGTTAACCACTGACCAAGAAGATCAGGAAGAACAGAAACCTTACTAAGATCATATTGGGTTGGACTTTAAAGGGTCCTTTTATCCCTTCTATTACTATACTATTTCCCCATGCATTGGTATCTATGTGACTGATGTGAACAACAACCAGTTGGAATTGGTCCAGAATTGAGCGAGAACACTGTAACCGGCAGCTACGTGGCTGCAATGTAAGGGCAAATGGGCACATTGTCAATTTCTGTCTACAAAAAGTGCTGTTCTTTCCACCAGCCGGCTCAGATTATTATTCCAAGTCTCTGACGACATTATGGACAGGACCCTTACAGAGATAGACCTTTTAGTTACAGAGTAAGATCCCAGACGTGACTCTTAAATCTTACTCTTTAACAAAAAGGTCTATCTCTGTAGGGATCCTTTCCATAATGTTGTCACACACTTAGATTAATAATCTGAGCCTGTCAGTGGCAAAACTAGCACCTTTTGTGGACCTAACTTGAAGGTGTGTAATTGCCCAATAATGTTCCATTGCGCTGCCGACTGCAGGGGTCTTGCTTAATAGTGGACCGTTTTCCAAAACTGTTAACATCAGTCGCTTATGGTGTCTTTCCACTGCAGGGTACCTACTCCACTCGCCTCGACTCTACTCTTTTTTTTTTTAGTTTTCCATTACGAAAAAATAGTCCATTGTTCAGTTCCACCTCAGTCGAGGTTCCAAGCAAGCTGAGGCGACACCAAAAGGTGACGTGAAACCCTGCAGACTGCTGATTGGTTGGAGAGAATCGTCATATCACTGCGTCATCATTGCTAGCGACGGGCGGGGGGGGGGGGCTGAACAAACCCTGTCGTGTTTAAATAGTTTAGCCAACCTTTTTTAGCTGCCTCCAGCTTCTTTATAAACTACATTTCTCTTCTGGCAACAATGCCATTACACACACACACACGTAGGAAAATAGGATCCAGGTTGAAAAAGAAAAAAAAAACGAAGTTACCCTTTAATGTGTCACACACCTGTTGCAGTAGTGTTTTGTAATAAAGATGAACTTACCATAGAGTCTCCACTGGTTGTTGCCAGTTTTGTCCCATCAGGGTGAAAGCTGCAGCCAGACAGCCAATCAGAGTGACCCTCGCCTGTCAGCACCATCTCTGCAACCTGGCAACACACATTACATGACATCGCATTTCAGTACAACAGCCAATCAGAGTGCCTTTCAACAAAATAATAGGATTTTAGTGACTTGTCTCGCAACCGGTTATTGCACACCACACACATGTTAATGTGACATTTGTAATTCTATTTTAGGCTCCTTCCCCATAGTTTATGATCTGTAAAACGTCTTCTGTGAAATCTGAGGGCAGGAAGTTTTAAGTGCCTTAAAACCTGCATTCTATCTCATTTCCAGCAGAGGGCGACAAAAAGAAGTATGTTTCTATAGAAGTCTATGGGGAAATGGTTGCCAGTTTAGTTTAGACACTGAAACGACTAGTTAAGTTTAGAAAACATATTGTGGTCTGGATTAAAACCATGAAAATAAAGTGGAAAATAGAGAGCTAGGTGACCGTGAGGAGATATTCCCTGAATTTGACAAGATGTGCATTGGAATAACATCACTTACTATACTTTTTGATATGTAAACTATTATCTGTAATGTTGACATGTAGTGCACACCTTTGTCTCACCTTCTCTCCGTCGGCTTGCAGCACCCACAGCCTCCAGCTGCGGTCATCACTGGCGGAAGCCAGGATCCGTTTCCGTGGATGGAGGTCTATGCAGCTGACGGGGAGCTCGTGGGCTCTGAAGGAATAGGACAGACTGAAGGAACCGGGGCTTCTGCATTTCTGAAATCCCGCCTGAGCCAGGTGAGGGTTCCCCAGGCGGCTGCAGGCGGGGAAGTCGGTGTCCTTCGGATGTCTGCTGCTCATGGGGCTTCTTGCTGGCGACTTCTCAGCGCCGTTGCTCTTTTTGTTGCTTTTCTCTTTTGTAATTTGGGCTTTTTTTGCGTCCGTGGTGCTTTGAACTCGGTCCTTTTTTAAACTGATGAGCATTTTGTACCTCAGAGCTGCTTGATATTTGTCCTCCAGCTGCCTCAGCGCCGGCTCGTAGGACTCCAGGTGTTTCTTCAGCTCTTTAAAGTCCTCCATCAGCCGGTTTTTGTCCCCCGCGACTCGTCGGTACTGTAGCCGGTGGAAATCCCTCTCCCTCTGCATCCTGACCAGCGCCTCCCCCGCCACCAGCACGTCCTGTCGGAGCAGGTCCGTGTCTCTGCGGACCGTCTCCAGCTCGCTCTGGAGGAGCTGCCCGTGTGTGAGAGCATCCGGGACGAACGTCGCCGCCCCCGGTAGGAGCTCCTGCGCTGAGCCGTACCACTCTGCCTCAAAGCGGCTCAGAGTTCGACTCAGGCCGGCCCTGCGGAGGAAGTTCCTCAGGAAGTCGTCCACCGCCTCCGGGATTTCGGCGACACTTTGTTGTTCGGGTGGCCCGGGGTGTCTTCTAGAAGCTGTCGCGGGGGCCCCCTCTTCAAAGTCTTCCTCCTCGAGACTCCTCTCGTCCTCCTCCTCTGCTCTCTCTTTTTTTCTTGCCGACATGTTCTCTCTCTCGTCTGTCTCTGAGCTTCTTGTTTACCTGTTGCCATGGTTACTGTGCCGGAATAGAAAGATTCGCGGCATTTTTCGGGTCCCCTCCGAATCAAAACTTAGTTACTTGGTGACTAAAAATATAACTGCCACATGATTATATCATATATTTTGCATCTATATGCATCTATATTTAGGCTTATTTGAAGGGCTTTGGATATCTTTGTCATTGACTTTAGCCCATTGTAAAGGCTACTTTTTATTATTTATTTAACAATATAATACACTTGAAATGTAGGCATACAAATTTTGATAATGTGTTAGCTTGGAAAAATATATTTAATTTACATATATTTAAATAAAATATTTTTACATGTACAAAATGCTTTTTTCTGTTTTTTTTTCTGTTTTATATGTCCTGTAAAGATTAGTTATTGTATTAATTTTGTGCACCCCGTGGAGTAGCGCTTCTAATTTTGCTGTGTTGTAAAGTGCAATGACAATAAATAATAAAGGCATTCAATTCAATTTAATGAAAAATATAGTAGGCTTTGTATTTGGACTTTTCCCTCTGACCGCCCCTCTGAACTTCATTACAGTTTGTTCCGTTATCGGACCACAGATGGAAAAGTAAGGCAGAGATGTTGTTTTTTTATTCATATTTTTATTTGTTTACGCCTGAATGGCATAGGTTTGGTTACATTGTCATTTAAAAAAAAAAAGATTGAACAATACAAAAAGAAAACATTTTTTCTTTCATTTTGTTGATTGTATTGTACCTAGTATGGGTTGCATGATTCGGAAAATGTCACAATTCCATATTAATTTTTAGGCTTGAGATTCAATTAAAAAAACGATTCTCAATTTAAAAACAAAAACAAATACACAGTATGTAAATGTAGTTAGTTTTCCTGTATGATAGCATACACGCCACTTAAAAGAAAAATGAATTTTTAGACTTCTGTGAATCAATTTGGAATCTGTAGATCTTGAATCGCGATACAAATGTGTATCGATTTTTATTTTTTATTTTCATTTTATTTTATTTTTTTGCACACCCTTAGGGATCCTCTCAACTGACGTGTCTTCCTTTGTGTAGAGAACCAAGTCACACCAGTCCACACCAGGAACCAAGATCTGGCCCCGGATCTGCCATAAGTAGCCTATGGGGGGCAGTAGCTCAGTCCGTGGGGAGATGGGTTGGGAACTGGAGGGTCACTGGTCCAAGTCCCCGTATGGACCAAAAAGTACAGAGTGTGGATTGGTGGCTGGAGACATGCTACTTCCTAGTGTTTTGGGCACTGCCAGGTGCCTTTGTGCAAGGCACTGTACCCCCGTGCGCAGCCCACTCACTCTGACATCTCTCCATTAGTGCATGTACAGATCCTGTGTGTGTGTGTGTGTGTGTGTGTGTGTGTGTGTGTGTGTGTGTGATAACTAACAAAGTGTGGACACAGAGTGTAAATTGTAATTTCCCCATTGGGGATCAATAAACAGATTAAAAATTAAATTAAATTATGGATGAGATGTCCAATCCGATCTTAAAGGTTAGAGGTTATGTAGTTAGTGTGGGGTTTCTGGCGGCGCCATGAGGACTCCTGAGTAATGTCCACATGATGCAAGCCTTACGGCCATTTAACAGTCAGTGCATCCAAGCGTGCGCGTGCCACTGTGACGTCAGAACGATCCCGCTGGCGCGCCAGGATTTTGGGTGCATGTCCAGTATTTGTACATTCCAGGCTTTGAGGCTCTTTTAAAAAAGATGGATCGATAAAAAAAATCAGTTCAGCCAAATTAAAGAAAGTTTGAATTTGATTCGCTGGTCAGACTGTTTTTTTATTCTGACTCAAAGTGAAACCCTGTTCAGGTCTGGACTCCGTCACCGCTGCTATTTACAGACTGAAGGGCACACAGGGCATTATGGGTAAGAACGGCCCTTATCACAGCAGGGAATGTTAATGAAACCCAGATAGTTTCCATGTGTGACCTCAGGAGATACAGGGACGCAAATAGACGGGAGGGACAGACAGACCTAGTGGACGCCTGTGGAAGCAAATAAGAGACATCTGTCCTCGAACTTTAACAGCCACTGAATAGTCAAAATTGAATATTTTATTTTGAAAAACCAATCTAAATTAAGTAATTTAAAGGTCGTTTGATTTTTTTTGTTTTTTGTTGCAATTTTAAAAGCATAATTGAAATGAATAATGAATACATTTTTTTCAATGGTCACATATTCAGATTCCAGGATTTCTGGAAGTTGGCCCATTCAAGAATCAATTTGTTTGTTTTTTTCAAATTGGGAAGCATAATCCAACCCATAATCCTGAATTGACCCCTGAGAGACAAAAATATTCCAAATCAACTTTTGAAATTGCAAATCAAGAAATTTAATATTTTAACTTCAAAGAGGTGTATTTAGTTTTTTAAGTACAATATTTCAATATATTAAATATTCAGTAGTTGTTATAATTAAAACACTTCCTTCTACAGCTGTCCCAAACTGTTTCTTTACTTAGTACATACAGTATATATATATATGTATATATATATATATGTATATATGTATATATATATACATACAGTGTATGTGTGTGTGTATTTATATATGTATATGTGTGTGTGTATATGTATGAACGTGTGTATATATGCATACATGTATATATATATATATATAGATATATATGTATATGTGTGTGTATATATATGTGTGTGTGTACGTGTGTGTATGAATGTATCTATATGTATGTGTGTATATATGTATGAATGTATGTATATATGTATGTGTGTGTCATGTATAAATGTATATGCATGTATATATATATATA
>NC_045748.1:24196887-24200546 GCF_008692095.1 Etheostoma spectabile | reverse complement strand
TATATATATATATAAACAATATGTATGTATGTATGTATGTGTGTACAATATTTATGTATATATTGTATGTATGTGTATATTTGTGTGTATTTTTCAAGAGAAAATTCACAGTTCTTCTGTTTTGATTTATTTATTTCCATATATTTAATTACACTTTACCAATGTTACACAGCTCTGTCCACTCTTTATTCTAGTAGATCTTTACTTATTTTTTTTGTTTTTACACCTTTGGCAAAGTTCATAAAACTCCTTCCCTTTGAAAGGAATGGAGGCAGCCGTAGAGACAGAGTCAGCACATTGTTGTCATGGTAACAGGCTGAATGTAAAAGTCCTATTAGCCACAAATTCATTCAAGTTTTGTTTTTTTAACATTTCCTTGAAATTCAGTTAAAATGTGTAAACTGTACTGAAGAAAGTTGTTCTTGCTGGTTCCTGCTGGTTCCTGTTGGTTCCTGCTGGTTCCTGTTGGTTCCTGCTGGTTCCTGTTGGTTCCTGCTGGTTCCTGTTGGTTTCTGGTGGTTCCTGCTGGTTCCTGCTGGTTCCTGTTGGTTCCTGTTGGTTCCTGCTGGTTCCTGCTGGTTCCTGTTGGTTCCTGGTGGTTCCTGTTGGTTCCTGCTGGTTCCTGTTGGTTCCTGCAGATCTTACTCGGACCTTTGAGCCGGAGCCTGAACAGGTTCAGACTGGTTCATTTTCATCTGGAAACTTTTTATCTATTGACTCTTATCTGCTCTATAAGTGCTTCTATTCCAGTTTTGTTCCATGTTTGGTCAGCTCCTCTCTCTCTCTCTCTCTCTCTCTCTCTCTCTCTCTCTCTCTTTCCCCCTGCCTCTGAACGTTATAAAACGCCTCCATCTCTGTTCGTCCTCTCTCCACGCAGCATGGCACCGAAGAAAGTGGAACCCAAGAAGACGGAGGTGAAGAAGGTGGAGGCAAAGAAGGAAGAGCCTCCTCCACCCCCCAAACCTGCGGAGCCTGAATCCAAGCCACCCGAGGTGGACCTGAGTAGCATCGTGGTGGAGTTCACCCCCGACCAGATCGAAGAGTTCCGAGACGCCTTCACGCTGTTCGACGAGACGCCCGCCGGCGAGATGAAGATCACTTTCGCCCAGTGCGGAGACGTCATGCGAGCGCTCGGCCACAACCCCACCAACGGGGAGGTGCTGAAGCTGCTGGGGAGGCCAAAGGCGGAGGAGATGAACGTCAAGCTGCTGGACTTTGACACCTTCCTGCCAATGCTCCAGCACGTGGCGCGCTCCAAAGAGCAGGGCACCTTCGAGGACTTCGTGGAGGGTCTGAGAGTGTTCGACAAGGAGGGCAACGGCACGGTGATGGGGGCCGAGCTCCGTCACGTCCTGGCCACGCTGGGAGAGAAGATGACGGAGAATGAGGTCGACCAGCTGATGGTGGGACAGGAGGACGCCAACGGTCTCATCAACTACACCGAGTTTGTCAAACACATCCTGGCTGGGTAGAACCCACCGCCGGGTTCTTGTGACGGACTGAGGTCTTGTAGATTATTATATGCTAAAAATTATTGGTATGATGTAGAAATAAATTACGGAAGAGGATTAGGGCCACTGGTGAAACATTTATTTGAGCTCTGAATTTATTCTTAGAATCCTGAGATTAAAGTAATAAAGTCAGAATTCTGAGAATAAAGTAATAAAGTCAGAATTCTGAGAATAAATTGATAAAGTCAGAATTCTGAGATCAAAGTCAGAATTTGAGATTAAAGTGATAAAGTCAGAATTCTGAGAATAAAGTAATAAAGTTAGAATTCTGAGATTAAAGTCAGAATTCGAGATTAAAGTAATAAAGTCAGAATTCAGAGATTAAAGTCAGAATTCAGAGATTAAAGTCAGAATTCGAGATTAAAGTAATAAAGTCAGAATTTGAGATTTAAGTTAAAAAGTCAGAACTCAAATAATTTTTTCCCCAGTGGCCCTGATCCACTTCCGTAATAAATCGACCAAAATTATCAGATAAAAGTCCCGGTGCTGGACAAGAAGACAACACCCCAGATTGAGGGGGGGGGGGGGGGGGACTATTTATCTGTTGCTAGGGAAACTGTGTCTCTGCTTTGTGATCCCACAGATCTGGAACTCTCATGCTTGACTAATTAAAACGTACTCGTTAGAAATACTGCTTTTGTCTCATAGGCTCTCGTGTGGGATTGGTGTATGATTTATTAAAGAACACGCGGATTAGAATAAGTTTTTAGGGGCACACAGAGGATTTTCCCCAAAAGCCTCTGACAAAGTGAGATTCCGTCTGTCTTCGAAGGACTGATGTCCCATCTGTCTCTTAGGGACCGAGGTTTGGTCCGTCTCTGATGTCTCTGCTGTATTCAGTGTTGCACCTGTATGTGTCTCTCTAATAAAACATCTTCAGTCCTTCTCAGTTATGAACTGTGTCAAAAGAGCTCACGATGAACGGATCAACTTTTAGATGGAGATTTACTGCAGGATGGTGTGTGTGTGTGTGTGTGTATATCTATATATGTGTATATATGTATGTATATATATATATATATATGTATGTTATTGCACCGAATACATGTACAATACACAGTATACATAGTATATACATACATATATATATATATATATATATACATATATATATATATATATATATGTATGTGGGTGCAATAACAGGAGACCTGCTAACAGAGATGTTGCTGAGCTCAGATAAAAGAAATGTGCATTTAATACAAGATTCAATACAAGATTTTTTGTCATTACAGACAAAATTTAAGCTGTTGGCTTTTAATTAATAAACACTCAGTCTGATTACAGTAACACAAACCATGTGACTATACTGCGTATATGTATATGTAGTATGTGCCAAAACAGATTGTTTTCAACATCAGGACAAGGTGTTGTCTGTGTGTGGAGAGTCCCACACTGCCAGCCCTGTCATCACAGCGCCGTGTCAGTGCTGGAGTGGTTATCTAATCTGGGATGGGGGGGAGGGGGGGGGGGGGGATTACTTACTTAGAATAGTAGACGCGGTACTGTCTCCTGCTCCATCGAAGCAACGGTGATCTGGATAGGTAAGGTGGGAATCGCTGTCAGAGCCACTGATGCTTTCTCCTTAACACCGAGCTAGAGAAAGACAGCAGAGGTATCAGAAGGGGAGGGACATCTGGTGCGTCTCCCCCATAGACCATTAATGTTGTTATCAATATAGTATACAGTATACTGTCTAATATATCAATATAATAGACAGTAACTGGTCTATGGTCTCACCGCAAAATACGTTTGCCGAGCCGGACTAGTGTGTGGATGATGACATCTCTGATGACACGTCTGACATCTGTTCCTGTCAGTGTTTGCCAAATTAGTTCATTAAAAGAAAGCATTACAAATTCTGTTTTTATGCATGTACTGTGTGTATGTGTTAATATATATCTTTTTATATATACAGTATATTAGGGAAGTATCACTCAACTCACAATTGTATACGATTCAGGATTTTAAATTCCCAATACAGACAGTGAGCTGCAGACAAATACCTGAAATATCTTGATTTACAGTATTTATACAAACAAAACAACCTTTGAACGTCCATGGGGCTTTTTTTGCGGCGGCACCGTTGCTCTGTCCGGCACATAGCGCCGCCCATGTGAAGTGTGATTGGTTTAAAGAAATGCCAAT
>NC_045748.1:24195787-24196877 GCF_008692095.1 Etheostoma spectabile | reverse complement strand
CGTGTTTTTCTCCCATCCCAGAATGCTGCGTGGACTAGCCAGGCCCTCCTCCGCGGCGCTGTGGAGGAAGGTCTGGCTATGCCAGATTCACAAAAATAGTCACTTGAAATGATCAAGTACAATTTCAGTACCTTAGAAAAATAAATATCATTGAGAATATGCTATATGAGTTTATTTATTTATTGTTATTTATCATTGTGATAAATATGTGAATGTCATACATGGGCTGATAGAGATTTGTCCACCCTCCATACCAGCAGGGGGCGGTAATGCACCGGGGCGTTGTTTATGAACCGCCAATAAACCGCCAAAGAAGTTGACTACGTCACATGTCACATGTCACAAGACTGTCAACAGGAAGAGTTTTCTCTCGGTTAATGTTGTTGTATACATCTTATTACATTCAGACTATGACAGCGGAGCAGACTGGGTCTGAGTTGAGTTGACTCCGTTCTCGAGGGGTGAAGGTTTTACGGCGGCACGCGCTGTTGTCTTGCACGACGAACCGAAGTCCAGTACAAATTCTCCCAATTGAAGATAATCTTAGTTTCACGCCGAGGTATGTACACACAGAGACACGACTTAAGGCCTTTCTTGTATAAACTAGATCCGCGTGTCATTCGGCGTACATACAACCTTTCAAGTATTCTACAAATTCGTCAGAATACCAAAAAAATGTGATTACGTCGTTGGTTATGGTGGTGACGTTAACGTTGTGGTAAATAGGAACCAACGTTAACTGGAGCTTCTGGGACATTCCAAGTTTAACAGATATCTTGAATTTATCAAATTTCGCGACGTTACCAACGTTTGGTTTTTGCCAAGGGGGCGAGTAAAATGCTAGTGTTTCCTTATTTAGACGTGTCCGGTTTTGTGATATTTTTGAACAGAGTTTGGCGTTGAGATTGGTTAGCCACTGCAAAGCGGAAGGAGTAAAAAAAACTTACGTTTCTCACGACAGAAACCGTTACATTCATAGAGTTTAACACCTTAGGCCTATAAAAGTCGATGTAAATACTATATACTATACCTGATATAGCCATACCAGTGTTACACCCCTTCAAAAGCAGATAGATAGATAGATAGATAG
>NC_045748.1:24194939-24195777 GCF_008692095.1 Etheostoma spectabile | reverse complement strand
AGATAGATAGATAGATAGATAGTTTTTATGCTAGGCTACTGTTGCACCCTTCCTTGTTGATAGATATTAATTAGTATCAGGAAAAAGTAGAATTAGAGCATACCTTAATTACAAATTAATTAATTATTTACTTAATTTTCTACATTTATTCTCCCAAAATATTTAGATTTTTTTTTTACAAGACCAAAAAGTGCTGGAATCTTCCATCATATGAAGACATCCGAACAGCCTTACATTTCCTAAAACTGTCAATACAGCAATGCTTAGTTTACTTAACCCCCATGTTGTCTTCATGTTGTCCTCATGTTGTCCCCATGTTGTCCCAATGTGGCCCCTGTTCCCGGCCCCATGTTGTCCCCATGTTGTCCTATTTTGTCCTCATGTTGTCCATGTTGTCCCAATGTTGTCATGTTGTCCACATGTTGTCCCATGTTGTCACATGTTGTCTATGTTGTCCTCATGTTGTCCTCATGTTTGTCCCATGTTGTCCCCATGTTGTCTTCATGTTGTCTTCATGTTGTCCCATGTTGTCCCATGTTGTCCCCATGTTGTCCCTATGTGTCCTCATGTTGGCCTCATGTTTTTCATGTTGTCTTCATGTTGTCTCATGTTGTCCTCATGTTGTCCCCATGTTGTCTCATGTTGTCCATGTTGTCCCCATGTTGTCCTAGTTGTCCCATGTTGTCCTATATCAATGTTCTCTTAATTCCCCAAAATAACATGATTGGATTTTTTTTGTCCAACGCTCTTTGCCAAGTACAAATCTCTACTTTCATTAATTTTTGGTCTTATTCTGTTAAATAGCATTTGAAAACAAATTGAAGTGGTTTTGAAATAG
>NC_045748.1:24194851-24194929 GCF_008692095.1 Etheostoma spectabile | reverse complement strand
AAGTTGACATATTCCAGTCTGTGATTATCATCAACATACTGTACATTCCTTTAATTTTAGTCTCAATAATTCCTAATT
>NC_045748.1:24193288-24194841 GCF_008692095.1 Etheostoma spectabile | reverse complement strand
TAACTCAAACATTAGGTATAATTTCCTATAAATGAGCTTTGTTGACCAAAAATAACTGTAAAACCAAAGTTAATAAGTTAGTTTTAGTGTTGAAAACATCCAAAAAAGTGACAAACATTGTAAAAAAAGCGTCAAAAGTGTTGCAAAAAAGCACCAAAATGTGAGAAAAAGTAAAAACAGTGATTAAAAGCGTCATCAAAAATGTTGATTTTCAATTTTGCCAGGAAGACAACACAAGGGTTAGAGTGAGACAGGCCACTGCCTAAGCTTGAATCAGGACACACTTCAATAAGTAATATAAATGGGCTTTAACTTGGAAACATGTAATATTCTTACTGTATCTAAATTTTGACTCTTTCAAAGGAAATATGGACTTTAAGGAATCGTTCGCAGGAGAAGATTACATGACGTGTTTTAAAAATGAAAACCCTTCTAACCAAATAAAGTGAGATTCCTCTAAATGTATCTTGCCTCACTGGCCAACTCCGGGTCAAATAATATGTTACCAAAGGTAAAGAAACAATTAATATACTGTACAATGCAACAGTGACTACTATCACATGCGCACTAATATTCCACTCTTATTCCGAATGTGATATAACAATGTTCCCGAATTTGATTCAGGTCATGTAAACAGCATGTTCTGGTTGAATATTCCGAATACGGCCGAATTTTTCCCAATATGGCATTTTCCAATTAAAGCTATAGTGCGATGTTTCTGTCGCCGCCTTGAGGAATTTTATGTAATGACAAGGAAACTGTCGGCACGTCCACGTGATACAAGCATTCCGTCATCGCGGTCCAACAAGTCCACCACTGCTGGTACATTTGAAAAAATTGTTTTTTGCGCAGCTGCATGTAAACAGGAATATAAGTGGGGTATTAACTTTAATTAGCCATGTAAACAGATTAGTTAGAATATGGTCTTTTTCTGGACAACGGCAAAAAAACTGGAATATTACGTGCATGTGAATGTCAACGTCACAGACACTTGTATGGTCAGAATAGTTTGAAGTGAAGGATTACACATGACTCAGACCAGTGTGTTATATTGTGCCTGGCAGGGTCAGAGGTCACCATGGGCTCGGCAGTAGAGAGGACGGACGAGCACGTGAGAGAGTATCTGATCTACCGCGGCTTCACCAGCACCATGAAGCACCTGGACACCGAGATCAAAGCCGACAAGGAGAAAGGCTTCAGGGTGAGGCCGATGGAAATACGGATGGAGAATTTGTCTGAGGAATTTGTTGTGCCGTTGTTTTAGAGACTCTTTTGTAAAGATAATTATTTTTGGCCATTTGGGCCTTTAATCATCAGGACAGGTTAGATATGAAAGGGGAGAGAGAGGGGGAAGACGTGCAGGAAATTGACCCAAGTTGGATTCCAACCACGGGCCCCTGCGTGGAGGAATAACAGAGCGTTCCGTTTACCTTGGAAGCCGAAGCGGGAAATGATGTCACACCTGAGTTGAATGCGTTCCATGTCCAAGTTGGGTTTTCATTGTTTTCATTAACTCTTAAAACAGGTTGGCATGGTTTTATTTCAGTTAGACT
>NC_045748.1:24193137-24193278 GCF_008692095.1 Etheostoma spectabile | reverse complement strand
TAGCTGGTTTGATTTGCATTGAGAGATGATCTTATGGAAGGTTCCCCATGCCTATCTCTATGTATGGTGAAGGGTACAGTATGTGATGATATGGGGGGGGGGCGCTATTTTAATTCAAAAGACCAAGGGAACTTTATCAGG
>NC_045748.1:24188234-24193127 GCF_008692095.1 Etheostoma spectabile | reverse complement strand
TCCTGATCCATGAAATAACTGGCCTGGTTCTATGGAAATTAAACATAGGGGGGTATATACTTATGCCCCTGTATTTTAACATAGGGGGGTATATACTTATGCCCCTGTATTTTAACATAGGGGGGTATATACTTATGCCCCTGTATTTTAACATAGGGGGTGTATACTTATGCCCCCTGTATTTTAACATAGGGTGTGTATACTTATGCCCCCTGTATTCTAACATAGGGGGGTGTATACTTATGCCCCCTGTATTTTAACATAGGGGGGTATATACTTATGCCCCTGTATTTTAACATAGGGGGTGTATACTTATGCCCCCTGTATTTTAACATAGGGGGGTGTATACTTATGCCCCCTGTATTTTAACATAGGGGGTGTATACTTATGCCCCTGTATTTTAACATAGGGGGTGTATACTTGTGACACTGTATTTTAACATAGGGGGTGTATACTTATGCCCCCTGTATTTTAAGGAAGAACATTTATTTATTTACAATACATTATTTATTCACAAAACAAATTGGTTTTCTTAAAATGTTGGATTTTTGTAAATGTTTTGAATTAAAGCATTAAGATCAATTTCCAAAAGATGTTTTTTTATTTAACTTTAGCGTGGGCGTGTAATCCTTCTCAATTATTGAGACATACAAAGAGCAGGTCAGCAATTATAACAAGCGTTTGATTGCTGTAATAACCAATAAAGGCTTTTTTATTGATTATGGATATGGGTATAAATAATTTTGGACATGCCCCATTTTGTTCAAATGTAAATAAGATAAAAGATGAGTAATAATGTTTTCCACAGTGATGCTTCTTGCACATTGTCTTATCTTCTGGGAGTCGCCTTTGTCATTTCTAATCAGGAACAAACCCGCTGGTTGAATAAAAGTAACTTTAAGTCCGAATTTGCCAGGGGCATGAATAATTTCGGGCTTGACTATATATATTATATAACAAAAACATAAGTAAGAATAAAGAGATCGATAAATAAGAATTGCACATGAGAGTGGGGCAGTGATGAGATAAAGATGTCTTCCTTCTGCAGGTGGATAAGATCATCGATCAGCTGCAGCAGTTCGTCCTGAACTTTGACCTGTGTGGTCTGAAGGAGTACTGGCTCTACCTGGACCGGCGGCTGTTCTGCAGACTGGAGGATGTTTACAGATCCACAGTCAACAAACTGAGAACCAGCCTGTACAGATACTACGTCATCAACACCATCCAGGTAGTTGATGGCCCCTTCTCTGAGAGCGAGACGGAGCAGGGACCCCTTACTATTTATTGTATAAGATCAAGTTTCATATTAACCTGGTCCCACAGTAACGTGTGCGGCGGCCTAACGCCTTTACACATGTATCTTTTTAGTGCATAGAATACAAAGAAATTTAATTAATTGTTGGTAGGATTTTATAAATCATGTTTTAATGTTAAAAATACACAATGGCACGGGGAATCCTTAGCTGACTTCCCTTTACCTATAGGCCAGTAAGCCTATCATCCGTTTTTGTTTTTTTTCACAAATAGTCTGATTTATATTTGCTAATAATATGTTGGATTTATGTTGACATTTTTTTTTTTAAAGAGAGAAGACACTCGGTCTAATGCGAAACGTTGCCTACTGGTACATTTATTTTTTGCAAGTTAGACAGTGTGTGGGAGTTTCCCTGCAGCGTTTGAATTACTTATCCCCCTCCCTCCGACCTGACTCATGTTATAGATGTGCAAAGTATTTTTCTGTACTTTAAAAAAAAAAAGTTGAGGACCCCTCGTTGCTGCTGTAGAGTGATAAAAACAAAAAAAACACACTGTACGAACAGTTAAAAATCTCTCTTCTCCGTCCTTTATTCCTTCTAGAAAGGAAACCTGGAGAAGACTCAGGAGTTTTTCCAGAAGCAGGCGTTGGAGCTGCAGAGTCAGGCGGAGTGGCGCGATTGGTTCATCCTGCCGTTCATCCCCACCCCCGAACAGAACCCCGCCTTCTCGCCGTACTTCTCCCGCCAGTGGTCCGACACCTTCCTGGTTTCACTGCACAACTTCCTGTCAGTGCTCTTCCAGTGTATGCATATCCTTTGGCTGAATCCTCAGCTGATTGCAGTTTTAGTGAGAAGTGATAGTGACTGAGCTGGTTTCTGGTCCTTAACTGGTTCTCACCCCAGCCGGCCCTGCTGAGCTTCGATGCCGAAGTCCAGAAGATGACGAGCCTGACAGAAGAGAACGAACAGCTCCGCCAGCGGGTGAGGATAAAATTATTATTTATTTTTTTAAAGACTTTTAGTCCCAAATATGAATACACGCTGCCTCCTGTTAACCCTGGCCCACACATGGCCAGTATACGAGAAGGTTCAGGAGCTAAGCAGCTTGGGCGTGTTATTTTAAACAGAGATTAGTTCTTCTGGAGCTAAAAACACTTTGAGATTATTAATTTCTGCTTTTCTAACTTAAACATTAGGTATAATTTCCTATAAAGGAAGTTTATTGACCATAAATTCCCAAAAATAATTGTAAAACTAAAGTGTTCAAAAAAAGCATCAAAGTGATGAAAAACAAAAATGTAGTCAACAAAAATGTTGATTTTCAATTTTGACGGGAAGACAAATCAAGGGTTAAAAAGAATTATTGATATAGGTACACAGGTCAATTGGACCTGAGGACAACGGGGGGGGGGGGGGGGGGGGGGGTGTTAAGTGGTTTTCAATGGCTCAATGTTATTGGGGTATATTTTTGGTTCTTGTTGTATCCAACCTGTGTGTCTCGTCTTATCTCGTCCAGCTGTTTGTCCTGCAGACAGAGAGTCGGGACCAGAGAGAGGGAGACGTGATGGTCCACCACAAGCTGCCGGTGTACGTCCAAAACATGGACCGCCTGGGAGACACTGAGCTGTGAGACACTTACTCCTCTGTCTTTACTGATGACTGACTGCAACTAAGATGGCTGCCGTCCTGTCAGTTTTTTTTTTTTTTTAATGTTCATTGTGTTGATTTAAAAGACAGTGGACAGCATTATGCGCTTAACCACAGTTATTTATTGGACAAGGAGTCTAACAGGGCTGGCTCCACTGACCCAGAAGGGCTTTGCAGTCTTTTGGGGCACCCAAGATGGCTGCCATGCTTTAAATAAAATGGAAGTATTAGTTTTTAGATGTTAGGCTACATTTACATTGCTACGTTTTGGTTTTAAAGCGGAGTTTCTAGCCAAAAGCGATCTCCGTGCACACGCAGCTCCAATAGAACAAATCTCCGTTTAAAGTGACACGGCCAAACCGCATACCTCATCAGCACTCTCGTATGCTGGGCATGAACCGTGGTTAAACAGGAGGCTGCATGTGTACTTTGTCCATTGTTGGTAGTTGCCATGGTAACGTTAGGAGCTGAGTCTCAGAGAACAAGACGGCTTGACCCAATCAGGCGGTGAAACGCTGGAGTCTGTCGCGGTGTTGCAGAAGGTCTCTGTTTGCGGCCGTTGAGACGGCAACACAACCCCGCAGATTCCAAACCATAACGGGTCAGAAGTCTTTCCAAATGTCTCCGGTTTAGAGGCTCTAAAACGCCGGAGCAGATGGAATGAGAGGGGGAAACGTAACAAAAGATTTTAGTTTTCAAACCAAAAGTTAACTACTAGGGTGAACCGTAGGGTCCCTGGTTCAAGTCCACATAAGGACCAAAGTATGGTGGTAGCTGAAAAGATGGGCACTGCCTGGGCCTGGGCACTGCCAAGGTGCTCTTGAGCAAGTTATTGAACCCCAAACTGCTTAGGGCACCTTTCCATGCGTAGCCCCCCCCCCACTCTGACATCTCCCCATTAGGGCATGCCTATGTACTGAGTATGTGTGTGTAATTCCGGCCTGTGTGGAATGTGTGTAATAACAACAGAGTGTAAATTGTATTTTCCCCATGTGGGACTAATAAAGGATACATTAATCTTAATCATAAAACGTAGCAATGTAAATTTAGCCTTAGAATGGCAGAACAGATGGCAGCCATCTTAAATCTTGTCTCTAAATGGTCTTTCCATCCATTTTCACGCTGTTTTAATTTATTGTTTCATTTCGTACCACCAAACATAGGACAGACCCATGAAATGTTACTGGTGTTAAAACATCAGCTTGCCAGCTTGTTTAATTTGACTGACTGCATTTGTTTTTACTGGTATTTCATTTTAAAAGTTTTACTATGAGGTCTGAAGCCCAGTTCAGACCTAAGATTTGTGACGAGTTGCAACCAATTACGCCTGCAACGTTCTGAAACCTGTATCTTTACAACAAGTTGACTAAACGGGACGGTGTGTGGTCTCCATAGCAACAGCTGTCTGTACTTCCGTTCTAACTTCCAGCGTTTACGGCTTCATTGCAGCTGGATATAATGTGTAGCGTCTTAAAACATGAATGAGAATAGAGATGGAGAGATACTTGCTACAGTTGCATTTCTAGTGATGAAACGGTAGGAATGTTTTATTCCTCTGGTTCACTGCTTTTCGTACCCCCCCCCCCCATGTTCTAAAACCAGCAGTGATGGAAGAAGTATTCAGATCCTTTAGTGAAATACTAATACCACACGGTAAAAATACTCCTGCATTGAAAATGTTACTTCAGGAAAATGTACTTAAAGTGTTAAAAGTAAAAGGGCTCAATGAAGAAAAATCCTCACATTGTAAAAACTGGAAATGATCCAAACAATTCTGTCAATCAACTAACGCCAAGCTTACACAAAACGAATTCTCAAGCGATTCCACCGTCGCAGACTAATTTCCAATGTGGGAGTGAAACCCTGAGAGTCTTACTAGAGTTGGACCACACTCCCATCGTCTCAATCGTTGGGCGTAAGGTCATAAAACTCAGTCAGTATTTTTCCTGTCTTGACGTCCCGACAAAATCAAACAAAATCTAAACTTTGA
>NC_045748.1:24187611-24188224 GCF_008692095.1 Etheostoma spectabile | reverse complement strand
GTGAAGTTAAATCACGTGAACATTGTCAACAACCAATGGGTGCAGTCCCTCCAGCACCAAACAGGAAGCAGCAACCGTCTGGAGCCAGTGTTGTTTAAGGTTGCTATGGAGCTGTGCTAAGCTAAACACTAAAGAGGGAAAGTTGCAGATTTTCAACCCGTCTGAGGCGCGTCATCCAACAGGAGTTCTACCGGCGGGTAAACGCGGACATCCGGGTACTGGAGACATTCATCTGCACGTACGGCAGAACAATAAACCAGCAAACCTTCCCCTAACTTACTAGTGGTAACTAGCTAGCCTGGGTATATTTTTTTAAATGAAAATAGTTGTAGTCTTGCAATTTGTGACCCTGCAAGATCTCCAGTCTTTACATATTATGACAGTCTTTAATGTTAAATGGGAGATGATTGTCTTTAGAGTTGAGATGGCGTCAGACACAGTCTTCTAGTGTATGGTAGGCATTTATTGGTTGATTTATAATAAACCATTGTATTTCCTAAATTACATGTGCTTTGTGTGCCAAATTCCTAATTTATAAAGTATCTAGTAACTAAAGCTGTCAGAAGAATGCAGTGGAGTAAAAAGGAGAATATTTCTCTCTGAAATGTAGCGG
>NC_045748.1:24178604-24187601 GCF_008692095.1 Etheostoma spectabile | reverse complement strand
GAAAGTGGCATGAAAAGAAAAGACTCGGGTAAAGTACAAGTGCCTGACATTTGTACTTCTGTTCAGTACTTAGTTACATTCCACCAGTGAAAACCAGCCCCCGGTGACTTGATAAGCTGAGTCGCAGCGCCACCCTCAGCTGAGGCGGGTCAGTGTACACTGTTGCATCTTTACCCTGCAACGTTTTCAAATGGTTTGGTCTTGGTGCAACTCTTTGGTCTGAACTGGGCTTAATATGTCAGTTGTATAGCGTAGAACCCCTTGCTGAATTTTCAAATATAATATGGCTGACCTCCTGCTAAATGAAGGGTGCTAAAGTTCTTTGCTAATAGAGTACTAAGTATGGTTTGCGTTATAAGATTTCTCAAGATAAAATAATTTAATATATTTAATGACAGAGACGTCAGAAGTTTGAGACAAGAAAATAAGAATTCTGATTTAGTTTTGAGATTTCCTATTAAAAATAAGTCATTTGTAATGGATTTGGTGTTAATCATCTTCCCTAGAAACGGCTCTATGAGAGGAACATGTTATGAGGAGGGAGAAATATGAGAAATTCTTTTTCATTCAGAAACCTTGTGTATCTTCATCACTTTAAAAGAACTTTGAGGCACTTTAAAACGACAAAACTGCAGTTATTTTGTTTATTCATATAAAATATATATTTAATAACCTTTAAACTAACTTATTGTCAATGATACAGTATTTAAGCTGTTTTACACTGTGTGCTGTGATGTTCCCAAAATAAACAATTCACCTGATGAATTGTTGTTTTTTTGTCAATACGATCCATTTTTGAATTTTCCCTCACATGCTGAAAGAAGACCAAGACTGACAAATAAAGTACACTTCAAAATGAATAGTAACATTTTCCAATTTTTGGTATACCAGTAGATAAAGTGTGATTTAAAGGCACAGTACTGTATTACTGTAGTGATTCGGAGAGCCTTAGTACCTCAGGTCTGAGGACCTCAGGCTTTTAAGGGTAGATTAACTCAGATATATGTTCTGAAGACAGGTAAAAGAGTGCAGTGAAATTAAATTCAAAATTGCACCTTTGGAAAATCCAAACCGGTCAAAGATATTTCTCAAACAGAACTGGATGAGCTTACTAATGTTGTTTAAAGACTGATACAGAGCAGCTGTGCAAGCCACAGCGGCCGGTTTGTACAACGAAATGTCAGCTCCACTGAACTTTGACCCCAAAGCTCACATCAGGTGTCCAATGAGATTCACGCTATAGCAGATGGTAGACGTTATTGGGTTTAATAAGTCAGTGTAGACAAAAATTATTAAGTGGTTACATTTCGGGCAAGGATACAAGAACAAACATAATATTAAGATTGTCTACATTTCAGGGTAGTCTGCAACATTGTTTTCGGCGCTTCATTCTATCCAACTATTCGCTGTTGTGCATTTGATCTGAAACATCCTAACTGGAGGCCAGTATAGCATCCTGTATGCTTGTTATAAGACCTGAGAGTAGTGCATTTCAGTATCTGATAATACTCTATGTATGGTAGAAAGAATAGCATCCTTAGGATCAACCCCTATATAGAGTTTTTTGTCATCGGCATAGCAATTGAACAAATCCTATGCATGCAAATAATGACCACTAGCGGTAACATTTACAGGCTATTTTTCAAAGACTTTGTTGTCTTCCCATCAACCATCATCTTATGGCGCTTTTTACGATGTTTTTGCTGTTTTTTTACTACGCTTTTATTTTTTTTAATTCATAGCCAATAAATCAAATTTTTCTGACATTATACAAAAACAATTAATTTCTTGTTTTTTTTCAGTGTTTTGTTGTCTCGGGTTTTGTCTTTTCTTCCCAAGGTTTTGGTCACTTTTTTAAAATGCGATAAAATTCAAATAAACAACCAAAATTCAGTGAAAGTAATCATTCATTTTACCTGAAGGATGTTCTTCAGGTAAAATGAATGATTACTTTCACTGAATTTTGGTAGGGCCTCTGTGTTATTTTTAGGCAATTTGATTAAAAGAAAGCTAAATTCCTGATATTGAAAATAAAAAACAATGGTTCAAATTTGACCCGAGGACAACACAAGAGTTAAGAAGAAACGTCACAAGGTGCTTTTTCTTTCCCCAGCAGTGACCAACAAATATCTAATTTATTTAGACAACATATGTAAAATTGTAATAATCACAAAATGTGTATTTTCCACTTGAAATACATTAAAGCAACTCTCATCTTAGCATGCAACAGAATCAAATTTGCAGCTCTTAGTTCAGATAAATCATATTTGGCAGTAATAAGACCGGGATCTGGACACCAGCTTCTGTTAAACCAGACTAAAAGAAACCCAACTATGTGAGGTTTCATGCGTGACGGTAGTTTGAATGCGTCCACTGTTTAGGCTGCGACAAGACTATGCGTCCCTACAGCTAGCCAAGCAGTTCCATGAGGCTGTAATTAATTGTTAAGAAGGTTACAAGCTATTGAACAACCCTGTGTTGACCTGCTGGTGGCACAAGTTAAAACATCAGACGATCAACAAAGACAGTTGGCTTCATGTACGACCAACATTGTCTTTCCTAGGGCCACGCTGCTAGCTTAGCAAAAACAACTGTTGATGTGTTTGCTTCGCCATCGTGGCCTTTCAACCCACTACGAAAAACCTCCTCTGCTTTGCTGACCAGATATCAGATGTCCTCATCTTCGTTCTTTGCGCTTTTGGGTTGGCTGTTGTCTTTGATGACGCCGCCATCTTTGTTGTAAAGCTACACCATTATTACCGCTGTATTATAATGTATAGTGCTGGGTTGAGCTTTTTTCTCTAATCTCAACCAAACTTGTTAACTGTATCCACTAAGGGACAACATCCCTGGCAACTGCTAATTACTCTGTGCGTTAAAATATGTCTACCTAAAGATATGGACCTCTAAGCAGTTTTTTTGCCAGCCGATCAGGTTCAATTGTGTATTTAGAAACAGCTACAGTGAGCTAATTTAGATGTTCAGTCCAACCTTCAACAGGTCACTGAGGTAAGTGACACCTGTTACCTGTTAGTCCTGTTGTATGGAAAACCACCGCCAGGCTGCGTCACGGGTTCTGACAATGGCTTCATGCACAAATTGGCACCGTTGACCAATGGCAAACTGTTGAGACTACTGACCTCTGCTAACTTGAAATGCTATTGACACTGACTAGCACTAGCATGTTTCCGGCTGGCTAGTGCGTTGTCGACAAACTAGTATTGTCAAACTAGCAAGTAGTCTAACAGTCAAGCTTCTACCGCCACCTATTTTGAGATAACATCTGTTGGTAAGTTTCCATCCACCCATTTTTATGGTAACAGGTGGACTTAAATGCTAGAAATAAAATAAAAATTCTCGGGGTTGTTTTCATTTCATCAAACCAATCACAATCGTCTTGGGCTCTACAAAATTGTCTCGACAAAGAACTTATTTTGGAGGAATATTTGCACCTTGCTAAAAGAAAACGTCACAAACAATATTAAATGCAGTTAACTGTTCACACAACACAGTAACTGTTTAACCAATCCAACCACAATCGGTCTCAAAACGTCCCAGTTAGAGAGCAAATACCGTGAACATAAAATTGTAAATCTTTAAAATCCTTCCATGAAAGAACCAAGAAGGCCTTCCTTGTTACATGATCCAAATTTTCTTCAAAACGTGACTTTTTTGAAGCATGTAGCTTGCTAGCTCGAAGTTTGTTGGTGTTCCCCGAAGCGAACCGAGATTAAGAACAGAAACCCAGAGAGTGGAAGGCGGGGGGGCATCCTGCAGAACATCGCCTGATGTGAGGCAATTGCCCTGTCGGCGTTCCAGATTACCACTGAAGCCCCAACCCTCTAGAAAATAGCAGCAGACCGAAACATCACATCTGTGTGGAGCAGTGATGAGACTGTAACCTTTCTCACATGAACACATGAAACAAACAGAAATACCATATTTCCATCATCGTTTTGTACGTCGTTTTCCATCGTTTGAGGCTTGACCGCCACTCTTTTAAAACCCTTGTGTTGTCTTCCCGTCAACCATGAAACATTATTATCACTTTTTATGACATTTTCGTCACTAATTCAATGTTGTGGGTGCTTTTTTTGATGTTTTTTCCATAGTTTTTTGTTATTTTTAATGTTGACATTTCCAGCTCATTTCGAAGGCCCATTTTTTGTGACAAAAAAACTGAAAATGGGTCAAATTTGACCCGAGGACAACATGAGGGTTAAAAGTTGTCATCTTGTTGCAGCCTCTACTTCTGCAAGGGTTTAATGTCTTCACCTGACCGGAGAATTACCTGTTTATCTCATGCCAACTCCTTGTGTTCACATAACAATTGTGGATGGATAGTGTATTCATTCAGAATTTCTTTAGCCAAATTTCTGGAAATTTGGTCAATTTGTTAGCTACATTTGGATGGAAATCTAGGTAATGGCGAGGAAAATGCCCAGCATGTGGTCTTTATTCTAAAATGTAGGCAATAGTAAAACAAAAGTCTGCATCAATGACACACATGGAGCCTTATAATTAACCCTTTTGTTGTCGTCCCGGGTCAAAAACGGACAAACATTTGACATTTTTGTCCCGTTTTCAGACTTTGTTTTTCAGTTTTAACCTTACTACTACTAGTTGTACAATACTTTTTGGAATTCATGGTCAATAACCCTCATGTATTCAGAATTACACCTAATATTTGAGTTAAAAAAAAGCAGAAATTAGGAATTTTGACTAATAGTTAAAATCAGAGGAACAAACAGATGAGTTTTGTCAGGAATGAAAGTGATCACTAGTATTTGCAAAGAGCGTTGTATGGATTCCAATCCCTTTTTTTGTGGTAATATATATATATATATATATATATATATATATATTTCAGGTATAGACATTTTTTAAAGGGGTCAAATTTGACAGAACAGGAGGGTTCATGATGTTCAAGTCAGCTTAGGATACTTATGAAAACATTGCAGTCTACTGATGATATACTGTAGTATTGTCCTCCACACCTTTTGTTGTTGTTATTATTTTTAGTTGTTTTACCTCGTTGACATTTTTGGAGGTTGCCCCAAACCAAAATGAGAGGAAAGGTTAACGGGTAGAACTGGCCCGAGGTTTTGTTCTGCTCTTACCAGTGAATCTCTGCATGCTCTTAAGTCTTAAAATTACATTGTGGATTCATTTTTTTTACTCATTCAGTGCTTTGTTGTTAAACTTTTTCCCTTTTTTGCTCTCTCCCCCCCCCCCGCCCTCTTAGGGACTTGGTGTCGAGCCAGCGCCCCGTCAGCACCACCACCACTTCTTCCAGAAACTTCTTCTCTACATTCCTGCCGCAGGGCAAACGCACTCCGAGTAAAGGGCCTCAGATCCCCACCGGGGCCTCGCCAGGCCAGTTAGCAGTGGGCAGGAAAGAGCCACCAACCAACCCGGTAAGAGTGGGGCAGGTTATCAAAAGATTAAAAGCTCAGTGGGATTGAAAACAAATATTTAAAGCAGGTCACTGCAGCAGCTCAATTCCAAAATGTGCAGTTGCGTGGATGTTTTTAAAATGAATGTGCAGGTCCGCTGCAGTGCCTTTAATGTCCACTATCTGCTGATCTAAGAAAACACCGACTCTAGTGAAGTGGATGGGAAACCCCTTATCCCTCCTGTTGTCCTCGAGTCAAATTGACCCATTTTCAAAAAGTTTCTATATTAGAAATGTGTGTTTCTTTCAACCAAATTGCCCCAAACATTACGTGGATGGTTCCATGCAACGCTCCTAACAGGTAAAATAAAGGATCAGTTCACTTCTTCCATTGAATGTGGGTGTTTTACGCAATTTTCTAGCATTTGAAGAATAAAAATGATAACAGAATGTTGAAACAAAGTGACAAATATGTTGGAAAAAGCTTTAAAAACAACAACAACAACAACAACAACAAAAGTGACAAAAAAAGTGTTGGGGTGTCCCACAAAAGACAAAAAGTTGCATGGTCGACGGGAAGACAACACAAGGGTTAACAACTTCCAAACTAAAAGACAAAGTCAGGACGTTTTTACCGACGTTTAGCTCCCGAGAGATCATTGGCATTCTTATTTGGTCTCATTTAAGTCTGATTGGAGATTTTGAAAATGACCATCCCTTTAGAAGAATGAAACTCTAAACCCAAAGTGACCATCTCTCATTGGTCGTCCTGATCTTAGATTTGTTAGACAGGCATCTCAGTCTATCACACTATCACCAAGGCACACACTCCTTTACACTCCGAGAGTGTGGCCTTACCAGGCTTTAAAACTTATCTTTGAAGACCTGTAGGGAGCAACACCCATGTTCCAGTTATGCTACAAGTTATAGCTGTAACCTCTGGCAGCCATTTTGTTGGTTTCCAACAGTGGCTGATGGATTTCTGACCTGAGAGCCTCTTCTGTATCTAAAATGAATTTGTCTTTTCTAGCATGCAAAGTGCAAAGAGGCGGTCCAAGCCAAGGAGGTGAAGCCAGTTTCCAGTCAGGCATCAACCAGTGAACCTGCAAGCTCCCAGTCCCAACAGTCAGCAAACCAGTTAACAAACCAGCCTTCGAACCAGCCTTCGAACCAGCCGTCACATCCCAGACACAAGAGAATTCAGGAACATGAGAAAGAAAGGAAGGAGCTTTTCTCTAAACCACCATCACAGGTACCCTAAGGGCGGGACTGGGGGAAGTTTGGCATTCAAACTGTAATCATAGAAGCTTGGTGCACTTTTACAAAATCAGCTTTCCTTGTTCAGTCAGTTTTTTTAAAAGAATAGTTTAAGGTTTCCTGGGCAAACGTAACCGGCGCAACGCTACATTCAGTGAGAGTCTGAAATCTGGTTTGGTTGTTCCCTATATAGTTCACTATTTAATAAACACTGTAAAGAGAATAGTGAGTGAGTGAGGGGGCGGTTTTGAACACAGCTTATGTGAGCACACAGCCAGACCCACTGAGCAGCACAAATGCTGAGTTGAATTTAAATGGACTCTAAATGAGCCGAGTGGAATGGATTTGAGGATGCAGCAGCGTGGAAGTCTAGGCTGTAGCCATAACCCAGAATGGAGTTTAATTTATTAGGGCATTCCTCAAGTGGGAAGGATTTGACTCCTAAAAGTGAGCAGACAAACGCGATGAATTGGAGACTTTACTTAGGCATGATCAGCTGTTCCATTCAAATGAACTGCATTACGTGTGAAGTACAGCTTTTGGGGACTGGCTTCCATTCATACTGACAACACGCTTCCACGTGTATTCTTTTAGACACCAGAGAAGAAGGGCGAGGCAGGAGAGGGAGAGCCTCTCGGCGAGGCCTCCAGCGATTCTGTCGACTCCTGCTCCAACAGCAGGAGCTGCGGAGCCGCAGCGGAGGGAGGAGGTCTTTCAGTGGAACAGCCTTTCATCAAACTCAGCCAGGAGGAATACGGAGAACACCACTCCTCTATCATGCACTGCAGGTCTGCCTTCCAAACCCTAACCCTAACCCTAACCCTTCCAAATTACGATTTTAACTAGCGGCCCACCCGACTGGCTGACACCCGACTAGAGGAAGGTCTGGCTAGTCCACACGGCACTCTGGGATAGGAAAACAAAGTGCTCTGGTTTATTGGCATTTCTTATGACCAATCACACATAGTCATGGGCCAGGGGTTTCTGTGGAGTCTTAAAAAGTCTAAAAAAGCCTTAAAATGTCTTAAATTCGCTGAAGTTTTGTGTTCTAGGTCTTAAATAGTTAGGTCTTAATTGTTTTACGTCCATGCAACGCTACCTCTAATGCTCTTTATTATTTATTATGGGGTGTTGTAGTTCTTTCTTTCTCTTGTCCAAATATAATTTCGCTGTATTATGACTACAAATGAGACCAACATGCAACTTGTATTGCAGCCAATCAGTTTTTGGGTTATTGGCGCGAGTCTTTTTTAGATTGTACCACAGACATAAAACCAGGCTCATAATTTAGGGCTCAGTAAATGATGAAGGTCTAAAATTTGACTCCTAATGGTAGGACTTAAAAAGTCTTGGTGTTGGTTGCAGTAAGTGTGCCTCTGCAAAATAGCCTTGGGAAGGACCTTGTTTTGGTGGAACATGTATACGATCTGAGGAGCAGATAAACACAGTCCTCAGAAATCTACCGGAGTAACGCCAACACAAAGAAAGAGGACGGGGAGGGACATCCGGCGGAATTCCCGGCGGCACCGGAGCAATCCCGGAAGTGGAACTTCGCAGACAACAGAAAAGATAATAACAAAACCTAAAACACTCATTCTTCTCTCTTTTTTGCATTTCTCCATCTTCCAGGGTCGACTGTTCTGGTCGCCGGGTTGCCAGTTTGGACGTAGATGGAGTCATCAAGGTAAATCTGCATCATTTATCTTTCGGGCTTTGATAAACAGTTGGTTATCGAGCATTCTCCTACCGTGCCCCTCATCTTTGGAATGAAAATGGAATAAATCTAGATTGAAAACTCCCCTCTACTCATTAGACTACAGCCACACCTTCCTACATTACACACCTTCCTAGCTGCGTCCTTCACAAACCAACCTATTTCACTTAATATCTTATGTTGCTGGTTTTGTATTGTTTATTATTACTGCTTTAATGCTGTCTATTTCTTGCTGTCTGTTGTTTCTGTGTTCCTGTAATTGTAAGGTGCACTGAGCCAGTGTCTAACGGGGATTTGAATTGATCGATTTTCCTCAGGTGTGGTCATTCAACCCCATCATGCAGACCAAAGCCACCATCATGTCCAAGTCTCCTCTGCTGTCTCTGGAGTGGGCCACCAAACCAGACCGACTGGTACGGTAACACAAACAAACTGCACAGTAACGGAGTACAGTGACACTAGTCTCGCTTTGCCAGACCCTCCTCCACAGCGCTGTGGAGGAGGAATGAAATACATGTGGCACGGCACCTTTAAATAAATAAATAACATAGTAAAAATGCATTTAACACAAGATGTTCTGCATAAAACGTGAACATGTCATTTGTAAAACTACCCTGTATGTGACTGACAC
>NC_045748.1:24170333-24178594 GCF_008692095.1 Etheostoma spectabile | reverse complement strand
TGGTGGAATGTAATCAAGTACATTCACTCAAGTACTGTAATTAAGTACAAATTTGAGGTACTTTACTGGAATCCTTTCTTTTCATGCCACTTTCTACTTCTGCTCCGCTACATTTCTGAGCCAAATATTGTGCTGTTTACCCCACTACATTCATCTGACAGCTTTAAGTTACTTCAAAATCTATTGTCAATCTGAACGATTCTGCTAATTATGCAAATTGCTCAACATATGAAAATTAGCATCCGTCATTTTCTGAATGCTGGGGACCCAGACTTCACATTTCTGCAATGAAACTTTGGTGTACTCAACATTTCCGGGTTCAAAATGGGGCTCTATGGGCTGGCTACTAGACTATAAGGGTTTTGCACACAAAACACATTTCATAAAATACAATTTATTTTTTTAATCACAAACTGAACTTCCCAACAATATGCAGGTCTACAAGCTGAAATGATTAAACACTTTCTAAAATGTGTGAGGATTTTTCTGCATGAGTACTTTAACTTTTAATACTTTAAGTACATTTTCCTGATGAGACTTAAATACTTTTACCTAAGTAACATGGTCAAAGCAGGACTTTTACTTGTAACAGAGTGTTTTTACTTAAGTATAGGATCTGAATACCTCCTCCACCACTGCTAACTAGTGTACTTGTGGGGGTAAAAACCCTCACAAACATGTCACATTGTGGGAGCTTCCTCCATTTTGGGACTACATTTTGTGGTCTGTGGTAATAAATAGTAAAGGTTAATGTATGTAGGTCAATGAAAGGGCCCTTTAAGTAACAAAAACTCTGTGTGTGCTCAGTTGTTACTAGGCAGCGGTGTTGGCACAGTGCGGCTGTATGACACGGACGCCAAGAAGAATCTTTATGAGATGAACATCGATGAAACTCACCCACGGTAAACCGGCTCTGTCCACGATACTGCATTTAAGTTAGTTTTTTTAACATTTCTCTAAATTGAGTGCGTTTAACTGGCCACCTGATGATGTTGATGATGCAATATGTAACTGTATGTGTACCAAGTTTGACTGAACACCAAAGGTTTGCTGCTTTAGGAGTTTAGTCTCGCATTGCCAGACCTTCCTCCACAGAGGTGGGGAGGAGGGTCTGGTTTGTTGGCATTTCTTTAAACCAATCACAATCGTCTCGTGCGGCGCTAAGAGCCGGACGCAGGTACGGTGGCTACGCAAAACAGCCTCGGGAAGGAACCTGTTTTGGTGGAACATGTGCACGTAGGGAGGCGAGCTCTGGAAGGGAAATGGCTGTCGCGTTTGAGAGTTTTACTTAAAAAAAGATCATAGGTTCTAGCTCGGAGGATGGTTCCCAAATTGACCGGAGTTTAGGATTCCACTTCTAAGAAAGCGGGAGGTGAGGGACATCCGGCTGATAATGAGGGACATTTACAATCCTGTAAATCAAACTTGGTCGATAAAGACTAGGGGGGGGGGGTTAAATGCTGGAACATTTTCTTGGCAATACAGGCAAAGTCTGAGACTTGTGGGAAAACGACATGCTTGAGTATTGCATTTTGTGAAGTAGCGCTGAATAATGCTTGTTGTTGAAGTACAAATTCGGATGTTAATATGTCCCTCCTCTGTCGTCCAGGATCTTGTCTTTAGCCTGCAGTCCCAGTGGTTCGTCGTTTGTCTGCTCGGCTGCAGCGCTCAGTCGATCCGGGAGTGTCGACTCTGCGCCTCGACTCCCGATACCGGTGTCTGGACAGCTGCTGCTCTGGGACACCAAGACTGTCAAACAACAGGTAAAAAAAAATGAGAGCAGCGCTAACAGGTAATGGCCGTGACACACCAACCAGATCGGCTGTCAGACAGTCACCAGGGGACCAACTCCAGATCTGAGCCAGTGCCTTGCTCAAGGGCACTGACTGGAGAACCCAGTGCATGTTTTTTTGATGGTGTGGGCGGGGGAAACGGAGCACTCGTAGCACCCGGAGGAAACCCACACGAGACTGGGGAGAACATACAAACTCCACACAGGAGCGATCTGGATTCGAACCCAGAACCTTCTTGTTGTGAGGCCACAGTGCTGAAAAGATTTTTATCATCATTTGCAACTTGGATGTTGACATGAATGTTATCTACAAGTCATGCAATCATTAATACTATTATGTTAGCATGCTCACGGCTGCCATGTCAACACATTTGTTTGCGTGGCGCTATCCTGCTAATACGCTAACATTGAGTATGTAACTGTGCTCTCTATGGTAATGTTTAGCATGCAGTGTTCATCATTTTGGACCATTATTATCCCCATATCCGTGTCTAAAACATTGGAAAAGCTAGTGGAGATCATAAATAAATAAATAACACACAAAAAAACTTAAAGATTCAACTTAAAGCTAAATAAGTCCAACTACAATCATTAGATCTAAGAAAAGTCTTTTAGTTGGTTTTAGTACATTAATGTAGCTTAGGTTCTGCCTAAAATGGCCCGGGTGCTGCGCCTAAATCTTATAATAGCAGGGAGAACTGTCAGGTTCAAAACCTTAAATAAAAGGACACACGGACACAGACTTTGTCTTTTTGCTTTGCAAAGGGGATGAACAACTGAAATCATTCAGCAGTCTTCCAAATGGCTCTTTCCCTGCTCTGCCTTTTTATTGAAGTTGAATGCATGGGAGTTGACACATTGTATCTCTTGCATAACGTTGCACAGTACACCATGTTTCTTTCTTACAATAGGACACTGTCACTGGGCAAGCTTTAGTCAGACAAATGTGCTTACTTATGCTGAAATGAGGAACTTCTTATCTCCTCATACACACACATAGTTTCACATCTAATCTTCCCTTTGCACAACATGTGTTCACACATATTCACATGATGACTATTTACAGTTTCCTCAAAAACCCTGCATAAGCTTTAGTTTATTTCATTCCTGTGACTGTGGTATAATTAGCGTGTTGTCTGTCTTTTCAGCTCCAGTTCTCTTTAGAACCTGAACCAGTAGCCATTAACTGCACAGCCTTCAACCACAATGGAAACCTGCTGGTGACCGGGGCTGCAGACGGAGTCATCAGACTGTTTGGTCAGTGTTGGTCAGGAATACAACTAGATACATTACTCAATCGTTAGTTTCCTCTGCCGACTAGTTACGATCACTGAGCACAGCGCGCAATCTCAGAAATGATGACAGATGGCCATCGTCATCGTTCAAGAGCTCAAAGTGACGTCTTTCGAAATCTGTATTTTTCATCAATGTGATCCATTCTTCACAGCAAAGACTACTAATAATGTAGTGAACCAGCTCTTTACATCGAACCAGCGATTCTAAAATTGGGGTCCCTGGCAGGACTTGTTTTTTATTTTTTATTTTGGAGTACTTTCTGTAACATATCCGTATGAATCACACAGTCCTCTGATGTATGCTGTAGATATGCAGCGGTACGAGAGCGCTATGAGCTGGAGAGCTCACGACGGAGAAGTGTACAGCGTCGAGTTCAGCTACGATGAAAACACCGTCTTCAGCATCGGAGAAGATGGCAAGGTGTGTGTTCATTTTGTAGAAAACCCACCATGATAACAGAATTCCTACAGACCATCATAATGTCTTTTCAATCTCAAAAATGTGCGTGTGTGTGTGTGTAGTTCATCCAGTGGAACATCCATCGGTGTGGAGTGAAGCAGTCGGATCAGGCGCTACCCCAGGACGCCACCGGGCCCTTCATCCTGTCAGGATACAGCGGATACAAACAGGTAGTTAGTGTTTCCATGGAAACAGGTTTACTTTACAGACAGCGCTAGCTTTTCACATTTTATTTTTACCATTTACTTACCAACTAGGGTGATATCACCGTTTTAATAAATAAGGTCACAGGAAAATAAGTGTTGCTGATGGAATATGAAGACAAAGAATGAAAAATCAAATAAAACGAAGGTGATGACGCGGTGATGTCTCGACTTGTTCAGGTTCAGGTTCCTCGAGGGCGACTGTTTGCCTTCGACTCTGAAGGCCAACACATCCTGGCCTGTTCCAGCACCGGAGGACTCATATACAGTAATACACCTTCATTAGACAAGATACATCTCCATTTTTTATATTTATCTTATATGACTTTTTAAAATGTGTATTTTTTTTTTTGTTTGGTTTTGATGCATTTTGATTTTATTTATTTTTTTTATAAGTTACATGACCATACGTAAATATAAATAGTTATTGTAAAATGTTTAGTGGATGACAGTAACATTTTCCTTTTAACCCTCCTGTTGTCCTCGGGTCAAATTTGACCCATTTTCAGAAAGTTTCTATACCAGAAATTTGAGTTACATTCAACCAAATTGTCAAAGAAAATAACCTGGATGGTTTCCCACAACTATTACTCTTCACAGGTTAACTACTTTTAATTGATTTGGAGAGACAAAATAGCAAAAAAATTGTAAAAAAAAATAAAAAATAAAAGTGATGAATGTTGGACAGAGCTTCAAAAACACAGAAAAGAATTGACATTAACATATAAAAAACTGTCAAAGAATTGTTAAAAATGTCAGAAAGAGTGACAAAAAAACATTGGGAAAAGTGACAAATGAGATGGAGGTAAAAGTGACAAGGCTCGGAAAAGAATCGACAAAAAACTTTGTACAAAGTGACGAAAAAGAATGTTGAATAAAACGTTTTAATTTCAAATTTTGACCCGGAAAAACCAAAAGCTGCATGGTCGACGGGAAGACAACCCAAGGGTTAATTACTTATTTGTGTTCTGTTTTCCCTTGCTGAATCAAAATGAATATTTTCGTTTAAACTGGTTTTACATCTTGATTTTATAACATGTCTCCATTTCACCTCCCTCTCTTCCCAGTTGACCAATGGGGAGCCGGCTCTGGAGAGCGTACTGTCACTGGGTGGGCACAAAGCGCCGGTGGTGACAGTTGATTGGTGCTCGGCGGTGGACTGTGGCACCTGCCTGACCGCCTCCATGGACGGGAAGATTAAACTGAGCACGCTCCTGGCACAGAAGTCCTGAGGGGTCACCTGATACACTTTGCTCAGTCACTGATGAGAGATTATTCCATAATCTGATAAATACAAGATGTCATCGGTTTCAACTCACCAACGTGTTATCAATTTATATTAACATTAAAATCCCACTGAAAGTTCGATCTGAGGGCAGGTTTCTTTCTAAAAGCTACATTTAATAATTCTTCTATGGCGGCTTTACGGGGCAGAGGAACTTCACAATAGTACTAAAATAAAACCCTGGCACCTTGTATATTTGTTGTGGCTAACATGGTAGCAAGCAGCTGCATAACTCCACCAAAAGCAAAGGGAAATACACACACACACACACACACTCAAACACACAAACACACACATGCCTAGGACCTATACATGCACTAAATAGAGAGATGTCAGAACGAGGGGGCTGGCACATCGAGGCTCCAGGAACCGACCCTCCGGTTCCAGCTGCCAGGTCCCTGAAGACTGAGCTACTGGTTCACCGAAGCAGAGATTAAACAGTCTAGCGTGCGTCCTGCAAAACCATGACCATCAGGGTAAGAAAATACCAAGTTTTTAGATAACTCCCTTCTTCTGTGAGTTGAAATAAGTTTTTTAATACTGATTATTTTTGGATTTTTCCTCCTTTATTTGATAGGACAGCTAGGTGAGAAAGGGGGGGGGGACATGCAGGAAATCATCACAGGTCAGATTCAAACCCTGGAGCTCTGCATCGGGGCATAAACCTCTCAGTACATATGCGCCTGCTCTACCACTGAGCCAACCCAGCCATGAAATAAGTGTTTTTGTCAGTGATTTATATATATATATATATAGATAGTTTGTTATTGTGTGACTTTCAGGTCAGATTTTACCAGCAGTACATTGCTTACCTTCATTGCTTTTCCAAACATTGGAGCTGTGCCGACTACCATCCAAGGTACTGTACTGTATTGTATTTTACTGTACTGTACTGTATGGTATGGTACTGTATGGTATTTTACTGTACTGTACTGTATGGTATTGTAATGTATGGTATGGTACTGTATGGTAGGGTACTGTATGGTATTTTACTGTACTGTATGGTACTGTACTGTATGGTATTGTAATGTACGTATGTAGTGTACTGTACTGTATGGTATGGTTACTGTACTGTATGTATTGTAATGTACTGTATGGTATGGTATGGTACTGGTACTGTACTGTATGGTATTGTACTGTACTGTATGGTATGGAATGTACGGTAGGGTAGGGTACTGTACTGTATGGTACTGTGTACTGTACTGTATGGTATTGTACTGTATGGTATGGTATGGTACTGTACGGTATGGTATATGTACTGTATGGTATGGTAATGTACTGGACTGTATGGTATTGTACTGTACCTGTATGGTATGGTACTGTACTGTATGGTATTGTACTGTACGTATGGTATGGTACGTACAGGTATGGAACTGTACTGGATGGTATGTGTACTGTACTGTACTGTATGGTATGTATGTCTGTAGGTATGTTACTGTCTGGAGGTACTGTACTGTATGGTATGTACTGTACTGTATGTATGGTATGTACGTATGTATTGTACTGTCTGTATGGTATGGTACTGTACTGTATGTTATGGTTATTGTTACTGTACTGTATGGTATGGTACTGTACTGTATGGGATTGTACTGGACTGTATGGTATGGTACTGTACTGTATGGTATTGTACTGTACTGGTATGGTATGGACTGTATGGATTGACTGTACTGTATGGTATGGACTTTACTGTATTGTCTGTATGGTTGTAGGTACTGTATGGTATGGTACTGTACTGTAGTGTATTGTACTGTACTGTATGGTATGTACTGTACGTATGGTATTGTACTGTACTGTACTGTATGGTATTGTAATGTATGGTATGGTATGGTACTGTACTGTATGGTACTGTACTGTATGGTATTGTACTGTACTGTATGGTATGGTACTGTACTGTATGGTATTGTACTGTACTGTATGGTATGGTACTGTACTGTACTGTATGGTATTGTACTGTACTGTATGGTATGGTACTGTACTGTATGGTATTGTACTGTACTGTATGGTATGGTACTGTACTGTATGGTATGTACTGTACTGTATGGTATGGTACTGTACTGTATTGTACTGTACTGAAACGTCAACCTCTGTATCTGTGTCAGGTCATATGGGGAAGAGTATTTAAAAGGGCATGCGGGAACAGCATTTCTTTTTTTTCCTCAATCAGATTTTATTTTACTTTGGAATTTACATATATATATATATATACATACAATGCATATAAGCATACATCAAGTAGTGGTCTGTACTTAGGGGAGAAAATTAATAAGCACAATTCAAATAAAGTATAAAATGAAAAGGAAAAAAAGGAGAGGGGAGAAAATGAAAACAACCTGTCAACATAACAAGAGATATGTATCCTTGTATCTAAGAAGAAATATTTCTCATCACTTTCCCCTCTGGATAATTTCACTTAGATCCTTAGCGGGTAATCCAGTAGAGGCTGCCACATTAAGAATGTCGTCATTTCCTTTTCAGTTTGGCACTAAAAATGTCTTCGTACCACTGAGTTACAGTGGGAGGTTTCTCACTAATCCAATTAAATAATATACATTTTCTGGCATTTATTGAGTAATTTGGATCTTTTCACATCCATTATTCAAAGATGTCAGCCCCAATAGAAACTGGCCCAGATCTTTACCTATTGCCTATTCCTAAGATATACTTGACCAGGACTTTGATATTCCAGGACCGCTCCAGAAGCAGTGTAGATATGACCCACTTGTTAACTTAAATTTAAGGCCCAATGGCGATCTATTAGGGTCGATTTGGAAACAGCATTTTGATGCTAAACATGTTACTTGGACCAAAATGGAAATGTTCGGATTTGAAAGTAAAAGGAACGCTACTAGAAAGCCACATAATGACATTTAAACGAAAAGGATTGAACTTGAAAGGCTGCTTTGAGTTTTCATCGTCTGCTCTACGCCGCAGGGGGGAGTCCTAGCAGCCTGTGCTGTTATTTCTTACACCGAAGAAGAAGTGGCTGCCACAACAACAACACACAGCTAGCCTACACCGAGAAGAACATCTACGAAATGTCCCGTTTTTAGCTCGGAAATCCGATTTTAACACATATAGGCAGAACGTTTCCGTGAATAGCCCAAATCAAAATCTCACGGGAGGTCAAGTCAGGCGCCATGTTGTGTTATTAAAAGGAAATAACTTGCTGTCGTTGTTGTGACGCGCGACCAATAGAAGCTAGCTAGCTGCGTCGTTAGCTTGTTTA
>NC_045748.1:24168256-24170323 GCF_008692095.1 Etheostoma spectabile | reverse complement strand
GGTGTTCTCTTTGATGTCACTGGGCTGTGGTACCGCGCGCAAACATGGAGAGCTTGTACAAGCGGAAGGTTTTCGCGTCGATGCGGAAAACCAAGGTGGACGCATCAAAGAAAAGAAAAGTAATCGGCTTGCCGGCCTCCATCCTAGACGACAGTGACGAAGGCTCCTTCACCTCGTCCTCCTCCGGATCCCAATCCGACTTCCAGAGCTCCGCGGAGGAGGACAGCGGGCAGGAGGACCGCGGCCGGAGCGATTCCGGGGCGACTTCTAGCGACGACAGCCGCTCCGTGACCCGCAAAAAGCGCTCGTTCCTGGGAGGCGACAACAGCTCCTCGTCTTCCAGTCCCGGGGAGGAGGACACAACAGATGATGAGAAGGGGGCCAGGAGCCAGCCGAAGAGGATGGTGCAGCCTAAAAAGCGGAGCAGGCTGCAGCGACAGGACGAGTCGGACTCGGACCATGCGGAGGAGAAGCGCAGAGAGAAGGCGGAGGAGAAGCGGAGAGAGGAGGCGGAGAAGGAGAAGAAGAGGCTGAGACACAACAAGCTGCTGGCGCTGTCCCGGAGGATGAAGGCCCGGGTCCCAAGCCGGAGGAGGAGCCGCCTGAAGGAGGTAACGTTACACCTTTGGAACCCCCCATCCCATCCCATATCACACACAGTCCATTCTACCTGGTCTGAAACCATCACTGCAGCACTTTTTTTTGGGCAGGACTATTAAATCAAAGTCTTGACATAGGGCCGCTTGATTATGGAAAAAACTTAATTCCCTCAATATAGGGAATCACTATTATTTAATACGATTACTCATTGCCTTTTTCAAGGATGTTTCAGTTATTGAACTTGTAAAAAGGTTAAACTAATCAACAGTGAAAACACCAAGAGCTGTGACATATTTCTCCATCATTTTTTTTGTTCCCAATCAGAACACGAGACAAAAAAAGAGTTACCTTGCAAAACGTAACGTGCAAAATAGTCGTTCTTTTGTGATCATTAGGTGCCAAAATCATAATCTGGACCGCAATTTCCATTATTTGCACAGCCCTAGTCTGACGTGGGTTTGTATTTTCAGGGTGCCGGCGACGATGAAGAGTCCAAAGACGGGGAGGACGAGGCCGGAGGTGATGAAGATGGAGGCGGAGGAGAAAACGGCAACGAAAAACAGGCTGCAGAAAGTGATGAGGGAGGCAGAGAGAAGGAGAAAGAAACTAAAGAGGAGAAAGAAGAAGATGAGGATGATGATGAAGAAGGGGAGGAGGAGGAGGAAGAGAAGTAAGTCCACCCCGTGATGGAGTACAGAGGACTTTGAATGTGACAAACTAAACACTTCTGAAACTGACTTATAATATCTTAGTTTGTACAGTTTTCCCTTCCCCTGCAGCATTTATATTGGAAAAGAAAAACCCCAAGAGCTGGAGTTACGAGGTTTTCACTGTCATATCTTGTTGCTAGAGAAACGGACACTGACATGCAACAAAAAAAGATGTGCAGATGATTTGGAAAGCCTTAAGGACCTGCAGTGACATGCATTTTGTCAAGGAGGCGGAGCCTGAAAGAGGGAAAAGTGGTTGATGGATACGCCACTCCTGGTTCAGTGTCATATAATCAGTGGTCACCCCGGCTGACGTCGTCAGGGTTATTCACACGCTTATCCCAAAGTCACTTATTACAGATAGATATCATAACACCCATGTTTCACCGTCAGTTGCAGCTTACACCGGCAGGTATTGTGTAAAATCGGCAAATTTGAAGGTGGCGTTAGCTACTGGAGCTACATAGCATCCCTGGACGGCTAGCACAGAGATAGCAGCCTGTTTGACATTGTTTTAATGCAAAACCATGACAATCTTTATTTGATTTTGCAACACTAGCAGCATGTAAGCCATGTTATCACTTATGCTAGCTCGATGCCACTGCATTATGCAAAATATGCATGGTTTGTATTTTATTCAAATATTGTTTTAAAAAAGAGTCATTCTGTTAATAGGAGTCATTTCTTAGTAGATATCATGCACATGCCGTGAGACAAAATAACTGTAGCTCAAAGTCCACTCCCTGGCCTTTTCTGG
>NC_045748.1:24162509-24168246 GCF_008692095.1 Etheostoma spectabile | reverse complement strand
CTTGTTATTGTTTATTTTTAGTTTTTTAGAGACCATTATTACTGCAAAAAAAGTGTTCCACATACAGCTATAATTAGACCTTGAGTTAGGAGGACTTTGTCGCACTCCTGATCCCAAGGACAAGAATTAAAGCGCTAATTTTCTGCTCATTTTTAGGTTCGTAGTTGTATTTAGAGGTTAAATCAGAATAGGTTTACATGGTTTAATTTTCCAAAAACAGCCTATTTTTGTTGTACTACACATTGGTGCAGCTCCTCTTTTCACCCTGTGTGTTGAGCTCTTTGTTGTAGCTACAGAGTGAAACATCTCAATTCTGTTCCATCTTTGTTGGGAGTCGCACATGCTCAGTACCTAGGTAAGTACCTAGGTAACTAGCCAGTCAGAAGCAGAGTATGAGGGCGTGCTATGCTAGCAGCTAGGCGAGCAGGTGTGTTACAGCTGTTTGGAGCAGTTTGTGAACAGTGTTTTCTCAGAATTGGCAGATGATACTAAAATAAGAGTGGCATGACATCTGTCCCTTTTTTAATGTGAGGGCGGTTGAAGCTTCGGTGTGGATTTGAGCAGATTTTAGCGTGATTTGTGTTTCTGCGGCGGCTCCATGCAGAGCTTTCGCCGTGGCCTGACGTTTGTACTGGTGCGTTGGTGTGTGCGTCGCGCTGCTGCGTGTGTGTGAGGGGAATGGGTGATGGAGCGAGGGAGAAAGTGAGAGAGTGCCTGGGAGCGAGTAGCAGCTCTAGAGTCCTAGCGAGAGAAACAAAGTGGTGAGAAATCTGAATTTCATGTTTATGGAGATGGAAAAACCATGAAAATGAAAATGAGTCGCTGTGAAGTGTAGTTACGTTTTCCGAGGGTTCCGGGCCGGCGTAAGTGTGTGTCTCCACGTGCCTACATACGTAGCAACAGCGTAGATTTTACGGGACATCATCTGCCGGAGAAGGGAACAGCGGGCAGGAGGGGGAATCTCACCTGACTGAAATATCTTTACAAAGGCTGAGGACACTGAGGTGAAGAAATGTTCATGTATTGTTAAAAAAGTCAAAGAGAACATAAGTGGCTCCTCCAATCAAAGGTTTAAGTTCTTGTTTAGTTCCTGACTGCAGTGACAAAGCAGCTGAATGTGATGAAACTGGTTTCCCAGGTCTGGGTGGACCGGGACTGCTGGGGCGCCACGTGCAACTTCCCCGATGGACGGCGCTCCCATTCTTCTTCTTTGTTGCACTCCTCTTTTCATTTTGTTTTACTTTTGTTGGGAGATTGTGACTCTTCTTGCACACCAGACTTTTTGTCTCTGTGTTGGGGGGGGGCGCTGTCTGACTGGCTCCTTCCTCATGTCAGCAGAGGATCTAGACTGAATGATTTCAGCCGCAAACACTCTGTCGTAGACAGCGGACTTTTCTTTGTTACGGTTTATCTGTAGGTACACGCCGCGGCCGACTTGAGCCTCAAAGTTACCGGATCAAATCCATCGGTGTCACGTTCTGGGCGTGTCGAGCGTCAAACAGAAAGTGGAAACTAGGTCAACTAGGTCAACCAGCAATCTATCGGATAGACGTCCTTCGCTCTGGCTGATTCCAGAGAAACATACAATCGAACATTTTTTGCAAAGTGTCAAAAAGCGTCCCCCTACTTTTTGCGAAGCATCCTTGAAAGGGCGGCCGGAGCTTCTTTTGCAGCTCAGGTTGGTCGCGGCGTGTAAAGCAACATTAAAGAGCTTTTCCGCTTCGGGCCCCTGCAGGTTGGAAGTGGAATTGTCCATTACCGTTACCATTTCCATGTTTCTTAACCCGGTGTGGCAAACTTGCACCAAAATAATGACCCCAAAATTGTTTCAGTGGTTCATCAACTTGTAACAAGGTGAACGGCGCTCTCTACCGGCTAGAACCGCGCTATGCAAGTTTGCCAGATCGGGTAGCGGATCTGTAGTTCCAGTGAGACACAATGAGACATTCAGACAGCAACAAGTCCGCTTCCAACCTGTTGAGTGGAAAAGTTCTTTAGTGTTGCTTTAAAGGCAATGTTTGCAGCAGTGTCTGCATATTTTTGGTAGTTTAGTCCATCCGTTCCGTGAGTTATAAGCAGTGTTCAAAATAAGCACCATCTACCGGCCAAATGCTGGGAAAATATGCAAATGGGTTGTCGATTTTCTTCAATCACCATCCAAAAACCCAATGGTAATCTTTCGAGTGGCTGGTGGCTGGCAAATTTAGACATTCGCTTGCTATTTGGCTGGTGGTTGATAACGTTCATTTTGAACCCTGTTTATAAGTGGTGTTTGGTGTTTTAAGCCCCCAATGTTGCCTTCCAGGCAGCGCGGCAATGGTTATGTTTAGGGCTAGCTGCCTGGAAGGCGACGTTGGGGGCAAACAAACACCATCGGGCGTTGCAAGTACATTTGACTTGGCAGCCACAGCTTCTCCAATGGGAGGATTTTCCTCTGTTTCATATTATTGTAAACTGAATATCGTTGGGCTTTTGGGCTGTTGGTTGGACCAAAGAAGACTTCTGAAGATGTCATCTTGGACTTGGAAACATGTCGTTGACATTTTTTTTTATATATATATATATTTTTGGAGTCATATTCACAGATCCCAAAACGTTTCTCACTGAATTGAATATTTCCCCTATAAAATGTTAGCATGGCTGACAGGAAAGATGGACTGAACTATCAAAACAAGATTCCGACAAATTCTTTTGTACATGTCATCAGAGAGTCTGGACATTTCTCCTGAATGCGGGAATCAGGTTTGCCGTTTTCTTGCTGAAAGCACTTATGTTAATATAAGAGGAGAAGAAATACAGCGTTCCCTGTATATAGGATGAGTTGGGGCAGTCCTTTAATCTTTCTTTGCACTTTTCTATGTATTTATTTCTCTCTGAAGTCTGTTGCGGTACTTTTATTACAGTACAGTGTTCAGTATTCATATTTCTATATATTCCCTCCATTCGTTGTTGCCTTCCCCACCTTCAACGTTTCCCTCCTCCCTTTTCTCCTTCTTCTATAATGGTGTGTTTAAGTGCAGTCCTGTAGATGGGGAAAAGGACTTTCCTAATCATAGCCCAGCCTGTTTTGTAGATATGAGTTTTGACAGCTGTAAATAAGCTACCAGCTGGTGGGAAACTGAGCTGTAAAGAATGTTGGTTTGTTTTTTAATCCGTTTTCAGTCTGTGGCTGTTTAAACTGAACTTACAGAGGGGTTAAGAGCCTTGTGGACTTTTTATGCTTTTCACTTAACTCAGTATATTATACAGAATAGTGATGAAAAACGCACACACGTCATAGTTGTGTGCGTTTTTGTCTTTTGTTGCTGTAATATAGCTCCTCAGACCAACCTCGCCTGTTGAAACCACCTCTTTTATTAATAAAGTTTCTTTTTCTCACCGACAGATTTTTGGTGTTGGAAATCGTCCTAGCTGTAAAAAGGTTGCACGTTTATTTTTGATACGTAATACTAAAATGACCGCATCTCAACACGCTCATTTGAACAAATCCATGACAACGTTTGATTGGCTTGCACAACTACATCTCCCATGATGCTTTTACAGAGCTTTCACACAGGGATTTCATACAGAAGCAACCAAAAGTATAACCTATTGCACTTTACCTATTGCTTTCGGAAAGAATGTTGAAATTAAAAAAATATTTTGATATTTACATGTGTATTTCTTCTAGTTTGCACATTCACACTCGCTCTACTTTAGTGCTAGTTGGCTTAAAGAGCAACACGCCTTAATGAAGTCATAAATAATGTAGAAATATTGATAACTACAGTATACTGTATTTAATGCATGCAGCTGAGGGGGGGGTTGTTGGGGAATACCATTGCCTGATGTAATGCGCGTGCTGACCAGAGCGTGCACACCAAGGAGTGCAGATCTCCAGAAGCTGAAAACACCCCTGGCCTCGGCGATATAGCTCCTTGACTGAATTTGGTGAGTGATTTTTAATATTTTCTAGTATATCTAAGTTACCCAGGAGCTCTGTTGACATCAATGCTTAGCTAACGTTAGCTACAGCGTGATGAATTGAGTCATTGAACACAGCAGAAGAGAACGTTAGCCAGCTAACGCTCCGGTGGAAAATTATTAGCTAACGCTACCGGTAACGTTAGCCTAACATTAACTAGCTAGCTAGCTAGATATTGTTATTAAAGTTACTGTACTTGATTTTTCTGATATTTTACTTTACTATTTTTTGTGGCGCTTTTTACTTGTACTCCTTACATTCTGACAGGAACAATGGTTCTTTCTACTGCTTACAGTTTTACTAAATTGGCTCGTGACTTTAGTTTTGGACAAGAGGTTGTAATGATGGAGAATTGCGCGGGCACGCGCCTCACACACAAAACAAATGTGTAATTTTTAGCACAAATTGGTGCTTAAAAAGTCACCAAAATGAAGTATTTGAACCTCATAGTTAAATGCAAAATGAGGAAAAAACAGCAAAAACGTCCATCCATCCATCCATCCATCTTCATCCGCTTATCCGGTATCGGGTCTCGGGGGCAGCAGCTCCAGTAGGGGACCCCAAACTTCCCTTTCCCGAGCCACATCAACCAGCTCCGACTGGGGGATCCCGAGGCGTTCCCAGGCCAGGTTGGAGATATAAGGCTCGTTCGAGATGAACTGCGCCTCGCCTGTAAAGTGGACGAGAGCAGGCGGTGCAGCGGGGGGCGGTGACAAAAAGCTGCGGTAAAGTCGACAGTTTCCAGCCGATTCCAGCTCCTTCAGGCTGACAGGAGTGATGAAAACACTGTGGTGCGATTCCGATTTAATAAAAATAATCAGACCCTCATACCAGCTGGTACACAGTCTCCAGTTGTTTTAGTTATGACAGAGTAGCTGGCAAAGTGCTCTACATGCACCTGTTGCTGATTTTAATGAACAACAAACTGGAAATGTCCGTGATCTGATCAGATTTAGTCTCTTTGACTTCTAAACTTAACTATCAGTACACAACATGTGTTCTGGACAGAATAGTCTTTAAATCAGACAAATACAATTAAAATCCCTCCGATTCAAAAACAATAAAAAGTTTTATATAAAACGTCATCATGTTGTAAACCAATCAGGTGTTAAATCAGCTGAGAAGCCGGCGTTTCCCAGCATGCTCTGGGTCCGCCTGGCTCTTGCAGTCGGTGAAAAGCAACTGCGCCGCCTGCGTCTCAGAACTGCGGCCGCCTTGCTCTCGTGAGATTTCCGTTGCCCACGTGTGCATGACGTCAAAGCAAGTCGGGATCAAGTCGACACAAATCTAACCGGCATGCAACGGCGCCGATCGCCGTGATCGATTCTGCGCAGACCTGCTCATCTCCAACGAGCCTATGATCACCGCGATCGGCGCCCGTTGCATGCCGGTAGATTTGTGTCCGACTTGATAAACTTGACTTGACTAAATCGGAATCGCACCACAGTGTTTTCATCACTTCCTGTCCAGCCTGAAGGCGGCTGGACTCGGCTGGAAACTGTCCGACTTTACCGCAGCTTTTTGTCACCGCCCCCCGCTGCTACCGCCTGCTCTCGTCCACTTTACAGGCGAGGCGCAGTTCATCTCGAACGAGCCTAATCTCTCCACCTAGTCCTGGGTCTTCCCCGGGGCCTCCTCCCAGCTGGACGTGCCTGGAACACCTCCCTAGGGAGGCGCCCAGGAGGCATCCTTACCAGATGCCCGAACCACCTCAAATGACTCCTTTTGACGCGAAGGAGCAGCGGCTCTACTCCGAGCTCCTCTCGGAGGACT
>NC_045748.1:24162212-24162499 GCF_008692095.1 Etheostoma spectabile | reverse complement strand
CCCTATCTCTAAGGGAGACGCCAGCCCCCCCTCCTGAGGAAACCCATTTTGGCCTGTTGTACACAGCAAGAAGGTCCACTTCTTGACAAAGGCTGGCTGCGGGCCTGTCTGATTGCTGTCCCCACAAACCATCACACACTTCAACACTGAAGGTCTTTTTGTCCTCCAATAACCCGTATGTGCATGTATGTATGAAATAGAAAAAAAGCCAGACTCAAATAAGCTCTTAAAGTAAGGTGACCAGATTTCTCAGACAAAATCCGGGGACATTTTCAGCTCAGAGGCGT
>NC_045748.1:24162009-24162200 GCF_008692095.1 Etheostoma spectabile | reverse complement strand
CAAAACAAGTAAAGTTTTTATTTTTGTAAAACTTAAAACGGGGACACTAGACCTAGAGCTGCCCCCCAGGTCTGATCCTAGACCCACCCCTGCTGCTACTTCACACTCCACTCTACTCCACCTCAGAGGGGAATGTTTCAAGATAGAAAGTCCTAATAATTCAAGATAGAAAGTCTTAATATTTCAAGATA
>NC_045748.1:24150023-24161999 GCF_008692095.1 Etheostoma spectabile | reverse complement strand
ATATTTCAAGATAGAAAGTCTTAATATTTCATATTGTTGTAATGTAGCCTACTGAACTACGGACAGCTTTTGCTTTATTGCTTAAGGCTTGTTTCTGCAACAGCTCATTGAGAATCAGATACAATGAAAACTATTGAGGAAATATTTTCCTTTGACATTGATGCAGTTTTAAACGAGATTGCTGCAGTCGGCAGCAGAGAAACAAGCTGCAGAGTGAGTTAATAGGATAATTGTCCAGCTTGTATTTACGTTCATAAAAGTGCTCGTTTTGAAACTGACAGAGTCACATTAATATTCCAAGTGTCTGAAAACATTATGGAAAGGATTTCTAAGGAGGTCGACCTTTCTGTTAAAGAGTAAGATCCTTTTTAAAACATAAAAGTCCGCGCAATTGCGTTCGCTAAACGCACCAGACTCCATGTAAATAATCAGTGATTTTAGCATCGTAAAATACGGCTTTCTGAAACGTCTCTGAGCAGCGGAGCCTGCGTGTGTTGGGTCTGTCAGTCACGGTGAAATCCAGGGACATTTCCGGGAACAGGTCACCAAAACCGAGGACTGTCCCCAGAAACCGAGGACGTCTGGTCACCCTATCTTAAAGGGTAACTATGTTTTTTTTTTCAACCCTATTGTCCTGTGGTGTCTAAGAGACACAACAATCTTTGACATTGGTCCAGTTTTAAATGAGATCGCTGCAGTCGGCAGCGGAAAAACAAGCTAAAATTCAAGTTAATAGGGTAATTGTGCAGCTTGTATTTACCTTCACAAAAGTGCTTGTTTTGACACTGACGGTCTCGGATTAATATTCTAAGGCCCTGTTTTTACACACGCATGGTTATTTTGACAAACAGAGACAATTCCCATCATTTGTTCCCTTTGTTTACACGCAAATGGAGAGTTTGCCTCTAAAAACGAGTCTTTCTAAAAACCTCCGGCCAGAGTGGAGATTTTGGAAATTTACATGTAAACTGAGACAACCGGAGGTTTTGGCACTCGAGGAAGAAAAGAGAAAGGAAGGGATTTGTCGCGGTCGTTGCTATGTTCGGGATTATGATTGGCTAACGTGGGCTTGAGCTTCTCGTTACACTGCATCCTGCAGGTTTGGCATGTTCTTGACAGCATATATGCACGGGTACGTGTATACGTTTCTGAAAACTGACAGCTGTGTACAATGTTATTTTGTTGTCTGTTTATGAAAATAGCCGCTGGAACGTGTAAACTTAGTCTAAGTGGCTTGGAGGCCAATCCAAAACCTAATCCCTTAAAAGGAGATGGGAGGATCTGGAATTGGCCGGTATTAGAAGGCAAGGGTTATATCACTCCCCTGTGTTAATGATTTCCTGTTTCTTTTCAGATTCTGGAGATTCAAACAACTTTTTGTCTTTCTGCAAAAGGCCAGACGGCCTCGGTCGGAGAGGAAGAGGAGAAGAGTGGACCCGGCGACAACAAAGAAGTCTTTCTAGTAAGTATTTGTCACACCAGAGCTTTTCGAAGGAATTATGTGAGTGCTTTTTGTTCCTGGGCCATTAAAGGAAAATTTGCCACCTGAGGTGCAAGAGAAGGAGCAGACTCTAAAAGAAGAGGTGGCAGGGAGGGAGGATGTCAGGTCAGCCGTATCAGAAGGAAAGTAATAGTAAAGGTATTTATTGTCACATACACTCTCATTACACAGGTCATGCTTTGACGAAAGGGAAAACACTGAACCAAAAAAACCAGCATCCCAGTTTCCAGACCTCTCAAACCCTCAAAGCAAGCGCCCCAGGGACCGCCATCGGTGGGCAACACCTGGTCCGATTTCCCGGGCTCCGGGCCAAGGGAGGGCCCAAAAGGTCCCTTGGCCAAAAAAGTCCTGGGCACGAGGAAGACACACGGACCTGTGTGTCACTATCAATTTCTAAATCAATACAATAAATGTAATTTGTTGGTTTACAGAACATGTCTTCTTATCTGCAATTCATTTTTGTCTTTCCAATTTACAGTTTCTAACATGCCCCCCTTTGAAATATACTACTGTGTGTATGTTGATGTTTCTATATTAACTTTTCCAAAAATTACCGTTATTTATCTAAATTAATGAGTGTGATAGGCTATATTCTCACTATTTTAGATCTTGTTACATTGATTTTAGGCATACAAAATATTGTATAAAACCAATTGAAATACAGCCTTGTCTTGTTCTTATTAGGCCTAGGTAATTGTCTTTTCTGAAAGAATTTCTTAGCAGGCCTAGGCACAAATGTATTACGTCTTTGGTCCATAGCATGAATTCCCGTAATGATCCGGTTATATATGAATATTTCAATAATCTCTAAATCAAATAAAAGGCAAGTAAATGATAAAACTGACTGACTAGACTGGAAAAACTAAAATCAAAGCCACCTTTGAACGTATCAACCTTAGACTGTAAATCTCGTGTTCTCCTGGTGCACATTGTCGGATATTACGGTAAAGTGTAGGAAGGGAGATCTGCCAATCAGATCCGAAAGCAGAGCTCTCGTGGCGTAAGCCCATCTCCGCCATGATTGTTATTGGCAGTGAAGCCTGAAGAAGGGCAAGGAGGAGCATCACCTGAGTTTCGCAAGTATCAGTACAGTCCGGGCAGCAGCCATGGTCCAGACGTGCTCAGCGTACGGCTGTAAGAACCGCTACAATAAAGACAAAGACATTTCCTTCCACAAGTAAGGGTATTTAATCTATTTGTTTGAGCTAGTTAGCGTTAGCTGTAAAGACGTGGTAGAAAAACTGTTGTACCGGCGGGGACCACCAAGAAAGGAGTACACCAGCCTGCGTTTACTATTCTGCTTTATTAAAACTTAATTGCTCGTTGTCAACAGCCCATGGGTGGTATAATTAGACAAAGGACATTTCTTGGGTCGGTGGCTTTATCTAAAAAAATCGGCTCGAATACAATTCACCAAGCACCATTTTACTATGACAAATTGAAAGTCCTCTATCACGTTCGCCAGCCAATCACACAGTCCCGTCTCCAAAGTAACAAGTCAACCTACGTCGTGTTTACAATGGCGATACCCAGCCATTCCAGTTTCGATGCTATTAAAACGTAACTGAATAACTTTTAAACAAATGCCGAAATGCTAGGACACGATACATGTTAGTAAAAACACTTACTAGCATAATCTCCAGCATGTTTTTCTTACCAGAAATACGGGAATAGTAAACTCCATTTATTCTGATAGGAGTCCGGCTAAACGAGGCACTGGCATTCAGGTCACGGTTAATAGAATACAAAGTTTAGGTTTTTCTAAGGCTCTGTTTTACTAAACTGTGTATGACTAGATACCCCTTATAAGTGTTCATAAAAAAGGATTTCTTACAGCACCAGGCTGTAGCTAACAAATTGGACGTTAAGTTTATTTCTTAAATAAAACTAAAGGTATTATCAATAATCAGACTAATCAATATCAGGAGCAGGGGTAAAAAAAACAACCTATGGGCTTAATTGAAGCCTCCACCTAAATAATGTTAAAATTTTATAATATTACAAAGAACACAAAACTATATTCCAACAGTGACTACACAGTAGTGTTGAAAAAGGAATAATAAAATTTAGAAAATAATCATAAAATAACATTAGTATCAAATAAAAATTGCAAGTGTGCGTATGTGCATGTCCACTGAATTAGAAGTACATTTAGATACATTTCTTATTTCGCCAGGTTTCCGCTGGCCCGGCCAGATGTTTGTGGTAAATGGGTGGCAGCGATGAGGAGAAACAACTTCAAGCCGACAAAGTACAGCAACATCTGCTCGCACCACTTCACCAGAGACTGCTTCAAGAGAGACTGCAACAACCGGGTGCTGAAGGAGAATGCCGTGCCGTCGCTTTTCACCTTCAACCTCAAGGTGAGGCAGCTCAGTGCATTTCTTTCCATCGCAGAGTCGTGCGGTTATTGTAGGAAGAGCACAGGTGTTCCTAGTAACATTAACGACAGGGCTGTGTTATGCTGCGTTCCAGGCAACCCGTAACTCGTGTTTTCACGACCTTCTACCTGTGAACATGCCCTGTAACGGCAGCAAACCCGTAACTCACTACTTGTGAACTCGTACCAGATCGTTGTACTCCCAGTTACAGTTTTGACATCACACACACACACACACACACACACACACACACACACACACACACACGAACAACAATGGCGACCCCTGTTGATGCTGTACAGACGTCGGTGATTAACAGTGAGAAATAAAAACTAAGTAGGCAACGTAAAGTAATTCCGCACATTGTAATAAAAACACTACACATCTGATTGTACTACTACAGGTTATGTTTATTCAATTCAATTTTATTTATAGTATCAATTCATAACGAATTATCTCAAGACCCTTTACAGATAGAGTAGGTCTAGACCACACTCCAGAATTTACAAGGACCCAACAGTTCTAGTAGTTTCCTCCAGAGCAAGCAACAGTGCGACAAAATAAATAAGTAAAGCCCAAAATATTTTGCAAACTAGAAATCGCTAGTATCAGCTAGCGCTAGCAAACATGAACGTCAGTAGCCGCTAGCTACCGAGCCGTGACTTGAAGTCGTAACTTACGGGCTAAAACCTGTGTCTGGAATGCAGAATTAGCCCCGGGCATGGTTTTTTTTGTTTTTACCCAGACGTTTCAAAATATTTCATTTTAAAGCTGTAATTGCAATGCCGTGCACAGATGTGTAGTAACGAAATACAAATACTTCACTACTATACTCAAGTAGATTTTTCAGCTATTTTGTGCCGACTTTTTTTCTTTTACTCATCCCATTTTAACTTGAAAATCGGTACTTTCTATTCCTTACATTTCACAAAATTGGCTCCTTACTTTAGTTTCAAATAAGTTCAGTGGGGTAACCGTAGCTTATTTGCGTCATTAACACCAAATTCAATCTGATTGGATGGGAACATGTGTTGCACTTGACACACCACTACAAGGCGAATCTACAGATTCGGCGGCATTCATTCGCGGCAAATCCTCGCGTCTTGATGGCGCTAACGTTAGCACGTAGTAGCATGGACGGCGACGTGCTGGAATATGAAGAAAACGGAGATTCCAGAGGTTCGGCAGACAAACAAGACATTCCTGATCATGTGCTGGGGAACTTCTTAATTAATGTCTGTTTAGTATTTAATCCTTTATTTTCTTTCTAGAAGCCATGTTTGAGCACACACACACAAACATACATGTAGGTTCCTTTAAATGTTAAGATTAAAAAAGAGATCTGTGAATTCTCACTGAATCACAGCTGAATTCATATCTCGCTGCTCAGGCAGAATCTTATTAACCTGGAGACCCAGTCTCTGTCACAATATTCATACATGGGATGTTTTAGGGTTATTGGCAGACATCCAATCAAAATGTAGCCGCCAGCTTACTTTCTAGTGACGTGTGTGTGCTCCGGGTAGCTTTGCATAAACAATGGTTGTCATTTGCAAGGCTATTTTTATACTTTAGGTACATTTCCAAGCCTGTAATTTTTTACTTGAGCAAAGAAGTCAAATCGGTACTTCTACTTTTCCCAAAGTATTTTTTAACACAAATATCTGAACTTGTACTTGAGTACAGGAAGTGAGTACGTTTGGCATCTTCGATGCCGTGAAACCGTTATATTTTTGCTGAAGGCTAGCTTATCATCAGAATCGCGTTATTATGGATCCCACGCAGAGGTGGGTAGTAACGAGTTCCATTTACGCCGTTACATTTACTTGAGTAAGTTTTTGAAAAAAATGATACTTCTAGGAGTAGTTTTAAATCCCTATAGTTTTTTCTTGAGTAGATTTGTGAAGAAGAAACTGTACTCTTCGTCCGCTACGTTAGGCTACAATGAGATATATATAAACTTGTGCCTTTTTTCGGGGTTGTTGAGCATTAAATTCAAACTGTTACATTACTACTACCACCACTAATTTATCTACTTGACGTCCATAATTCATCACGTTTTCACTCATTTCTGCCGCTAGCTGCCTGCTCCGTTTCCCCTGTGTGTGTGTCGGAAGTGAAGGGAGCAGTATGCCCATATATGGGAGACAACGTAAGAGTATGGAGGGTGAAAGAGAGCAATCCTTCCAGTCAAACTAGTCTAGTATGCGATCAAAGAGACACAGCGGACAAGATAGATATCTACCATTTTATAGAGGAGAATGACCTCATTGGTTGGAGATTTGGGCCATTTTTGAAGAAATGTAAATAGTATGTGCTTTATATGAGTTATAATGTTTATTATGTTTATTTTTGCATATAGGAGAACTGTTTTAGACAACACAAATGGTTGTGTAGCATTGCTGTGGGTGTAATATCAATAAATATGACATTATGTTGATTACTGGCATAAGTCAATGTAATAAGGGCAAAAGCGTCTGGACTTTTTTTTTAATTTAAATGTATGTATTTTGTCAACTGTATAAGTTATAATGATTATTTCTTCACAGTGTGACTCCCAAGACATATGAGAAGTGTTTAAGAGAGGAAAATGGCTTATGTATTACTTATCTGTCTGTGATATCAATACATGTCTGGGAGATTCATGTTCCGTTTTTATTTATTTATTTGTCCTTAAGGTCCTACAACCATTTTTAACATGCAAGTGACCTCACTGCAACCCAAATATTCTAATAACAAATGTAACAAACTGTTTTTCTGTCTGACAGTCGGAGTCCCTGGAGGATCCCTTCCCCTCAGAGATCCACTTCCCTCTCTCTCTACCCCTGACCTCTGACCCAGCAATGGAGGAGGAGGAGGAGGAGCCCGAGAGGAGGCTGCCCGAGATCCGGTGCGACATGGTGGCGGTCTCGTGCGACCACAACTACACAGCGGAAGACTCTGCCCGGCAGAAGAAGCGCATCGAGCAGCTGGTGGAGCAGTTGGGGAGTCTGAAGAAGAGGCTGAAGACGATGCAGCAGAAGTGTCGGCGGCAGGAGAGACAGCTGAAGAGGCTGAAGGCCACATGTGGGACACCCAGGACTGCCGGCGAGCTGCCAGCAGCGTTTGGCGAGGGGTACGTGATTTTACCGAGACACCTCTACCACACACTCAAAGGCACTGAGTGACGAGGAACGGACAGAGGAGAGACAGTCAAACTGAGTGGCAGATTAAAATCCGCCAGCAGCAGCAGTCAGGCAGACCTTTCAAAGAGCTGCTGAGCAAGGCAGCAAACCTCCCGATCTGAGAGCTGGACTTACTTGTTCGGGAACGCAAATGAAAGACCCTGTGGAAAATTTCAATCTGATTTGGTGGCTACAGCAATGTTTGGGCTGCACTGAAATGTCTAAGACATGTAGTCTCACTTTAAATGAATAGTTCAACACTTTGGACTCGGTTTTGGCTGAAGCCATTTCTCGTGACTCGTCGTCACATTGAGGTTGCTAGGCAACAAGTGGAACGTTGCTCAGAAGTACCGGGCAGGATGGATAAACTTTTGTTCTTCAAGAAATAGTTCCAAACTGTATCTCCCTCTAAAATCACAAACAGACATTTTTTAATGAGCAGCTACGACCTGTTAGGCTCCAGGTAACTGTTCCAGTCTGTAGGGTGAGCCAGGCTAACCATCCTGCCTGTGTCCTAACACACACCATCACATTATATCCATACTCTCAGTTCAGTCTCCTCCAAAACAAAGCAAATACTTTTTTCCCAAAATGTTGAACTGGTCCTTTAAAGATCCTGGTTTAGGATTTGGGAATTCAGTTGGCCACTTTAAAAGCTCAATAAAACAAGCGTCAAGTGAGACTTTATCTTCTTCTGTTTGTCTTTTTGATGATTTCGTCATTAAGGATGTTTCATGGTGTGGTGTGTGTGTGTGTGTGTGTGTGTGGTGTGTGTGTGTGGTGGTGTGTGGTGTGTGTGTGTGTGGTTGTGTGTGTGTTGTTGGTGTGGTTGTGGGGGGGTGGGGTGTGTGTGTGGTGTGTGTGTGTGTGTGTGTGTGTGGTGTACTCCAAGGGTAGCCTAAAAGACGTACCAAGGACGGTTGTATTGGGGAAGGCCACGATCCCCGGTTCTGGGTGACGGTCCTGTGTTGTGAACCTGTCCCACCACCCCAGCCAACCCTCCCTTGCAGATTTTTGTCTTTCAATACCACTCCTACTGTATTCCTGGTGTTATGAAGAAGAACATTTTGATTCGAATTTGCTCACCACCCCCACGAACAAACGAGAAAATGGTGTCCGTGTACACAATCAATAGATTAAATGACGTCACCATTGAACCACCTTCTGAGAGGCTGACAGGTGAAAAGACCTTGCACTCTCCGACAACGCTGGGCGTCGTCTTCACAGAAAGCCTCGTAAGCTCTAGGGATGTATCAACTCCCCCCTCCCTCGCTTTACTGCATGTGCGGAGACACCCACACACACACAGATATTCCTTGATTTATAGTTTGATTCATACAGTTTCAGGCCTTGGTCAATCACTGTGACACAAAGTGTGGCAGTTTTTATGCAAAGACGGACGAGCAGATCCGGGGCGAACTTGTAGCTGGACTTAAAATCAGAGAGGGGCCTGGGTGGCATCAGTGACCGCAACTGCAGTCCGATCTAGCAGGAACCAAGTCTTCCATTATCTCAGCGGGTCGAACTCACAAGACCGACTGCATCAACGTTTCTAGTTGCTGAACTACTAATTTATTCATTTAATTTTTATTCCACTCAGTAATGTCATGTAACCATGCAACTTTGTCATTTGAGGGAAAAGCAAAACCGCAGTGATACCTTTGGCCAGCAGGGGGTGTAACTGAGCTGTGTGCCAAGAACAGGAGGGTTGTTCCACTTTCTGCTTCTTGATTTCTGATCACACAGTGCACTGGGTGAGATACACACTCAGCTGTGAATACTGGTCTCAAAGTGCACTCTGAATGACATCAACCTGCATGAAATGTTCTACACAGAAGTTTGTTGGTGGTTGGTGGTCTAGTCTAGTGGTCTAGGTTTGGTCCTGGTGTAATTTTGTGGTCATACTGCAACTGTATTATTAACTGTTGTGTACGTCTACACGCCCATGCTTAAGTTGACTAAAAAGAGGAATAAAAAAAATCCTGTTTTGGAAATTGATCTTAATGCCTTAACTAAAAAATGAGGTGAAATCCAACCTTTAAGGAAACTAATTTTCTTTGTGAATGATGATGTATTGTAGATATAATAATGTTTTTCCTTTCAAATTCAGGGGCATAAGCCACAACCCCTATGTTAGATTCCCATAGAGCCAGGCATATGCATCCTGATAAAGTTCCCTGGCTTTTGAATGAAATACCCCCCCCCCCATCGTCACATACCCTTCACACACAATAGAGATGTCATGGGGTTTTCATTTAGACTAATAGCCTGTTTTGATTGCATTGAGAGGATAATATGGAAAGTATCCCATGCCTTCTCTGTGAGGGTATGGGGAGGGGGTGGGGTATTTTATTCCAGCCAGAACTTCACGATTGTATCCTGATCCATGAAAAACGGCCTTTATTAAAATGGCCTACTCTATTGCATGTAAAATGGTTATACTTATGCCCCTTGTTTGTAACATAGGGGTGTATAACTTATGCTCTGTATTTTAACATAGGGGTGTACCTATGCCCCCTGTATGTTTAACAATGGGGGTGTATCTTATGCCCCTGTATTTAACATAGGGTGTTACTTATGCCCCTGTCATTTTAACATAGGGGGTGTATACTATGCCCCTGTATTTTAAATAGGGGGTTATACTTATGCCCCTGGATTCTACATAGGGGGGTGATACTATATGCCCTTAGTATTTAACTAGGGGTTATACTTATCCCCTGTATTTTACATGGGGGGGGTGTTCTAGTGCCCCTGTATTTAACATAGGGGTGTATACTTATACCCCGTATTTTAACATAGGGGGGTGTATATTTATGCCCGGTATTGAACATAGGGGGTGTATACTTATTCCCCTGTATTTTAACATAGGGGTTTATACTTATGCCCCTGTATGGTCATCATGGGTGGTGTATACTTATGCCCCTGTAGTTTTAACATAGGGGGGTGTATACTTATGCCCCTGTATTTTAACATAGGGGGGTGTTATTATGCCCCTGTATTTTAAGGAAGAACATAATCTATTTATTTCACTACTTTTCATTCACAAGAAAATTGGTGTCCTTAAAGGTTGGATTTTACCTCCTTTTTTAATTAAGGCATTAAGACAATTTCCCAACATGATTTTTTTTTATTCCTCTTTTAATCCCTTAGCATGGGCATGTAAATTTATATCCCATGTATATGTGACAGATTATTGTGATTGTTGGTTGCTCTGTTTTGCATGTAGGACACAATGGAGATGTGTATAATTGTATTTGAGAGTAATATGATTCAACAGCACATGAATGCAAACTCTCTAGATCTGAATGGCTTACTCGGTGCACAATGTGCAAAAGCAACAATACATGACTATAGTCATGTGAACAACTGACTTAATGTTCATTTCAATAGTCATATATGCATATTTGATGCAGTTTAATAGTCATTCAACAATTGTGGCCAAGCAAATTGAGAAAACTGTAAAAAATACCTCACCTGTAGAGTCATTAGGCTCATATACAAGAGGCTCAGTCCATATTCCGACGACCTGCGGGCCTTTGCCCCCCCCCCCCCCCCCCCCCGTCTTGGTCTAGCGTCTCTATCTAATAAAGGCGAGGGGGAAAGTCACGCCATGCCACGGACCACCTGTGTGAAACAAATCCCTCCGCTGTGTCTCTCTCCGCCGTGCCATGTTGTTAACTCAGCTGGATTTTGATTGGCGGTCAGCGTTTCTGTCATATATAACATGGCTCTGAAAGGTGATTCCGTTCTCACCAACGTTTGGCTGGACTCCGCCATCCTCTGGAGTCAGACGATCTTTGCAACCATGTATTCAACTTGTTATCGTTGTATCAATGTCATGTCAATGTCATATTTATTATATAGCACATTCCAAGGCCGAGGCCTACCCAAGTACTTTACAGTAAAAAGCACAAAAAAATAAACAAAAACAGAACATAGAAGACACGAAAATAACAAATACTAAAAAATAGAATAACACATTAACAAGGCGGCTCCCCTGAGCCAACCGCTTTTTCAAATAAATAAGTCTCAACAATGATTTAAAAGTGGACGAGCTTCTAGCAGTCCGCACAGCTGCAGGCAACGAGCTCCACAGAGCTGAGCAGCCACTGAAAGGCTCGTCACCTGGATCTCAGTGTTTGATCTAGGACACCTCTAGGACCATCAGACTGGCTGAACGGAAGTCCTCTGAGGGCCCTATTTGTTGTATATGCGTTCTTGCGCGAGGGTCCCTGTAGAGTGAGATTTGGGATTGGCGCAAGGAGTAGTTAATCGGGGGTTACATAAAGGGGTCGCAATCCGGAGACTTTGCAAAGTGTGAAAAATTGCAGAGAAGTAATTCCACTTCCAAATGAACCACTTTGATCTCAGAGAATATCTGAGAGTTCTTTTTTTTGTTAATTTCCAACATTTCTCAGAAATTCAGCGTTTTTTCCTCGTAATGTTACCCCTCTTCTTTGGTTTTCGGCCTTAGAATCCTGTCGAAGCTGAAGAAACTTGCTTTTGCCAACAGGTTTGGATTATTTTGGAGGGGTTTACTGGTCCGGCCCACTTGAGGTCCAATTAGGCTGCATGTGGACCACGAACCTAAATGAGTTAGACCCCTCTGAGCTAAATCCTGTAGATGGGGTTCTAAAAGTCTTTCATACTGGGACTGAAGTGAACAGTGCAGCCTCGGGGGTAGGACAGCAGGCTTCACCTTCTCGGTTTTAATGTATCTTTTCCTCTGCTATGTGTTAAATCCCACATTTACCTTAGTCTATTTTGGTCGCATGGTGGTAAAGACGACAGGTCCAGTTCGCGGTGATGATTAATCCCGGGTCAGGCTGACAGCCTGGGGAGGCGACATTCAGGACAGTCGAACCTTTGATGATAACGCCTGGCCGACGGTGGGTGGGAGGCTGGTGGGGGGGGGGAGGGGGGTGGGGGG
>NC_045748.1:24141149-24149998 GCF_008692095.1 Etheostoma spectabile | reverse complement strand
AGAGGCTTTCTCTCATGCCCCTTATTCTTGCTCGCGTTGCTTCCACCCGTCACCACCCCCCCCCATTTTTAACCCCTCATTCCGCTGACCACACAGTCCTACCAGTCACTCCATGACCCCCCCCGGCCCCCGGACCTTTTTTTTCACCACATGCTTGGTACACCAATCCCTACAATCCATTTAGTCTGGTCCCTGTCCCCCCGCTATTTTTTTGACATACAAAGTGTTATTTTGGATTATATTTTGCCTTATTCTCCTATTGTCATCTTAGTATTCATTCATTCACGGATAAGGCACATTGCATGGAACAACAGTACAACGCAACTCTGCCAGATTGTAGCCGAGCAGCTGAATTTCCTCGGCGTCCCGTGCAGACCGTTCCTTGCTACAGCCACGTTGAGGAGGTTTGCTAGGCCACGTAAGCACTCCAGGGATCAGGAGAAAAAAAGCAAGGAAAGTAACTGTTTTGATGGAAACAAGTGTAATGGAACAATAAAGACCGACGTCTTGGATTTTAAACAGCCACTAAGACTTAGTTGAACCTTTTATTTGACAAGAGTGTATCGGAATTTATTTGTTCTGAATGCACCTCTTTAAATTTAAAGTTGAAAATTCTTGGTCTCCATTTTAAAAACCCTGATGGCCAATACATAGTTTTCAATGGTCATAGATTAAAAAAAATGACACTTGCAAAAATTTCTGAAAAATAGATTTGGAAAATCTATGTTTGAATTCAGTTTTTGAAATGGAGACCCAGAATTTTCAATTTAAATTGCAATACGAGGTGAATTCTGAAAAATAAAATTCCAGAAACATCCCTTTTCAAAAGAAATGTTTTCAATAGGACTAAGTAGTGCAGTGGCTGTTAAAAATCAAAGGACTTCTTGTCTCTTATTTGCTTCCATACATCGATGTATGCGTAAAGTTGGTGAGGAGATTTCACTCCCACAAAAAAAGACATAGATATATATATATATATACTATATATATTATTAATATATATATTCATATATATATATATATATAACAATACAGTTTGATTGCACGGAGGATGTTTCCCGATAGACTGGAGTTTAGAATGACTACACAGTAAGCAGGAGATGAGGGACATCGGCCCAAAAAGAGGGACATCGGGCAGCAACCAGAGTCCACCCGCTGAGTGAATATAGGTCTATGATCATGGCCCCGCCATTAGCACGTTATTTTGACAGCCCTAATCACTCTAATAATTACGCAAATGTCAGTACGTATAAATGGGAGAGATGTCAGAGTGGCGCTGCCAGGAAAGGCACCCGGAGCAGTTTGGGGTCGGGTGTCTTGCTCAAGAGCACTTTGGCATCACCAGGAGGTGAACTGGCACCTCTCCAGCGTACCAGTCCACACCATACTTAGATCTGTATGTGGACTTGAACCACAAACCCCTGGTTTCTAACCCACACCCCAACGGACTGAGCTACTGCAACCTATAATGCACTTTATGTTATTTTCTATGCTATTCTATGGTTCGACATCTGGTTTTGTTATCCTGGGCAGCTGCTTTGCTCAGCAGCACCTCAGCAGCCATTATCATTGTAACCCTCTCCCTCCTCCTCCTCTGGCTCTTTTCCTCCTCTCTGGGATTTAAGCTGACCAGCGCTCTGTCCCCACTTAAATATATTTCATGCTCTTCTCTCTCGTCTGTTTCATCCCTGAGGCTTTTTTTTTTTAATAATTAATTAATTTTATTTTTAAGTGTTCTGAGAAACAGCAGATTAGTGCCAGAGAGATCCGACGTTAGTATAGATCTATAGAGCTGCCAAGGCGGGCTTTTAGATATATGGCGGTGTTACATTTACATATCATCTACATTACATCGCGTTAGTCCAATAACTCAATTAGTCCACGTCCGCGAAGCTCGGCGCCCCGGGCTGAACGCTGTGGGTCCAGACTGAAGAGAATAAAATGTGAAGATGTTGTACAGTTTCTATCTGGGTCAGAGGATGAACATATTCATCAGCAGCGGCTTCACATCGAGCCCCTCCGAACAGAAGAAAATAAGATCTGGTAGAAGGGAGACTCCGCTGGCAGCACTGTTCACTTTAACCTCCGAGACCGGATTTCCCCCTTAAGTGGATTTAGTGGTGTTCTTGACACACTGACAGTGTTGACCACACAGTGTCAAATAATACACTATGTGTTTAGATGGAAACAACAACTTTTATCTGTATCTAATATAATATTGCACGTGCAAAGTTAACCAATCATTAAATACATGTATTGGACATAAATACTGTACGTACACTGTGGAGACAAGTCCTGGGCCAGATGTTTCTTCAAACGTATTTCCTAAAAACAATGGGGTTTCTAGATCTATTCTAACAGTGCCTTAAACCCTTGTTTATATATTAGTTAAGTTACATTTGTTTTGTATTGGTTTTTCCTCTGTAGTGGTTAAAACCCACATACCTTAGTCTTTGGTCGCTGGTGGTAAGCAGCAGGTAGTTCGCGGTGATGATTAATCCCAGCGTCAGGCTGCAGCCTGGGGAGGGAGCATTCAGGACAGTGCGCACCTTGATGATAGCCGCCCTGGGGGGGGGGGTGGACTCAACCCAAACACGTCCCCACCTGATCAGATTCAGTCCCCGCGGGCTGTTTACCGGAGGAAGATGGAGATCAACGGAAGGCAAAACAAAATGTAACTTAAATAAATATATAAACAAGGGTTAAGGCACTGTTAGAAAGATTTACGAAACCCCACTGTTTTTGGGAAATACGTTTGAAGAAACATCTGGCCCAGGACTTGTCTCCACATATGTACGTACAGTATGTATATGTCAAATACATTCTGTATTTACTAATTGGTTAACTGTTGCACGTGCATATTATATTAGATATCAGATAAAAGTTGTTGTTTCCATCTAAACACATAGTGTATTATTTGACACTGTGTGGTCACACTGTCAGTGTGTCAAGAACACCACTAAAATCCACTTAAGGGGGAAATCCGGGTCTCGGAGGTTAAAGATGAACAGTGCATGCCCAGCGGAGTCTCCCCTTCTACCAGATCTTTATTTTCTGTTCGGATGGGGCTCGATGTGAAGCCGCTGCTGATGAATATGTTCATCCTCTGACCCAGATAGAAACTACACAGCTTCACATTTTATTCTCTTCAGTCTGGACCCACAGCGTTCAGCCCGGGGCGCCGAGCTGCGGACGTGGACTAAATTGAGGTTAGTGGGACTAACGCGATGATAATGTAGATGATATGTACATGTAAACACCGCCATATATCTAAAAACCCGCCTTGCAGCTCTATTAGATCTATACTAACGTCGGATCTCTCTGGCAATAATCTGCTGTTTTCTCAGAAACACTTAAAAATAAATTAATTAATTAATTAAAAAAACGCCTCAGGGGATGAAACAGACGAGAGAGAAGAGCATGGAAATATATTTAAGTGTGAGCAGAGAGCTGTCAGCTTAAATCCCAGAGAGGAGGAAAAGACCAGAGGAGGGAGAGGGTTAACAATGATAATGCTGCTGAGGTGCTGCTGAGCAAAGCAGCTGCCCCAGGATAACAAAACCAGATGTCGAACCATAGAATAGCATAGAAAAATAACATAAAGTGCATTATAGGTGTGGCAGTAGCTCAGTCCGTTGGGAGTTGGGTTAGAAACCAGGGGGTTGTTGGTTCAAGTCCACATACAGATCTAAGTATGGTGGTGGACTGGTAGCTGGAGAGGTGCCAGTTCACCTCCTGGACACTGCCAAAGTGCTCTTGAGCAAGACACCGAACCCCAAACTGCTCCGGTGCCTTCCATGTGCAGCCCACCTCTGACATCTCTCATTTATACGGTACGACAGTGCGTTTATTATAGGAGTGATTAGGGCTGTCAAAATAGGACGTCTAATGGCGGGCCATGATCATAGACCTATATTCACTCACGGGTGGACTCTGGTTGCTGCCGATGTCCCTCTTTTTGGCCGAATGTCCCTCATCTCCTGCTTACTGTGTATCATTCTAACTCCAGTCATTCGGGAAACATCCTCCGTGCAATCAACTGTATTGTTATATATATATATATATATATATATATATTATATATATTATATATATATATATATATATCTTATGTCTTTTTTTTTGGGAGTGAAATTCTCATCCCACACGTACATACACATGTATGAAGCAATAAAGACAGAAGTCTTTGAATTTTAACAGCCACTGATACTTAGTATTGAAAAAACATTTTTTTTGAAAAGGATGTATCGAATTTTTATTTGTTCAGAATTCACCTCTTTGCAATTTAAATTTGAAAATTCTTGGTCTCCATTTTCAAAACCTGAATGTCAATACATAGTTTTCAATCTATTTTTTCAGAAATTTTGCAAGTTGTATTTTTTTTTAATCTGAATTCATGACCATTGAAAACTATGTATTGGCATTCAGGTTTTTAAAATGGAGACCAAGAATTTTCAAATTTAAATTTCAAAGAGGTGAATTCAGAACAAATAAAATTCCGATACATCATTTTCAAAATAAAATGTTTCAATACTAAGTATTTAGTGGCTGTTAAAATTCAAAGACTTCGGTCTCTTATTTGCTTCCATACACTTGTTCCATCAAAACAAGTTACTTCCTCCCTTCTTTTTTCTCCTATCCTGGAGTGCTACGTGGACTAGCAAGACCCTCCTCAACGGTGCTGTAGAGGAAGGTCTGGCACGGGACTGCAGATGGAAATTAGCTCTCGGGCTACAATCTGGCAGATTTGCGTGTACTGTTGTTCATCAATGTGCGTTATCCTGAATGAATGAATACATAAATGACAATGGAGAATGCAGGAATCAAATCAACTTGGGGCCAAATAGCAGACAGCAGACAGTTTAGGTTTACAACTGTGAAAAGGTCCGGGGGTCATGTGACTTGACTGTTTATGCCGCCATTTTGGCAGGAAAGTAAGTGGCAAAAAAAATGTCTAAAATGTAAAAGTTAGAAAAACAAACCTGTTCTTAGCTTTGCTGAATGCATTCATCAGATTTGTGTCAAATCATGACAGAAGGTAGATCAGGACACTTTACGTATAGAGTAGGTCAAGACCCAAAGTTTTCACCCCAATGCTTTCGCAGCGCCCGGTCTCCGCCCGCAGACAGGGAGCCCTCCAAAGACCAGACTGAGACTGAGTCTGGGACTGACAGCAACGATTACGATATTGAATGGTAAATATGAATGAAAACACATACCCAAGTACTTGTTTCACTGTTGTTGCATTATTGCATATTTTTAAATGTCAGTTTTACATTTGGAGTGGTAGGGTGGCAACTGAAAGCTGAGTTTTACTCCAACATTCACTATAAAAACACTATAAAGGACAATTACAAATCATAACCCAGTTCAGAGAATAAACCTGTAGTATAATACTGGTCTGTAATACAAAATTTCTTTTATCTTAAAGGCATAATCTGTCTCTCTCTCTCTCTCGCTCTCTCTCTCTCTCTCTCTCCCCAACCGTTCAATCAGATGACCGCCCACCCTGAGCTGTGGTTCTGCTCCAGGTTTCTGCCTCTTAAAGGAAGTTTTGGGTCTTTGTAAATGATAGAGTGTGGTCTAGACCTACTCTATATGTAAAGTGTCCTGAGATAACTTGTTATGATTTAAATAAATATAAATAACATAAATAAAATAGAATTAACTTACAGTTGATGTACCAAATGCTTAAATTTTTTCTGCGAATTGTCTCTTCTAGTAAAGTCTATATCCATGTGTAAAGGTGTACAGGTGTACGTTCAAAAGTTCATATCAACTGACAGGAAGTTAACAAGGGGCCAAAAAAAATACTAATAAAAAATAATTAAAAACCACAAGCATCTACATATAGAATCAATAGAATCAAACTTGCAGGACAATTCTTCCGTTTTATTTTTTTTATTTTTTTCCGGGAAAGCTTTAATTTCCCATTTTCCCAAAAGTTAGTGTTGTGGGAGCTGTTTTTTTTTTTTTTCTAAGTTGATTTCCGGTTACAATTTATGTAAATGACATCAACTGACAGGAAGTTAACAAGGGGCCAGGCTGTTGCCTAGCAATGGAATTCCATTCAATAGAATATAACAAAAATGTTACTAGGGAAATGTTTCTTCATAAACAAAAATTCTATTACTGTTTAGTTCCATTCAACCGTTATTCCCTCTTTTTTTAGTGGAAGTAATTTCTCAAATCTCAAAGCAACAAATGTATAAACTGTTATAACAGTGTGTTTGATGAGCTCCCGTAACACCAAATTAGTTATTTATCCTTTATTATGGTTGTAATTGAATGTAAACATTTATATTGTGATGCGTATACTCTCATTGATGTATATTTTTACAATATAATCTGGTTTTCTTCCCATAAAAATAAAATTATAATTAGTAAGGCTAAATAGACTGGAGTTGTCTAGAGTATATGACATCACAGCATTCTATAACAGATCAAAAGAACTAATGGCCAATCAGCTGTGAGTTCATGATGACATCATGAGTGAGGTCACGAAACGTCCCTAGAGAAGTATATAAATAGAAGAATAGTCTTTAAGTTCAGCTGGACAGCTCTGGAGATTGGAGCTGAGCTGGTCTGATCCCCCAGCAGCCTCGGCAGAGACTGGGCGCTGCAGGAGCAGCTGGCCTGGTAGGCCCTCCTGCACGAAGCTGCTGACCTCCAGTCAGCCACAACAGAGGGTCCGACCGGCTCTCCTCCGAGAAGGGACCAGGGTTAGCAGCTCTGGAGATCGGAGCTGAGCTGGTTGGAGCCCCCCAGCAGCCTCAGCAGAGACTGGGCACTGCAGGATCAGTTGGTCGGAGAAGCCTCCCTGCACAAAGCCGCTGACCTCCAGTCAGCCACAACAGAGGGTCCGACCGGCTCTCCTCCGAGCTACAGAGCTACCAGCTCTGTGGGCAGGGATCAGGGACCAGGACTAGTGGCCCAGAAAGGGACAAGGGGCCAGGGCTGGCTGCTGCAGGAGCAGTTGGTCTGCCCGAACTCGCTGACCTCCAATCAGCCACAACAGAGGGTCCAACCGGCTCTCCTCCAAACTACAGAGCTACTAGCTCTGTGGACAGGGATCAGGGTTAGCAGTGCTGGAGATCAGAGCCGAGCTGGTCGGAGCCCCAAGCGGCCTCGGCAGAGACTGGGCACTGCAGGAGCAGTTGGTCTGGTAGGCCTCCCTGCACGGAGCAGCCAACCTCCAGTCAGCCACAACAGAGGGTCCGACAGGCTCTCCTCCGAGCTACAGAAATACCAGCTCTGTGGGCATGGATCAGGGACCAGGATTAGTGGCCCAGAAAGGGACCAGGGCTAGCGGCTCTGGAGATCGGAGCTGAGCTGGTTGGAGCCCCCAGCAGCCTCGGCAGAGACTGACCGCTGCAGGAGCAGCTGGTCCGCCCGAAGTTGCTGACCTCCAATCAGCCACAACAGAGGGTACGACCGGCTCTCCTCCGAGCTACCAGCTCTGTGGGCAGGGATAAGGGACCAGAGAGATCGGCGCTGAGCTGGTCAGACAAAGAACAAATAAGTACAAGCAAGGTATACAAACAAATCCAAAGGTAGAGTCAGCAAGGAGACTAACGTTGTGTCTAAACTATGATCTGACAAGGAGCGGTAGGTTGACCGGCTATTTGAAGCAGAGGTGATGGGGTCTGATGAGCTGCAGCTGGAACCTTGACTCCCACACACCAGTTGCAATCAATGACAGACAGAGGAGAGCAGAGACAGGGTGCAACCAGCAACAGACCTGACAGTACCACCCCCCCCCCCCCCCCCACGGACACAGAGAATGCGCACTTTCATGGTGATATAGCTTCTGGGCAAGGTCTGAGAGCTCCACGTTATTCCGAAATTGTTTGTAGGTCTTGGTAGGTTGACAGTTGTTATGGACAGAATACAAAGGCCGTTATTGTGACAAAATGGTCTCCAAGAAATGAATTTTAGCCCGTACCCAGGTTGATTGTGTGGATTGTGTTTAATCAACAGCGTACTACCAATGACTAGGCATCCAAGACTCCATAATTTGCAATCTGAGCCTCTCTGATGATTCCAGACACATGGAGCAAACCGTACAGTCTTATGATCACACAGGTCATATTTGTCCATTAAGGCCCTTGTAGAGGAGGTTGTGAGGTTATGCAATGATGGACAGGTCCTTCAGCATAGAGATAGGGCTTTCGTCAACCACTAAGGCACGATTGTACCAAAAAACCATACACCCACAGGCCGCCCGGATATCGCCAGGTGGATAACCCTCCCGAGAGATAGGAACCAACCAGGTCTCGTGACCTGATGAATGTTGCCGCGGGGAGAAAACACGCGGGAGAGAGGCTCTGGTATTTGCCTGAATGACGGTTCAGCATTATACGGTTGGAGGAATAGGGCAAGTACTTGGTGCGGGGATTGAGGAGTCAGACACCTGGTGTAAGCAACTCTGACTGTTCTCAGATCACGTTTAACAGGAACATGTTGGCCTAGTAGACACACCTTGAGTCTACTAAATCAGTCGGAATCCCCCCACCCCGGATGTTTGAAGTCCATTTCTGTTCTCGAGGTGTGACTGTTTGGGACCTGTGGTCATGACTGTGGTCAATCCATACGGTGTAAGGTGTGGCATAGTTGAGCCCAAATGCAAACATAAACACAAACCAGAATGATAGTAAACAGGTTTATTCCAGTCCGATGTCGGGAATACAACAATGAAGAGAACCAAGTTCAAAACAAATCCAAAGCGATCCAGAGTGCAGAGCGTGAGTGGTACCGTGTCCAATAATCCAGTTAGCCAGGGAGGAGAGCAGGAGTGGTGGATGGCTGGAGTGAAAGTAGAAGCAGGAGTCAGGTAAACGGGAACTGTG
>NC_045748.1:24141054-24141139 GCF_008692095.1 Etheostoma spectabile | reverse complement strand
AACAAATAAGTACAAGCAAGGTATGCAAACAGAGTCAGCAAGGAGACTAACGTTGTGTCTAAACCATGATCTGACAAGGAGCGGT
>NC_045748.1:24140948-24141044 GCF_008692095.1 Etheostoma spectabile | reverse complement strand
CAAAATGTCATCCAAATAAACAAAAACAAAACGATTTAGCATGTCACGAAGGATGTCAATAATCAGTACCTGGAACACTGCGGGTGCATTAGACAA
>NC_045748.1:24140731-24140885 GCF_008692095.1 Etheostoma spectabile | reverse complement strand
ACTGATTAATGGCAGTGAGTATTTGTTTTTGATGTGGATATTGTTAAGGCCACGGTAACCAATACAGGGTCTGAGGGTCTTATCCTTCTTTTTAATAAAAAAGAATCCTGCTCCTACCGGCGAAGAGGATGGACGGATTACACCGGCCGCCAGA
>NC_045748.1:24140402-24140523 GCF_008692095.1 Etheostoma spectabile | reverse complement strand
GATCCACGGATTCCGAAAGGGTTTTGAGGTGCTGTATTGACAGGGGTTTGAGCAGAATGCAAGCAGTTAGTGTGACAAAAGGTGCTCCAAGAAATGATTTTACCCGTAACCCAGTTGATGT
>NC_045748.1:24139952-24140110 GCF_008692095.1 Etheostoma spectabile | reverse complement strand
GCAGGAACAACCAGGTCTCTGACCTGAGAAGGTGGAGCGGAGAAAACACGCGGAGAGGTGGCTGGTATTTCCTGAACGGAGGGTGCAGCATTTACCTGACTGGAGAGGGCAGATACTTGGTCGGTGAGGAGTCGCACCTGGTGGAGCAACATCTGACT
>NC_045748.1:24139210-24139927 GCF_008692095.1 Etheostoma spectabile | reverse complement strand
AACCCAGCAAACAGTTAACCTCGATAAACCACACCTGATAGCAATCAGTACGGACTGATTTATTCACTCAGTGTGTACTCGGACACATAGATTCCCTGTTTGTGTGGACCTAGTTGAGCCCAAATGCAAACATAAACACAGACCAGAATGATAGTAAACCGGTTTATTCCAGTCCAATGTCTGGAATACAACGATGATGAGAACCAAGTCCAAAACAAATCCAAAGCGATCCAGAGTGCAGAGCGGGAGTGGTTGCGTGACCCAGGCCGATAAGAAAGGGAAATGATGCCACTCCTCAAGGGCCAGCTTCCCAGCGAGCAACTCCCTACTGCCCACATCGTAGTTACGCTCCGCCTAAGGTTTCCGAGAAAGAAAAGCACAAGGGGGAATCTTATTATCGGTAGCACTTTGGGAAAGTACTGCACCTACTCCAATGTCGGATGCGTCCGCCTCCACGAACTGGCGAGTGGGGTTGGGCTGCACCAGAATGGGTGCAGAAGCGAAGCAGTGCTTCAGTTTCTCAAATGCAGAGTAAGCTCCGTCCGTCCACTTGAAGGACAGAGGTGGAGGTAAGAACGGTGAGGGGCGCAGCAATGCTGCTGTAGTTCCTGATGAACCTCCTGTAAGCTGTGATGAGTCTTGCCATTGACTGACGAAACTAAAAAGAAATATGATGCTGTTAAAACTGCATTTGAACAACACTGTGTGGGCAAACAC
>NC_045748.1:24138946-24139109 GCF_008692095.1 Etheostoma spectabile | reverse complement strand
CAGCTTTGGGGTTCTTAAAGAAGAACTCATAAGGGACAGAATTGTGGTTGGAATAAAAGACAGAAGGTTGTCAGAACAGCCACAAATGGACTCTGAATTAACACTAGCTAAGGCCATACAAAAAGTGAGACTATTAAGAGACAACAGACAATACTGCACAACA
>NC_045748.1:24138834-24138936 GCF_008692095.1 Etheostoma spectabile | reverse complement strand
AGGAGATCCCAAAATGAATGTGGACGCCATTAAAACACACATGAAAAAAAGGAAAAAAGTTCCACCACATAGGACAGAAGATAAACAAAGGCCAAAGATCAG
>NC_045748.1:24138039-24138715 GCF_008692095.1 Etheostoma spectabile | reverse complement strand
GCCTGCCGTGGTGGTCAGGCTGTACACACTGTCACACAAGACACAACGGACAGTGATGCACACAGGACTATGCATTCCTTGGTAAAGTTAATTCACAAACTACAGCGCCATGGATGGAAAAAGTTCATCTGAATGGAGAAGCCATTCATTTCAAACTTGACACGGGACCGGATGTCACATCCATACCAGAAAGTGTCTTCAAACCAGAGCGAGATGGTAAGCTGGGAAGACCCCTTAAAAGACTATTTGGACCCGGTTGCAATCCACTGAATATTAAAGGCTGCTTCCAGAGCAAAATGATGGTAAAGGGGCGCTCTACTAATCAACATGTGTATGTTGTGGTGGGACTGACACAATCACTATTGGGCTTACCGGCAATAGTGGCAATGGGACTTATACACAAGGTGGATGAAGTGACACTGACTCAGACTGAGACTGACTTTAAGGCAGCTTATCCAACTGTGTTTCAAGGGCTTGGCAAGCTGAAAGAGCCGTTCCACATTGAGCTGGAACAGGGGGCTACACCCTATGCCCTCTCTACACTCAGACGAGTTCCTCTACCCCTGAGAGAAAAAGTACATGAGGAACTAACTAGAATGGAAAACATGGGTGTCATCTCAAGTTACTGAACCAACAGCCTGGTGTTCAGGGATGGTCGTTGTTCCTAAACCTTTGA
>NC_045748.1:24137857-24138029 GCF_008692095.1 Etheostoma spectabile | reverse complement strand
ACAAGCTCAGGATCTGTGTAGATCTCACACCACTCAATGCAGCAGTGAAGAGAGAACGTCACATTCTACCAGCTGTTGACCAAACGCTTGCAGTGATGGTGGATGCAAAAGTTTTTACAAAACTGGACGCTCAATCCGGATTTTGGCAAATCCCCATAACACCAGAATCACG
>NC_045748.1:24137700-24137847 GCF_008692095.1 Etheostoma spectabile | reverse complement strand
ACCTTCATCACTCCTTTCGGTAGATACCTCTTTAACCGATTCCCCTTTGGCATCGCATCGGCTCCAGAACACTTTCAAAGACGGATGTCGCAGATGTTCAAGAGTTTTGAGGGCGTGGTATGTCATGCAGATGATGTGTTGGTGTAT
>NC_045748.1:24137370-24137577 GCF_008692095.1 Etheostoma spectabile | reverse complement strand
AAAATATCGGCAAAAGGCATTGAACCAGATCCAAACAAAGTTAAAGCGATCCAACAGAGGCCAGAGCCGACAAGCGTGGAACATGTGCGCCGTCTGATGGGCATGGCAAACTATCTGGCCAAGTTTGTGCCACAGTTGGCCACCTTCACCACACCATTAAAAGACCTACTGAGAGAGAAAAATGAGTGGATCTGGGGTGTACCTCAA
>NC_045748.1:24137016-24137360 GCF_008692095.1 Etheostoma spectabile | reverse complement strand
TTCAAAAGCTGAAAGAAGAACTGAGCTCAAAAAAGCACTTGCTTAGTATTCAAACACAGCAGAAACAAGAGTAGCAGCAGATGCATCACCGTACGGTATAGGGGCTGTTCTCACACAGAAACAGACTGGTGACTCCTGGCAGCCTGTGACATACATCTCAAGAGGGCTGACGGACACAGACAAACGCTATGCGCAGATCGAGAAAGAGGCTCTAGCAGTGACATGCGCGTGTGAAAGACTAAACTCTTAAGTACAGGGTCTGCACTTCACACTGCTAACAGACCATAAACCCCTCGTTCCACTGTTGAGCACCAGAGGTTTGGATGATCTGCCACCCAGGGTTC
>NC_045748.1:24136734-24137000 GCF_008692095.1 Etheostoma spectabile | reverse complement strand
ACTTTTGAGATACGACTATGACATTGTCCATGTCCCAGGTAAAAGCCTTATCACTGCACACACATTGTCAAGAGCTCCACTGAGAAACAAGCCGTCCTCCGACGACCTACAACTGGAGAAAGAGGTCCAAGTGTTTGTGGATGCGGTTATGTCTTCACTCCCTGCTACAGATAAGCGGTTGGAGGAAATCAAACTAATGCAACAAACCGATGAAACATGCAAAACAGTGGCACACTACTGTCTAACAGAGTGGCCAGAGAAATGTG
>NC_045748.1:24136386-24136702 GCF_008692095.1 Etheostoma spectabile | reverse complement strand
GTTAGAATGGAGCTGCATCTTGCAGGAGACCTTCTCATGAAAGGGGAGAGACTCGTTACCTCAGGTATTTAGAGGGGACATAATGAATAAACTCCATGAAGGTCATCAAGGCATCTCCAAATGCCGTGCCAGATCTCAGGAATCAGTATGGTGGCCAGGTATCTCTGCAGAGATCCGAGAGAAAGTGGACAAATGTGAAACATGCCAAAGACACAGAACACAGTACAGGGAGCCACTAATCCAGACCGTAGTCCCTGAGCGGCCTTGGCAAAAGGTGGGGATGGATTTGTTTGAGTGGTCAAAAAAGACGTACCTG
>NC_045748.1:24136254-24136376 GCF_008692095.1 Etheostoma spectabile | reverse complement strand
ACTACTTTTCTCGTTACATTGAGGTAGCAGAGCTCAGGGTCACATCAGCTGAGACAACCATTCAAGCTGGGAAGGAGGCTTTTGCCCGTCATGGATATCCAGAGACTGTAGTATCCGACAAT
>NC_045748.1:24135816-24136069 GCF_008692095.1 Etheostoma spectabile | reverse complement strand
GCCACACCATTGGAGCATGGATTCTCACCAGCGCAGTTACTGATGGGGAGAAATCTGCGTACATCACTACCCCAGTCTTCAAGTAAACTGGATCCTATGTGGCCTGAGTTACAGGCTTTTCGCAAGAAGGATGAGGAAGGGAGGCGTAAGCAAGCTGCACACTACAACCTCCACAGAACACTTCCAGAACTTACCTCTGGACAAAAAGTGTGGATCACCACAGAGGAAGCTCCAGGAACTGTATTGAGAACTG
>NC_045748.1:24135704-24135806 GCF_008692095.1 Etheostoma spectabile | reverse complement strand
CGCCAAGGTCATACTTGGTAGAGACTGACAGGGGCGTTCTAGGAAGGAACAGAATCCACCTTAGAGCCACAGGGAATCCTCCTGAACAACCAACAGTCACTA
>NC_045748.1:24135543-24135694 GCF_008692095.1 Etheostoma spectabile | reverse complement strand
AGTTTCAAAGGCTCCTGAGAGACTTGATTTATGAGTTAAAAGTTCATGTGCAGGTGTCAAGTTGATCTGTTTAACAGGTAATACTGTTTCTAAGTGTTTAAATAACTTCGATAATTAATCAATGGAAAGAAACCTACACAGTTAAGTTAAA
>NC_045748.1:24135256-24135533 GCF_008692095.1 Etheostoma spectabile | reverse complement strand
ATGTTTAAAAGCCTATTGCTGAGCTAAAAAGAGGAGGTGTAGCGGTAAAGACTACAGTACCCATAATGCAATGTAGTGTTTTTTCCGGGGGTCGGTCAGTAAAGAATTGTTGTTAAGCTAGCCCATGGCGTCCCGTCTCATTCATTCATCTTACATAATGTACAGACATGGAACTCACATTTCTCCATCTTCACAAACAGTTTGTTTTCCAGTCACCATTGCAAAACCTGGCGCACACGTAGCTCGTGATCCTCCAGAGATGTGGAATATATCAAAA
>NC_045748.1:24133465-24135246 GCF_008692095.1 Etheostoma spectabile | reverse complement strand
GTCATCCAAATAAACAAAAACAAAACCATTTAGCATGTCATGAAGGATGTCAATAATCAGTGCCTGGAACACTGCGGGTGCATTAGACAACACAAACGGCATCACCAGATACTCGAAATGCAAACCGTACAGTCTATGATAATCAGGTTCATATCTTGTCCATTAGGCCCTTGTAGAGTTGATGAGGTTATGCAATGTGGGGCCTGTCAGCATAAGAGAAGGGACTTTCGTCAAACTAAGACATTGTACCAAAAACTCCCCACAGGCCGCCCATATCGCCAGTGTAACGCCTCGAGAGAAGGAACAACCAGGTCTCTGACCTGAGAATGTTGCGGGGGAGAAAACACGCGGGAGGGGGAGAGGCTCTGGTATTTCCTGAATGAGCGGTGTCAGCATTTACGGTTGGAGGATAGGGCAAGTACTTGGTCCGGGTGAGGAGTCAGACACCTGGTGTAGCAACTCTGACTGTTCTCAGATCACGTTTAAAGGAACATGGTTGGCCTAGTACGACACACCTTGAGTCTACTAAATCAGTCCGAATCATGTTTGAAGTCATTGTTCTCGAGGTTACTGTTTGACTGGGTCATACTGTGGTCAATCCATACGTGTAAGGTGTGGCATAGTTGAGCCACAATGCAAACATAAACCAAACCAGAATGATAGTAAACAGGTTTATTCCAGTCCGATGTCAGGATAATACCATAATGAAAACCAAGTTCAAAACAATCACAAGCGATCCAGAGTGCAGAGCGTGAGTGGTACCGGTGTCTCAATAATCCAGTTAGCCAGGGAGGAGAGGCATGGTGGGATGTCCTGGAGTGAAAGTGAGACAGGAGTCAGGATAAACTGAACTGTGGCAGACAAAGAACAAAATAAGTACAGACAAGGTATGCAACAAACAAGTCAGCAAAGGAGATACGGTGTGGTGTCTAAACCAGTCTGACAAGGACGTAGGTTTGACGCGGTATTTGAACGCAGGTATGATTGGGTTGTTGAGCTTGCAGCTGGAACCATTGACTCCCGCACACCTAGGCTTCATCCTGCAATCAATGACAGACAGAGAAGGAACAGAGACATGGGTGCAACCAGCAATAGACCTGACAAGAACCCCCCCCCCCCCCACGCTACGACGCAGGTGGTTCAGGCATAAAACCATCTCTAGGGCTAAATCACACAGAACGGGGCCAGGTTTAACGTGTGCATGTGACCCGGCAGCGATAAGAAAGGAAATATAGTCGCCCACGCTGGCCTACTAGCTATTAGGCTGCGTTAGACTGACTGGATGTACTCAAGGTTCTTTAGGTATCATGCCAAATGATGAAGGGATGTCTCTCCGCCTCCAACCAATGATGCGGGACTCCTCAAGGGCCAGTCTTCACAGCGAACACCCCTATTGCCCACGTAGAGTTACGCTCCGCCTGAGGAGTTTCCAAGAAGAAAACACAAGGGGTGATCTAAAAAAAAAAAAAAAAAAGTACGGCACCTCACCCCCATGTCGTATTGGGCTGCACCACAATGGGGCGCAGAGCATGCGTGGCTTCATTTCACTCAATGCATGAGTCACCCCGTCCGTTCACTATTGAGGCAGATAGGGAGGTAAGAACGTGAAAGGGCTCAGCAATGGCTGCTGTAGTTCCTGAGAACCTCCTATAAAAGGGTTGTCTGTGTGGATTGTGTTTAATCAACCACGGAATACCAAGGACTAATGCCATCCGAGGACAGTCCATAATATGCAATCTGATCCTCTCTTGATGATTTCCAGACACATGGAGGCAAACAGG
>NC_045748.1:24124378-24133440 GCF_008692095.1 Etheostoma spectabile | reverse complement strand
GGGACGGGCAGTGGGGGAACCGAAAGTTCGATCCAGATGGGGGAGCAGTGGGTGGAAGCGGGTGCGGGAGGTATGAAAGTCCGATAATGCTGGTGAGGCAGACCCGCCAAGGCGGGGTGTAGGGACTATCCCGGTGAAAGAAACGCAGACAGAAAACAAGAGGGGGATTAGCAACAGGCACAAAAATGCACGCAGCAGAGCCAACTTTCCCAAACGTCTAGCTGATACACTGGCACCACTCTGGGACAAGGCTAACGATCCGGCAGGCAATGGTGGAGAGTGATTGATCAGGACCAGGTGTGCAATTGCAGATGGACACAGGTGGTGTGGTTGGCAGACACTGGACTCCTGCCTTGCTTTGTTGGTCCGCCAGCAACTAGACATGGTGCCTTCAGGAACTCATGCAAACACAGATCTCAAAAGCGTAATCAGAGGAACACGAGATTCCTGAAGATGCAGCTTTTCTTGCAATGTACTTCATTCACTACAGATGTCGAGTTCCGTGAAATTACCCAAAATATCGGCCTGACATAAAATACCTAGATAAGTATGATTCGGACTGTCAATAAGGACGCACGAAGAGAAGTCAGAAAGTAATACATCAACAAAGTTAAACGTTCTACTCTAATGGTACAAACATAGCAACACAACTTTAAACTGCAGTAGAAATCGTAAAATCCTGAAATTATTTAGTAAACACCAATTGGTTTTTTGTAGTTGAAATTGCACATTTTTACGTAAGTGCGTTGCGTAGCAGCATGAGTAGATGACCATGCTTATTGCATTTCCTATCACGGTATTGGAACCTTGTATCGTCTATACAGATCCAGCATGCTGCTCAATCATCATGAACGAACAGGGTACAATTCCCAGTGAACTGTTATCCCCAATACTGTGCATATTCCCCCCATGAAAGTGCCACCCGATTGTCACCCAGAAAAAGTGCATACTCTGTGGCACCGCATCGGTACCTCCAGTCCTCAGCGAAAGGGACCCACGCTTCCGAAACCCCAGCTGGAAACCGACCAGGCAGCAAAAGGTCACCGAACGACTCCTGCACACTTGCTGTGCAGATGCCAGCAGAAAAGTCCAGTCGGTGTATCTTCCTCCACTTCGCTAAAGTAAACAAACAACAACTTTCTTTTCAGCTGACTATCGTGCCATTTCCTTTCATCCCCAGCAGTCCACAACGCCGACTTTTTATTCACCTTTCCGGTTACTTTATTTGTAGAGCTGTCCTGTGGATATTAAGGTGCCTAACTAAGCTGACAAAGCCCAACAAATGACTGACTAGACACAGAGTGTCGTTTGTGTGTGTGTTTTTGTTGGGTCGGGGGGGTGTGTGTGTGTGTTGGTGTGTGTGTGTGTGTGTGTTTGTGTGGGTATTTGTTTACACCTGTCTGTACCTTCAATTAATCTATTAGCCCTATGGCTTAGGGTGTGACACACCCCACACCCACACACACACACATTTACATTAGTCACAAAAAGTACATAACAGATAGTTATGTATAGAAGATGGCCGACACACATATGGAATACTATAGATATATAATTATGAACAAGATGTGCATTCATTTTAAACATTGTTGCTGCTGAAGCCTTTGTTTTTGAGCATGATTCAGTTCATTTTGACAGACAAGTTGAAAGTGTTTGCTGTCCGACCTCGTCAGATAGTTCGGTCATGACTTGACTTCTAAGTAAAAATATTTCTTCCGACTTAGACATGTACATTTAAAAATGAGCAGAACATGGCAGTTGCATGTCCTGAAAAAACTTCATGCCGTCATGTTGTGGTGGTGATGTAAAAGCGTTGTATGAACACAGCAGCCTGAATCCGAACACAAAGTGATCTTCCCAACTAAATCTGACTATGAACATATGACAAAATAAGTGTCAGAACTGTGAGCGGTGTGTTGTGGAATTCTCTGATATTTCATCCTTTGTGTTCAAAGTCCATTTTTCTCTGGCTGCTTCCTCCTTACAAAAAAAAACGTTCTCATGACATCAAGAGGAATTAAATTGGTCGACGTGACTTCAAACCAACCTCCCTGCTGCTTTAATGCCGAACCGCAGTCACACTCACAAACACACACACCCACACACCCACACACACACACACACACACACACACACACACACACACACACTCACACACACACACCCACAAACCAACACAGGAAGGTGAACACCAGTCGTATTGTCCGGTGTGTACAGCAAGCGCCTTTCAACTCCGGGGAGTGATGTCCCATGGTCCACCACCCAACATGCGTCATAGGACACTGACCGACGGAAAACCTCAACTACAATAACAGTTTTTTCTGGTCACTGAGCTGAGAAATACCTTGACACACAACTGAACACTGATTCATTGGACTTGTTCTCTTTTTTTGATCATATTGAAGATAAGCCCCTGTTTTGGACACAATGGAGAGTCAAAGACCCTGACAATATCCTCTGGAAGTAAAAGGTTTTTATTCTTGTGTTTTACAAACTTATTTTGGGTGAATTATTTAATACATTTATGAGAGATTTATTTTCATTAATTCATTTTGTTTAAATATGCTAACTCACAACAACATTATGTCTTGCGCTGTCCTAAAGACCGGTCCTGGAGCCGTACACTTTGTGTTATTTTCAGAAACCCAACAGTTCGCCACCAAGACGAGCACTGAGGCGACATAGGCAAGGAAAAAACTTCCTTGAAGGCCGAGCCTCGAGCAGTAACCATGGCTCGGGTGGGCGGCCATCTGGCCCACCACACATCGACCGGTTTGGGTTAGAGATAGAGAGAGAGCGAAGCTAGACAAAGACTATGCTTTAAATAAAAAGAATTGTATGTCTCTGTACTCAGAGGAGAGCCGGCGTACCCCTGTTGTGGCTGATTGGAGGTGCGGCTTCCTGGGCAGGTAGGCCCCCCATCCACTGCTCCTCAGCGTCCATCCTCTGCCGAGGCCGCTGGGGGGCTCCGACCAGCTGAGCGCCGATCTCCAGAGCCGCTTTAGGATCTGCTCGTTGGGAGGGTGGACGCATCCAACCCTAGGGTGGTGCAGTACTTTCCCCAACGTTCTACCGATAATCAGATCACCTTGGGCTTTTCTTTTTTTGGAAACCTTCTCAGGTGGAGCGTAACTTACGGTGGGCATAGGGAATTTTTGCTTCCTCTGTGCAGCTGGCCCTTGAGGATCACGAACAGGGGCTTTACCGGAAATTACCACGTATGAGTGGCATCAGTGGTTGGAGGGTGAGCGGAACATCCCTTACATCATTTGGACTGACTCATAAAAGACCTTAGTACATCGGCTCAGTTTCAGACGCCAAACTTCCGTCAGTCCAGTGTGGGCGCTATATTTTGACCTTTCCCTTTATCGCCTGGTCTATCGCAACTGTTAAAAGTACCATGCCTCGTCTTGTGTGCTTTAGTCCTAGAACTGGTTATCATCCTGAACCCCCTGATCGTCCGAGCGGGGGGGGGGGGGGGGTTTTACTCGGTCTCTGTGCTGGTTTGCACCCATGTCTCTGCTCTCCTCCCGCTGTATGTCATGATTGCATGGTTAGCAAGCCTAGGTGTTTGCTGTCATTTGTCAGGAGTTCTGACTAGCTGCAGAGCTCAGAAACCCTCAATCACCTCTGCGTCAAATACGCGTTCAACCTACCGCTCCTTGTCAATCTGGTAGACACTAATTAGTCGCCTTGCTGACATCTTTGGTTGTTGGCATACCTTGCTTTGTACTTATTTTGTTCTTGTCTGGCCACAGTTCCCGTTTTACCTATCACTGCTACTGTCCACTCCAGCCATCCCCCACTCTGCCTACCTCATGGCTAACTGAGATATTGGAACGCGAGTCCACTGCAGCGCTGAAACCTCTGGATCGCTTTTGGATTGTTTTGAGACTTGGTTCTTCATTAGTGTATTCCTGACCATCGGACTGGAATAAAACCTGTTACTATCATTCTGGTTTGGTTTATGTTTGCATGGTTGGCTAACTAGGTCACACTTTAACAGTATGACTGACCACAGTATGACCCGCAAACGTAACTCTGAGACCCCACGCTATTCAATCATATACGGACTGATTTAGCACTCAAGTTTTTACTTCGGGCACGATCCGTAAACCTTCGATCCTCCTTTTTCAGCTAGGAGATCTGAGAACAAGTCAGAGTTGCCACAAGGTCGTTCGATCCTCACGACCAAGTATTCCTCCCATCTCCACTCAAGTAAAGCTGCACCCTGCCATGCAGGAAATACAGGCCTCCCCGCCTCCGTCCCGCGTGTTTTCTCTCCCGCTCCACTTCCTCAGTGTCAGAGACCTGGTTGTTTTCCTTCTCCTGAGAGCGTTACACTGGGCGTATGGGTCCTGTGGGGAGTTTTGGTAGCAGATGTTCTTCAGTTTTTGAGCAGACAGTCCCTCTTTCATGCTTCCTGACAGTCCCCCGCATTGCATAACCGCAATCAACTCTACTCCGTTCTGCCGTTCTTCCTTGGACATAAGCTGTCTGTGAAGTCCGTCAGCTGTGTGCCACTCGTACCGTTTTTTCACTGCTGAGATGCGAAGGTGCTACCACCCTTTACAAAAGGTAAATATCTGCTACACGTTTGGTGTTCTTCGACAGGGATCACGCAGCTTGGCAGAGATGGTATGGATTTTTTCGGCACCTTGGCAGCAACCAATGAGTGGTTTTGAATGCTGTGGCATTGCCAGTGTGTTCTTACATTCTTTTATCGGATCTCTTAAAGAATGACCTTGTGTCACATAAGGAGTCCGGAGACATTGACTAACACGGGTCCTCGTGCTCGCCATCAGCGTTGAACGGTTCCGGGAGCGCCGCCGTGAGAGGAACGACCAACAACCAACTCTTCCCCACTGCTTTCACGTGGAGATGCGAGACCATGAGGGGCGGGGAACCCGAAGCCATGCAGGTAGGAACGTACACGGTTGTCTCGGAGGAGCGTTGACGCCGTAGCAGGGCTTGTGCTTGTTCTGTTTTGTGGAGACTACTGACATGTTTGTCTCTTCTGCCTTTCTTTTGGAAAAGGACCGCTCATCAGTGATGGAGGAAGCTTTGGTAGCCTAGCAGGGCTAGTTCTTCTCCTTTGCTTTCCAACATCCCCTCAGTACCTGACCCGAGTTTTTCTGTGTTCTGCGCAATTGGACATCTGAGCGACGAGAGTTTTTTTGGGACCGGGACGTTAGCTTACAATTGGACATTGGGATTGTCCCCTCTTGACCAGGTCCACACTCATACTAGCCAAGGGCCTTAATGGAAGTTAATGCCGTGCTTTACCTCATCAGACTTGAATCCCAATGTCCAATTGTCAAGCTAACTCCCGGTCCAAAAAACTCTCGTCAGCTCCAGAGTCCACATGCGCAGCAACAGACAAACTCCGGGTCAGGTACTGAAGGGATGTTGGAAGCAGAAGGAGAAGAACTAGCTGCTCGGCTCACCAAAGCTTCTCCCATCAATGATGAGCCGGTCCTTTTCCCAAACGAACAGAGCAGGAAGAGACAAAATGTCCAGTCTCTCCACAAAACAGACAAGCACAAGCCTGCATACGGCGTACACGCTCCTCCGGAGACAACCGTGTACGTCCTACCTGCATGGCTTCGGGTTCCCCGCCCCTCATGGTCTCGCCCATCTCCACCGTGAAGCAGTGGGGAAGAGTTGGTTGTTGGTCGTTCCTCTCACGGCGGCGCTCCCGGACCCGGTTATCAACTCTGATGGCGAGCGAGACCAGTTTATCCAATGTCTCAGACTCCTTATGTGACACAAGTTCATCTTTAAGAGTATCCGATAAAGCATGTAAGAACACACCTTGCAATGCCACATCATTCCAACCACTCACTGCTGCCAAGGTCCGAAACTCCACTACCATCTCTGCCACACTGCGTGATCCCTGTCGAAGAACACCAACGTTTAGCAGCCTCTTTACCTCGTACAGGGTGGTAGAATACCTTTCGCATCTCAGCAGTGAAAACCGTGTACGAGTGGCACACAGCTGACGGACTCTCTTATGTCCAGGAACGTGCAGAACCGGAAGTAGAGTTGATGAGGTATGCAATGCGGGACCTGTCAGTAGCATAAGAGAGGGACTGTTGCTCAAAAACTAAAGAACATTGCTCCAAAAACTCCCCACAGGCACCCATATCGCCAGTGTAACGCTCAGGAGCAGGAACAACCAGGTCTCTGACCTGAGAAGGTGGAGCGGAGAAAACACGCGGAGAGGCGGCTGGTATTTCCTGAATGAAGGGTGCAGCATTTACTTGAGTGGAGAGGGCAGATACTTGGTCGGTGAGGAGTCGCACCTGGTGGAGCAACATCTGACTGTTCTCAGATACTGCTTTAAACAGGGAATCATGTTGTCCGAGTAACACACCTTGAGTGGCTAAATCAGTCCGTATCTGATTGATATCAGGTGTGGTCTCGAGGTTACTGTTTGCTGGGTTCATACTGTGGTCAGATCATACTGTTAAGTGTGGACCTAGTTGAGCCCAAATGCAAACATAAACGCAGACCAGAATGATAGTAAACAGGTTTATTCCAGTCCGATGTCGGGAATACAACGATGAAGAGAACCAAGTCCAAAACAAATCCAAAGCGATCCAGAGTGCAGAGCGTGAGTGGTACCGTGTCCGATAATCCAGTTAGCCAGGGAGGAGAGCAGGAGTGGTGGATGGCTGGAGTGAAGGTGGAAGCAGGAGTCAGGTAAACGGGAACTGTGGCAGACAAAGAACAAATAAGTACAAGCAAGGTATGCAAACAAATCCAAAGGTAGAGTCAGCAAGGAGACTAACGTGTCTAAACCATGATCTGACAAGGAGCGGTAGGTTGAACGGGTATTTGAAGCAGAGGTGATTGGGTCTGATGAGCTGCAGTTGGAACCCTGACTCACGCACACCTGGCTTTACTCCTGCAATCAATGACAGACAGAGGGGAGGAGAGCAGAGACAGGTGCAAACCAGCAACAGACCTGCAGTACCCCCCCCCCCCCCCCCGCTACGACGCAGGTGGGTTCAGGATTATAACCAGTCTCTAGGACTAAATGCACACAAGACAGGGCATCAGGTTTAACGTTGCGTGACCCAGGCCGATAAGAAAGGGAAAAGTGAATCGTTCAAAATATAGCGCCCACCTGGCCTGACGGGAATTTAGCTGCTTAGCTGACTGGATGTACTCAAGGTTCTTATGATCAGTCCAAATGATGAAGGGATGTTCCGCCCCCTCCAACCAATGATGCCACTCCTCAAGGGCCAGCTTCACAGCGAGCAACTCCCTATTGCCCACATCGTAGTTACGCTCCACCTGAGAAGGTTTCCAAAAAAGAAAAGCCCAAGGGTGAATCTTATTATCGGTAGCACGTTGGGAAAGTACTGCACCTACCCTAGTGTTGGATGCGTCCACCTCCACGACAGACTACAAGCGGCTCTGGAGATCGGAGCTCAGCTGGTCGGAGCCCCCAGCGGCCTCGGCAGAGACTGGACGCTGCAGGAGCAGTTGGTCTGGGGGGCCTCCCTGCCCGAAGCCGCTGACCTCCAATCAGCCACAACAGAGGGTACGCCCGGCTCTCCTCTGAGCTACAGAGACATACAATTTCTTTTATCTTAAAGGCATAGTCTTTGTCTCTCTCTCTCTCTCTCTCTCTCTCTCACCCCCAACCGGTCGAGGCAGATGGCCGCCCACCCTGAGCCATGGTTCTGCTCGAGGCTTCTGCCTCTCAAAGGAAGTTTTTCCTTGCCTCTGTCGCCTAGTGCTTGCTCTTGGTGGGACCTGTTGGGTTTCTGAAAATAACATCAAAGTGTACGGTCCAGACCTGCTCTTTATGGAAAGCGCAATGACATAACTGTTGTTGTGATTTAGCCATATTTAAACAAAATTGAATTGAATCGAATAATCTCTCATAAATGTATTAAATAATCACCCAAAATAAGTTTAAAACACAAGAATAAAAACCTTTTACTTCCAGAGTGATTGTCAGGTCTTTTATATACATGTGTCAAAACAGGGCTTTATCTTCAAATATGATCAAATAAAATAAACAAGTCCATGAAATCCTAGTGTTCAGTGTGTGTCAGTGTATTTCTCAGCTCAGTGACCAGAAACCTGTTATTGTGTTGAGGTTTCCGTCTGTCAGTGTCACTATGACGCATGTCTGGGTGGTGACCATGTGACATCACTCCCCCGGAGTTAAAGGGCGTTGCTGTTACACACCGTGACCATAACGACTTGGTTTCACCTCCTGTGTGTGTGTGTGTGTGTGTGTGTGTGTGTGTGTGTGTGTGTGTGTGTGTGTGTGTGTGTGTGTGTGTGTGTGTGTGTGTGTGTGTGTGTGTGTGTGTGTGTGTGTGTGAGTGTGCCTGCGGTTCGGCATTAACGCAGCAGAGGTGTGTTGGTTTGAGTCACGTCTGACAATTTAATTCCTTCCTTGATGTCATGAGAAAGTTTGTCTGTAAGGAAGCAGCCAGAAAAACGGGACTTTAACACACAGATGAAATATCATAGAATTCCACAACACACCGCTTCACAGTCTGTCACTTATTTTTCATATTTCATATTCAGATTTAGTTTGGAAGATCACTTTGTGTTCGGATCAGAGCTGCTGTGTTCATACAACGCTTTTACATCACCACCACAACATGACTGGCATGAAGTTGTTTTCAGACATGCAACTGCAATGTTCTGATCATTTTACATGTTTACATGTCTAATGTCTGAATAAATATTTTTACTTAGAAGTCAAGTCATGACAGAAATCTGACGAGGTCGGACAGCAAACACTTTCAACTTGTCTCAAATATGAACTGAATCATGCTAAAACAAAGGCTTCAGCAGCACAATGTTTAAAAATGAATGCACATCTTGTTCATAATTATATATCTATAGTATTCCATATGTGTGTAGGCCTTTTATACATAAACATATACATGTTTATGTATCTTTTTTGTGACTAATGTAAATGTGTGTGTGTGTGGGTGTGTGTGTGTCACACCCTAAGCCCTAGGGCTAATAATAATCTGAAGGTACAGACAGTGTAACAAATACACACACACACACACACACACACA
>NC_045748.1:24106950-24124368 GCF_008692095.1 Etheostoma spectabile | reverse complement strand
CACACACACACACACACACACACACACAAACGACATCTGTGTCAGTCAGTCATTTGTTTGGGATTTGTCAGCTTTAATTTAGGAACATTAATCTCCTACAGGACAAGCTCTACAAACTAAAGTAACTGGAAAGGTGATAAAAAGTCGGCGTTGTTGACTGCTGCTGGATGAAAGAAATGGCCCGATAGTCAGATGAAAAGAAAGTTGTTGTTTTTTAATTTTAGCGAAGTGTGGAGGAATGATACACCGACTGGGACTTTTCTGCTGGGCATCTGCACAGCCAGTGTGCAGGAGTCGTTCGGTGACCTATTGCGTGCCTGCGTCGGTTTCCAGCGGGGTTTTCGGAAGCGTGGTGTCCTTTCGCTGAGACTCGGAGTACCGATGCGGTTCCACCGAGTGCCACTTTTTCTGTGTGCCAATCTGGTGGCCACCTTTTCATGGGGAATCATGCACAAGTTATTGGGATAACATTTCACTGGAATTGTACCCCTGTTCGATTTCATGATTGATTGATTTCAGCATGCTGGATCTGATATAGCTGATACACGGTCCAATACTTTGATAGGAAATAGCAATAAGCACTGTCATCTACTCATGCTGCTACGCACCTGCACTTTACGTAATAATGTGCAATTTCAAATACATTTTTTTTACTAAATAATTTCAGGATTTTACGATTTACTACTTAGTTTTATAGTTGTGTTGATATGTTTGTACCATAGAGTAGCACTTTTTAACTTTGTTGTATGTATTTACTTTCTGACTTCCTCTTCCGTGCGTCATTATTTACAGTCCGAATCAATACTTTTCTTAGGTATTTTATGTCCAGGCGATATTTTGGGTAATTTCCCGGAACTGACATCTGTATGTGAATGAAGATACATTTCAAAAAAGCTGAATCTGTCATGAATCTCTGCTTCTGATTTCCGCTTTTGAGTCTGTGTTTCCATGAGTTCCTGAAGGCACCCTGTCTAGTTGCTTGGCGACAAAGCAAGGCAGGAGTGTCTGCAACCACCCACACCTGTGTCTCATCTGCAATCTGCACACCTGGTCCTGATCATCACCTCTCCACCATTGCCTGCCGGATCGTTAGCCTTCCCAGAGTGTTTGCCAGTGTATCAGCTAGACAGTTTTGGAAAGTTGGCTCTGCTGCTTGTGCTTTTGTGCCTGTTGCTAATCCACCTCTTGTTCTTCTGTCTGCAGTTTCTTTCACCTGGGATAGTCCCTACACACCCGCCTGGCGGTCTGCCTCACCAGCATTATCGGATCTTCACTACCTTCCAGCCAACTCGCTTCCACCCACTGCTCCCCCATCTGGACTCACCTGTTCCCACGCACCAACTCCAAATAAATACTCATCTTGTTCATTCTACTTACCTTGACCTGGTCTGCTTTTGGATTCCTGTTCTAGTCAACCATGACAAAATCATCTTCAGACAATAGCCGATGGGTTCCGCCTCTTTTGCTCTTCACACCATATGATTTGGCACCAAGTTTATCGGTGTTTTAAGCCCCCAACGTCTCCTTCCAGGCAACACTGCAGGAAGCGATAGGAGGAGAGAGGAGAGGGGCGAGAGAGCACAAGACTCAGAGAAAGGGAAGAAGTTGAGTTAGTAACATGCAATTGGATGAGGTTGCATACAGATGGAGATGAGGAGGAGAGAGGTGCTCAGTGAATCATGGGAAGTCTCCCAGCAGTCCAGGCCTATAGCAGCATAACTTAGGGATGGTTCAGGACTCTCCTGAGCCAACCCTAACTATAAGCGTTATCAAAGAGGAAAGTCTTAAGCCTACTCTTAAATGAGGAGACGGTGGTAAGCTTTCCCCTAACCCAACAGCGTCAAAAGAGACGCCAATAGTCCCGACCAAACGCGAGTTATATAATGCTAAAAGTCTCTTTTAGCGTCAACAACAACAAAAAATGTACCTGACCAAGCGCCTGTATTTTACGAGATGAGAGGGAGCATGTGTTGTGTAAGACTCCCCGAACTGCTACTGAGTTTTTCTTAACATTTGCCTTTAGATTCTTTATTCATATGGAAATATCTGTTCATAGAGATCAGCTGTTTCTCTGTCTCTCACAGCTCTGTCATCTCCGTTTCCTTCTGAACCTTATTGACGTGTTGTCGCCGTGATTTTGTTTGATCTGACCTCGTTCATGCTGATGAGCAGCTATTTGTTTGCTTTTGGCCTGAAGTAGTTCTCTAAATATCATTTTCAACCTTGACTGACTAATTGGAGCTTGGTGGGCCGAGCTGCTTTGTCGTGACCTTTGACCTCCAGAATGAAACACATTCTGCATCTACTTTCTTTTTAATGTTCCATTGTGAACATTAAAAAGAAAGTAGATTGAAACATGACTGTATGAAAATGGAGATTAATGTAAGTGGGCATTATGAGAAGAAAGCTGATATCAATTAAATTAAACTACATGCACAAGCGAATACAATGACATAAACGTCGGCAGTTGGAATGTTAACATGACATCACTTCAAATTAAAACACAGGGACACAAAAAAATTCTCCAGTTAAACTAAATGTTCAACAGCTTCTATAAAGAACTGAACGCTGATTCTGACCTCCTGTTTGTAGATGAAAAATGTGAGGCATTATTATTTTTAGACATGCTGAGACCACGACACTGGATGAAATTAGTTTATGGCTATGTGAATGTGCCCCCCAACCCCTCTCTCAAACACACACACACACACACACACACACACTCAGAGTCAGCCCTGCACCGCTGGCCTCGTCCCGAACGTGGCTGTGATCACATCTGATCAGTTTCCGCTCAGCTTGCTCTCTCACAGCGTGAACACAAAGAGGCAGCAGCATACATTTCCTCGGCGTGTTTTCCCTCTGTGATGTCATGCAGCAGAGCAGCTGCGGGGCCTTTTCCTCCAACATCCGTCCGTCCGACTGTCCGACCACGCTTCCAGTCCCAGCCGAGCAGGTCGCGAAATGAGCGTCGAGCGGTTTATCCAAAGCGAAGCTCAAGCCAACCCAAACTGACATCAAATGAAATAAATAACCCTGCGTTAAAATCACACGATGGGACTGTTGTTGGAAGATTAAAAAAACAGCTAAAGGCCTTTAGTGTGTTGGGAATCATACCTTATAAACTTTGAACACTCTTTTAATTTAGAGTCCTTTTTAAACAGTGATGAGTGCTCTACAAATACATTTAACTTACTTTCTGTTGTAAGGCGCTTCCCTAGGGAGGTGGTCCAGGCACGTCCAGCTGGGAGGAGGCCTCGGGGAAGACCCAGGACTAGGTGGAGAGATTATATCTCCACCCTGGCCTGGGAACGCCTCGGAATCCCCCAGTCGGAGCTGGTTGATGTGGCTCGGGAAAGGGAAGTTTGGAGCTGCTGCCCCCGAGACCTGATACCGGTATAAACCGGATAAAAAATGTTTTTTTATAAAAGCCGCAATGTTTTTTGCACGTCATTTTTTTTGTATAGTTGTTTTAAAATAAAAAGGAAACTTGTTTTGGGGAGAATAAACTACTCTGGCCTGAGTTTTTTCTAGTCGCCTTACCAAAAAGGCTCAGGATGCTGCAAATGTTGGTAGAATAGGAAAATGGCTGGTGGTGAAGACAAAATAATAATAATTTATTGAATGAACCAAATTTGAACATGCATGTCGGCGGCTTGTTGATCTTTCCATTGTTGGTTAGTTTCCTATCCTGGGCTGGGACACATTCATACGGTTTGATAAAGGACTTATTGGACTTTAACTTATCATTGCACCTACAATAATGTTGTGGTCCTCAATTTAGGTCTTCCTGTACATCTTATCTCGGGTTTTTCCTTCATCCACCGTGTGTGTGTTTGTGTGTGTGCGCACGTCAGTCGTGGGGAGAACTCAGCCGCCCAGCCCGCTGCTGAGAGCCTGTATTACAGCGGACATTGATGTTAAAATGTAAACAGGTTGGCAAGACGGTCTGAAAGGTTTTGCACCGTCTTTCGCTGTACGCTGTGTTGGTAAATGTGAGATGTTCGAGTCACACACGTCTTGTTAAACAAGGACATGAATTTGGTGACATACATGGGACGTCAACCCGTTCTCAAACCCACTTGTTTATTGGCTCTCAGAATCACATATCGATACAAAGTCTGGCACGGGGGACAGCTGGGATTGGTTGAAGTCGCTGGAAACTTCTGATAATTGGGAGAATTTGCAGAAAAGTTGCAGTGATTGGTCTAATTTGCGAGTCGCACCAAAGTCACGGTGATTGGTTGAATTTGCGTGAATTGGCGTGATCGCGACATCTCAAAATCCTGGAGGGATTAATTAAATTCCAGATACAGAGATGGTGGCTCTGCAAAATAGTCTTGGGAAGGAACTTGTTTCGGTGGAACATTTGCACCGCTCAAAAAAAACAAAAAACGCCTCGTGCTATATTTAATGAAGTTAACTGTTCACACAATACAGTAACGTTAGCTATTTAAATTAGCTGATACATGGTTAAACATCATTGCTCCTACCAGTGTATTTACCTGTGTACTTTGTCCACAGCAATCCTGCCAATTGGTCCCAAAATGTCCCAGTTGCTGTAAACATGTTCAATGTAAATCTTTACAATCATTCCCCAAAACAAACGTATAGGCCTGCTCAGCGGGTGGCATGTTAGCTTGAAGTTTGTTGATTGAATGGTGCGACTCTTCTAGACGTTATGGATCAACCTGAAGGGGCTTGAACATCTTGTTGTGAAGCGCCAGTGCCAACCACTACATAATCGTGCCACCCCGTGATTGGAATGTTTTACCTTAACGACCTGCCTCATCAAAATGATAAGTTAGCAACAAAGCTCTTGTAAATGTTTTTTAAATTTTTATCTTTTATTTGCTGCAACACAGTAAGCTAGTTGAACTGTCTTTGATGTGAGCTAGTAAACACCAAAGATCATCTTTTCTAATCTACTATATGTGGTAGATGTGGTATTGTATGGCCAAATCAGTAATATGGACGTGTGTTCCCACCTTTGAAAAATGTCTTTTATTTCTTCCTTCTACTGGCCTTTCTTCCTCAGTATCATCACACCTTTTCTTGGACAATTCTCTCTGTTTTTCCCAATGACCTGCTGGCAGGTATTATTGGCTCCTGGGTACTGGCCCCATTGTTCTGGTAAATAACCCATCTTTGCCTCTACTGGTTGCGTCTGGACAGCTGGTAGTCTCACTTTGCCAGACTTTCCTCCTCAGCGCTGCAGAGGAAGGCTAAGCGCCGGACAGAGCCACGGTGCCTCTGCAAAATAGTCTCGGGAAGGAACTTGTTTTGGTGGAACGCGTGTACGTTCAAAAGTAGTTTTAGTTGTGCAACAGAAAACTCAGATTGGACAGATAGTCTAGCTAGCTGTCTGGATTTACCCTGCAGAGATCTGAGGACCAGGTAACCATAGTCCTCAGATTGGACAGATAGTCTAGCTAGCTGTCTGGATTTACCCTGCAGAGATCTGAGGACCAGGTAACCATAGTCCTCTGATTGGACAGATAGTCTAGCTAGCTGTCTGGATTTACCCTGCAGAGATCTGAGGACCAGGTAACCATAGTCCTCAGAAATCAACCAGAGGTTTGAACGCCAACACAAAGAAAGAGGAAGGTTGGACGGAAATGCTTTATATACTTTTGGAAAGTTAAATCTTTGACAAACCCTTATATCTGATATCCTGTTCATTGTTTGTAAATGTCAGTTTTAGAATAACTGGTAAATAAATGTGGTGGAGTAGAAATATAAAGTAGAATAACGAGAGAATCCAAGTACATGTACCTCAGATTACTGCCCAGTACTAGAGTAAATGCATTTAGTTACATTTCACCACTGGTTGGTGGTTAAGTGCCTTGCTCCAGGGCTTGGTGTTTCTACTCCTTCCCTTTTCTTCAGCCACAAGAGTTCCCATCCCATTTGGCTCGGCTGCATGGATTTATTTAGTGTCTGCAGATTGATCACACTGGTTTGTATTTAACCTACTTAGGCAGAGAGTGAGCGCGCTAAGCTGAGCCCCCTGCAGGATTTAACATTTCCAACTGTCAGGACGAATTAACCGGCACTAATACCACTTTCATCCCTCGCTGGGTTCCTTCAGTGGAGTGACTCACATCTCTGTAACGCCGAGCAGGAGGACGTTGGAGCGTTTCTGAGAGTGATTCTTTTAAACATCCATGTTGATTAGACTCTGATCTGCTCCCGGGGCGTTCAAGAAGAAGAAGAAGAAGCATCAGGGTTTGATTTATAAAACAATCTTTTAGGAGAAGACGGTAATTAACCTGAAGTGTTTTTAATTAAAGTATCTAATGAAGCTGATCGTGAATTCTTTCTGGGAGACTTCAAGAACTTTATTTCCCTTTTTCCTAAACTGATCAGCTGCTTCGAGGCTTTACTTTCAGTTAAACCAATCAGTATCGGCCATGTGTTAACCAGCCAATCACAGCTGGTCATCCCTGCTTTCCTCTGCGGCTGTCAGTTGTTGTTTCAGGACGAGTGCGACCCTTCTCGTCCACTTCTTGCTCCTCCTGTCGTCTTTGCACTCGGCACTCTGGGTCTTCTTCGTTGGTTCATCAGTTCCTGTCGTCGTGCTCCTTCACCTCACCACCAGCGTCTAGACTCCATCGGGGATATGTCTGGGTTTCCCTGACCCTTGAAAACGTATTTTATACGATAGAGTCTAATCTCAAAATTCTTATATTTTACATTTCATATTGTGCGTATGTAGTTTGCTAAGAAAGTCTGTTCCAGGTGGCCCTGGAAGTGCAAAACAAAACAGCAAAAGCTAAAACACAACTGCGTTTGGTAAAACTCAAATCTGAACATGCACAGTAGGTATGTAAGGTCTGGCCGTCTGCAAGAAAACAAAGTTGTTATAATAATAAAAATAATTAATAATACATTTTATTAACACACTTTACATTTAAAACATGTCACAGTGCTACAGGGTGAAAGCATCAGCATAAAGGACAGATAAAAGTACAGATTTCTGGAATACTGGCATCCATCCATCCATCCATCTATCCATCCATCCATCCATCTTCCTCTGCTTATCCGGTTGCCGGGGCAGCAGCTCCAGTAGGGGCGCCCAAACTTCCCTTTCCCGAGCCACATCAACCAGCTCCGACTGGGGGATCCCGAGGCGTTTCTTGAGCAAGGCACTGTATCCCCCCCCCCCCCCCCCCCCCCCCCCCCCCCCCCCCCCCCAACCGCTCAGGGTGCTGGTCTAGCTGGCAGCCCACTCACTCTGACATCTCTCCTGACATGTAGTGATACTAACAAAGTGTACACAGAGTGTAAATTGTAATTTCCCCACTGGGGATCAATAAATAGTAATACTAATAAACATCAACATGTGTGTGAGCATGTTAGCATTTAGCTCAATGCTCTGCATTGTGTGCCTTTAGACTCCAACGGACCGCTCGCACATACAGACTCAACCACTGGGACAATAATAAACAGCTGCTAGTCATTGTGAATGGGACCTGGCTGCACCCCCCAGCGAGCTCCAGAGATTTAAAAGGCTCCCAACATTAGGAGGGAGAGTTGAGAAAAGCTCAATTTAATACTGTTATGAGCAGCTCACAGGCCACTACGAAGGGAGATGCACGCCAAACTCAGTGGTAACCAACTGACATTTATTTCACTAAAACACTAACAGGATGACAACGGGGTGTGAAGTTTAGGTTTCACTGGTCACTGGTTTATGAGAATACATGAACGCAATGACCAAAACGATGTTAACAAAAGAAGCAACGCAACAAAAGCAAGGTAGAGTTGGTGCAGGGTGGAGAGACTGAAACACTGGCCTCGGGGCATGCGGGGGTTAAGTAGCATGGAAACATTTGCCAGGTGCCTTGTTAGCACATTGGCTTCACCCAGCCCCCCCCACACACACAGACACACACACATACACACACACGCAGGGCTGCAGTTTCATGAGTGGCCACTCTCTACTACTTTGAATCTGTACTGTGTGAATGGAGCAGTATGTTGTTTCCACTTGTTTTAACCCTTGTGTTGTCCTCGGGTCAAATTTGACCCGTTTTTTTTTTATTTTTAATATCAGGAACTTGGCTTTCTTTCAACAACATTGCCTTAAAATATCATGGATGAATGTTATTCAGGTAAAAATTAACTTTCAGTGAATTGAATTTTGATTTTATTGAATTGTGTGGGATTGTAAAAAAAAGTGACCGAAACCTCGGAAAAAGTGACAAAAAAGAGACAATAAGTTCTGAAAAAAAAAGAGAAATTAATTGTTTTTCTATAATGTCATAAAACTTAGGTTTATTGGCTATAAATTAAAAAAGTAAAAAAAGTGTAGAAAAAAACAGAAACATTGAAAAAAGCACAAAGAGATGATGGTCCATGGGAAGACCACGCAAGGGTTAAGAAAGTAAAACTTAAGTTACGGACTTCTATATAAATTACTTCATAAGGATAGTTTTTCCAAAGTTTGGATATGACATGTTTCATTCTGAAGAAGACATTAGGACATTAGTTTCATCTCCTTGTGTCCAGTATAGCGTGTGATCAGCTGTGCACAAAGACCTAAAAAAAGCAGAAAACTGCCTCCACCAAAAGGTTAGCGTGTATTTATTTTACATTGTATATATAACCCATAAATCCTGAGGCTTCATTTTACAGTCATCAAATTGATGTGGATTTTTTTGTTAACCCTCTATTGCATGGTGTTGCCATATGGCAAGACATTTTTTTTCTTAGTTTTTTTTCACAAAAAAATCACATAAAATGCATTATTCATCATTTCCTGTTCAGTTGTGTAAATAGGTCTTTTATTTTCAAGTGTTATTAACTGGATGACTTCACATAACCAGGAAATCCTGTTTCCCTTCCCCCTTTTTTTCCAGTATCAGCCAACATGTAGTTGTTTTTCTGTTATCTGGGGTAAGTAAACTTTTAATTTTCATCATTTAAACCAGTTAAAACGCTATATTTGTTTTCTGTAAAAGGCAAAAATCAATTTGTTGTTAAATAGAAGTTGAATTTGTTTGGCATTTTTTTCAATTTCAGCATGTTTTTGAAGAAATAATGGATTTTTTGGCACTTTCCACAAATGTGCATTGTTGCTATATTGCCAACAAATTACCAATTTACCCCCCCCCCCCCCCCCCCCAATATTTTTAATTTATTTATTTATTTTTTTACAATTGCATTATTTAAGCAACCTGGAGTCATAAAACACATCAAGACATTTTGACCATCCTAAAAAAATTATTCATGCAATATGTTGTAAATTCCATTTAATTGTCTAAAAATGGCTTTTTCATGTTAAATAAGCATGAGGAACAAATAAAGGGATAGATTTGCATCTTTAACTAGATTCAAATCAGTCGGTCAGATTCTGGTATTTGGGCTTGGACTGACTGTTTACTGGTTTTTGGTCATTTTCCACACAGGCCAGACACGTGCAGTAGGGGGGGGGGCACATTAAGATAAAACAAAAACAAGTTATACATTAAACGCTAGTTTAATTACAGCCACAGACACACACACCCCACCACCTTAATTTCACCAATCTGTGTAACATTTAAATAAACTCGTCTCTCTCTTCCAAATCCAAGAAGATGAAAAAACACCTCCATGAATTATAGATGAGCGTGACGAGGATTAATTACAGCGCGGTAAAACCTGTAGCTAATGTGCCGCGTTCAGACCGACACTAATGCTAATGACAGAAACCTCATACCTCCACACAGGAGCATCTGTTCTGTTTTCTGTTTGCTCTGCGGGGATTTGATCTGTTTCAGACTCTCAAACTGACCTTACAGTTACACAAAACAGACATTTACTTATAAAATAAGACTTTGTGGACAGCAGCGTCTCCGCTTCACTACCACTATATAGACATGGGGACACTTCCCCCCTTAAATCTCCATGTAAATATAGATAGATAGATAGATAGCTATATTAGAGGATAGATAGAAATAGTAGGTGTAGATGAATATGATAGATAGATAAGTGAATAGATAGTAGATAGATAGGTGAAGATAGATAATAGATAGATATATAGGTGATATATAGATAGATAGTTGATAGATAGATAGGTGATAGAATAATAGATAGGTATAGATAGTAGATAGATAGATAGATAGATAGTAGTAGATAGGTGATAGATAGATATATGATAGATAGGATAGATAGATAGGTGATAGATAGATAGATAGATGATGAGATAGATAGATAGATAGATAGTATAGATAGATAGATAGATAGTATAGATAGATAGATAGATAGATGATAGATAATAGATAGGTATATGATAGATAGATAGATATAAGGTGATAGATAGTTAGATTAGATAGGTGATAGATAGATAGTGATAGATAGATAAGTATAGATAGATAGTGATAAGATAGATAGAATAGATAGATAGATAGATAGGTGATAGATAGATAGATAGATAGATATATAGGTGAGAGAGATAGATAGATAGATGTGATAGATAGATAGGTGATATATGATAGGTGATATAGTGATAGTGATCGATAGTAGTAGTAGTTGATAGATAGAGAGATAGTTTTAGATAGGATAGAATAGATGATAGTAGATAGATAGTAGATAGATAGGTGATAGATAGATAGATAATAATTCGATACGATGGTGATTAGAGAGATCGTGGTGTACGATAGATCGCGCGATAGATAGGTGACTATCTCTAGCCATAGAGCGCTCTCTCAGAGATAGTGATCTGTGCTGCTCTCTCTATCGATATATCGGTGCTCGCTCGCTAGCTATCTCGCTATATAGATGCTAGATAGATCGATAGATAAGCTAGATAGTGATATACTGATAAACGATAGATGATAGATAGATAGATACTTTATTCATCCCTGAAGGAAATTATAGGCATTCCGTAGCAAGACAATCATAACACAACAAACACATATATCACGCATACAGTACCTAAGAATGAAAATCTAATTAAAAATTGAAAATCACTCATAGAAATGCAATGACCATGATAAGGTGAGATACTGTTGTGGACTGTGTGAAATGATGATAGAGCAAACGTGAACAAGTGAAAAAGTGAACAGTGCAGTAGACCATGATAAAAATATTGACTATGACTATGAAATATAAACATAATAACCTATAAACTGACTGACTGAATAAGAACATTATGTAACAGGGAATAAGTTATAAGATGTAAGATAGAGATGTTATGACCATAGTCCAGGTTATGCATGAGGGCTAATATAGATTAGATTAGATTATACTTTATTCATCCCCCAACGGGGACATTTTGTTGTTACAGCAGCAGCTTTTTTTCCAATAATAACAAAAAACAAAAACACACAAGCAAGTAAGCACACAATGAGGATTACAGATGTATTGTACAGGTATATAATAAGAAATGTCCAGTCTTTGACAATTTGACTCCATCGTTAAAAATATTTGAAAGGGGTAGACATATCCCCCCCCCCCCACCCCATGGCGCCTAGACACTGGTGATGGTGGAGAGGGAGCTCAAGGACCCAACGGATGTCGGAAAAGGAACCCAGGATGCAGTGGATGGGGATCCCAGAGGTGGGGGGGGGGGGGGGGGCTGACTCTGTCCAGAGTAGGCTAAAGTGTGTGTGTGTGTGTGTTCTTCACAGCAGTGTGTTGATGCCGTTTTCCTCATGGCTCGGCTACACTGGTTGATGCTTACACACACACACACACACACACACCACACACACACACACACACACACACACACACACACACACACACACACACTCATTCAACTGCTTTAATGAGGTTTAATGAATTAAAAAAAACAAATTCTAGTTCGTTTTTCATCGCTTGAACACAGTTTTTTTTTTAAACTCTACACACTTCTCCCCACGGCTCTGACCACTGTGGATCTACAGCACTTTGTTCAGATGTTAACACACTGCGGTCACAACTGCCACAACCACACACTCAAAACAGAATAGATGTAGTCTGGTGCCTATCAAACACCGCTGAATGTAATTTTAGCTGAAAGCCAAGCCGGTGTCTTGTTTTAGACTAGTAAGTGAACATACATGGTATTTATGTAGAGAAATCTCAGAAAGCCTTATTTTTGTATACAAGTGAGAATGAAACAATTATACACTGTAGTGTTTGAGAGAAACAAGTAAAAGAGCGAAGATACCAACATGTCCAGATCCGATGTCTGAGGTTACATATACAGCTATAACAAAAAATGTAAAAAAACACTACATCTTTAGTTTAGTAAAACTGCGTTCTTCCTGTTTTTCAGAAAGTAAACACCACATTTATTAGTATTTAGAGATGATGCAGACATCCAGTGTGATGAAGATTACTTGCTGCATGGTGCTGGAGAGAGACAGGACCAGTCATACTATTCTATGTTACTGTTATGTACCTTTGGTTTTTTCCCCCAGTAATTCCATAAATTACAAGAGACAAAATTTTCATTCCTTCTTGTTTACCTTACGTAAAAATTGGTATATTCAAAAATCTGCATCTTTCTGAAAATTAGCCAGCTGGCTAACACTGGCACACTTCCAGCAATGTCCATTAATGTGCGTTGTTCCTGTAACTAATAAAATAATAAAATAATTGAAATTTGATGATCAGAGTAAAACCAGCTGAGGACTGCAGTTACGTCCCCTTCACACTCACAGCTTTAAATGAGAAGTCACTTCATGCCTCATTAATATTTTCACAGGACCCCTCTAGGACTTTGTGTTCCGCCTGAAGGTGAAGTTTGCCTCTGCTAACTGGACTCTTCCTCCATTTTAAAAGCAGACTGTCTGATGTGCGCGGGAGCCCGGAGGTCAGAGCTAAAACGAGACCGGAACTCCACATTGTTTAATCCAGACTGACGTCCCAGCAGCCGAATCTGCTCCTCAGACTGAAGAATGAGCTGCGGTTGTTATTTAGAAGGGGGGGAAAAAAGAACCCCCCTGCAGGACGTGATGCGTGTTGACGGAGCGACGACGAGGAGAGTCATAGTGTGCTGTGGCCTCACGACCTCTCGTCTGAGCATGAGGCTGAGGACACTCCAGGTCACATGTTCTTTTTCAGTGGAGCAAACGCCACATTGTTAAAAATAGCTTATCTCAACGTGTCTTTTAAGACTTTACCTGCTGTTGGAACTTGGATGGCTTCTACTTAATTGCCTCAACAAGCTGGGCTCATCACTGTCACTAGCACTTTCACTATATTTTCTGCAGTTAAACAGACACAAGTCATTTCCTCTTGAACAGGTAAGCATTGAGCTTCACTAATTTATCCCAGCTAATAGTAGGGATGAGCATCTTTAGTCAGTTTACAACATCCAATCCCTTCAATTATTATATATGTAACCGATTGGTTAAAGTTTGGGCACGTGAGCTGTCACATGACCGATGCGGAAATAAAGGCTGCGCCTGTTAGAGCTACGGTCTTTTTCCTTCTGCTGCTGCTGCCTTGCATGCTGGGTTCGGGCCAAGCGTTCGGTGTGTCGTGTGCGGGTCTCTGTATGATACAGCCAAGGTGAGTTTTAAAAAACCGTGTGGCATGTGCCAAGGCCCACAGCCTGCTAAAAGGATGGACGCTGGAGAAGTGGAAGAAAGTGGATTTTTCAGATGAATCTTCTGTTGAATTACACCACAGTCGCCGCAAATATTGCAGGAGACCTACTGGAGCCCGCATGGATCCAAGATTCACCCAGAAAACAGTGAAGTTTGTTGGCGGGAAACTCATGGTGTGGGGTTACATCTAGTATGGGGGTGTGCGAGAGATCTGCAGGGTGGAAGGCAACATCAATAGTCTCAAATACCAAGACATCTTAGCTACCTCTTATATTCCCAACCATACAAGAGGCCAAGTTCTGCAGCAGGATGGTGCTCCATCGCATACTTCCATCTCCACTTCAAAGTTCCTCAAGGCGAAGAAGATCCAGATGGTCCAGGATTGGCCGGCCCAGTCACCAGACATGAACATCATGGAGCATATGTGGGGTAGGATGAAAGAGGAAGCATGGAAGACCAAACCAAAGAATGTTGATGAACTCTGGAGGCAGCAGACTGCTTTCCTAGCTCTTCCTGATGACTTCATCAACACATGGTCTGAGTCCTTGCCAAACCGCATGGGTCCAGTCCTTCAAGCTCATGGAAGTCATACAAGATATTACATTTGGATCTCACAGCACCACTATTTAATTTGCTGACATATTTTAGTATTTGCAGTACATTTGTTCAATTTCTGTATAGGCGACAAAACTTTTGTCTTGCCAAAATTTGACCTTTCTGTCTTGTTTAAATTATAAATCTTTTTTCAGTGAAACTAATTTATTTCAGTGCATTGAACATCATTTGGGAGGGTTTTAGCTTTTCATATGAGCTATTTCTTACACCAACTGATTAATTAAAAGTCAGGTTAATAGCAGGTGTTTCTACTAAATAGATAAGCGACAAGACTTTTGTTAGGGACTGTACTGTATATATTTGTTGCAGGTACATTTACAATAGCTAAAGTCTTTTTTTTTTCTTTTTTCATCTTTAAGTTTAAGCAGCTTACCTGTGAGGACCATCACTTTTTACAGCGTGGTAAAGGAGTCACCACATCCCGCTGGGGCAGCAGCTGACGAGCTGCGACAGCCGGGGAGCGGACCTGTCCGGACCCCTCTGTTGGAGCCTCGCTGAGACCGGAGCTTTATGTAACCTCCGAGTCTGATTTCATTGAACACAAAGACAAACACAACAACAACAACAACAACAACAACAACAACATGGAGGCTGGAGAGGCCCACAAAGTCATGTGGAACTGTACGGTTAACAAAATTACCTCAACTGAAAAACACCTTTCAACAGCATCTCACTGTCTTCTTGATTGTAGGTTTCACCGCATTACCAAAGTTCCACACTCTAGTTATGTGGTGATGATGATGATAATAGTAATAGTAGAATATAATAATATACAAGACAAATAATCTCTCCCGTTACAGATGTGGCATGTTGATTGTTGCGTGACGTGACACGACCACGCTTGTAAAAGCATTCCACAAGAGTTGTTGTGCCGGCTCATCGTGTGGACGGGGCTTGCTGTTCTGGGCTCGAGCCAGAGTCCACAACCCACCACAACTGCCTTCACTAATGTAATCGGCTGTATCAACAGGTTTTTTGGATGGTCAAACATCGCAGCTTCAACATTTTTTACATGGACAAATTCCTTCCTGTCGGTTAAGGAATGGTTTTTTTAATTTTAAGATGATTTGTTTGGCATTTTTAGGCCTTTATTTGTGACAGGACAGCTAAGACATGAAAGGGGAGAGAAAGGGGGAACGGCACGCAGCAAAGGGCCGCAGGTCGGAGTCGAACCCACGGCCACCGCAACGAGGCATGAACCCCTGCACCAGGTGAGCCACCCAGGCACCAATAAACAGGAATTTTAGTGGAACATTCAATTTCATTTACCGTGGAAACATCTTGGTCAGAACATTTCTATTTCGGAATTAGGACATAAAACAGAATTCAATTGTATGTTAATGTACATACGCTGTCATAAACAGGGTTATTACATCCATTTTATTCAAGTCATAAAACCTGAAGAAATGAAAACAACCAGCAGGGTTTCTGGGAAATAGAGTTGTATGGGTCTTAAGAGAGAAAACTGAAATGCTTCTAAAACATTGAGGTAAACAAGTCTGTTCCTCGTTATGTTTCAGCTCATTTCAGAGTGTGTTCCTGCTCTAAACTCTCAGCCGCATCGTCCAATCAGAAGAGTCAGAGAGAGCGTCAGATTCTGACTTTACTGACATTTAAATCAGGTACATCACACACACACACACACACAGAGTACTTAGTGGTTAATGGTGACTCAGCGTGTCTGTGGGCGGAGCATCTGAGTCACCCTCAAACAACTACAGAGTCAGCCAATAATACATTCCTCCATCCATCCCTCCGTCCGTGCACACCTCCATCATCCCTTCATTGGGTTCAGGACAACATTGATTATAAAAGTGATTTTCTCAAATCTTCATTGAATCTACTCAGATGTTTTGTTGGTTATGTAACCAAAACGATTCTTTTTTCTTTTCTTTTTTTTCGTCAGGGAACAAACATATTTGGTTGCATAACACATCAGCTCTGAAGTCAGATTTTCACTAGCATGATCAGTTTACTTTCACTCATGAGCTTGATTTTCCAAAAATGATCTCCAGATTCTCCCTGCTATCGCATACAAATTTGGTCAGCTGCTTTTGCACTATTTCACGCTCTCGGGACTCAAGTCTAGCCCTTTGGCGTCATGTTTAGGCGCGCTTGGTGGGGACTCCTGGCGTCACTTTTTGACGCTCGGGGTCAGGACGTACGATTAACTGACCTGCGGCACAAGAACGGGACAGTTAGGTTTAGGAAAAGATAGTGGGTGGGGTTACAAAATGGACCTTTCAGTGACACGTGGGACACTTTCCTGTGTTGTTGGACCCATCCACCACGGCAGCGTGCCGACGTTGCTGTTCTTTTATACTAGTCGCTACTGTTGTTACGCCCATGCAGACGCCAACGGGGGATTTTTGCGTCGGTATCTGACGCTGAGAGCCACCAACCAAGCGTCAGTATTTTACGAGTTGGGAGTGAGGATGGGTTGACAACCCAGATCACATGGCCTTTCGCAAAAAGTGGGCGTGTGTGTGCCGTGCAAACAGGAAGCAGATCGCCTGTTGTTACTCTGCTGCTGAAAATCATGGATTTATGAGTTGAAAATGAGACCAGGGATTTAGTTGCTTGAACCTACTATGTTTCCATGCACACGTTTTTATCCAAATTAAGTGATACTGAAAAAAAATGCCTCATGGACACAGTAAAATTTGACTCAAATAATAATAATCTTTATTTGTAGTGCACTTTTCAAAAAACAAGTTACAAAGTGCTTTAACAAGTGTAAAGACAATAATGTCCAACAGACAATAATACAAAAAGACAAAAGAATGAAAACATTGAAAGACTAAAATACAGCTAAATATAAAATATTTAAAATACAATAAAAGGGATAAAGTAAAGTCAAATAAGATCGGGAAAGGCTCTTCTATAGAAGTATGTTTTAAGAAGGGACTTAAAAGAGTTCACTGACTCAGCTGACCGGATCTCCTCAGGCAGGCTGGTCCAGAGCCTCGGGGCCCGGACACCAAACGCTCTGTCCCCTTTAGTCTTCAGCCTAATGAAATATGTTCGGTCTCATCGGATTTTCTCTCGATCGATATACGGCTTACGAGATGAACGCTGATGTATACGTCATTTGCCGAATAAATAATGAATTCTGATTAAGTTTTAGGTTATTTTATGGTTGCAACCCACCACAAAACAAAGAAGAAGAAGTTATAGTTCATTTCCGCCCGGTATTTCCACTCTGTCTACATACATGGGGGATGTCAACAGAGACAGATGGAAGTGGACGGACGAGGAGACGAGAGACTTTTTGAATTTA
>NC_045748.1:24106612-24106926 GCF_008692095.1 Etheostoma spectabile | reverse complement strand
ATGGCCGACAAAGGTTAGGACAAGCCGTGGGACGTCCTTCGGAGTAAATGGAAGACGCTCAAACAGAGAGACATGTCTCAAAAAGAGAGTTGTCAGAGGGAAAATAAAAGCCAAGTTGCATCTCCATCGTCATAGCGATGTGTTGATAGTGTCGTTGTTTTCTTATTATATCTTGATATGTCGCTATCAGCTGGAACATAAGCACTATTACAACTTGTCCCATAGTGATCATGTGTTGGTAGACGGCGTGATCCATTTTGTCTAAAAACTATTTGTAAATGTTTGTTGAATGTTGTGCGATTCAGTGCGAAAAT
>NC_045748.1:24106504-24106602 GCF_008692095.1 Etheostoma spectabile | reverse complement strand
ACCTTAAAATGTCTCAAATCAATTCGATATACCAATTGGAACGCAAAACGGCATGTGACGTCATCACCACAGGTTTTTATTGGCTTTAAAGCCGTTGG
>NC_045748.1:24101804-24106494 GCF_008692095.1 Etheostoma spectabile | reverse complement strand
CTTTCACCGGCTTTATTCACATGAGTTTTTTGTACAGAACTTCAGATAATTTGATTGACAAGTGGATGGAAACTTAGCCAACGAGGTGGAATGTTACTGAAAGTCTGAGGACATCGCCGTTTCCAAAGGTCTGTGTTTGTGTCCGTCTAGACCACAACGCAAGCTCCGAGATTTCAAACCCAAACGGAGTGTTTTCAAAATCTGGCACACGCTGGAATAGTGTGAACGTAGCACAACTTAGTTTTCAAATTAGTATTTAGTAGTGAAAATGTAGCCGTTGTTGGTCTGAATGAATGATCTGCATGAGTCCACTTTAAACATTTGTTCAAACTAATCTAATAAATAACGATGTATTATTGAATAAGTAATTGGTCCAGTTCATGAGTGTTTACAGATGGGTTTTACAGTGTTCTGTCATGCTTGTCTTTTTATTTTCTACCTCTGTTATTGTTTCGAGTCATCGTTACCGCGGCAACATCAAACCCAAACCGCCAAACAAAGACACAACTGAAAACTTTCACTGCATGTGTGTGGGGTTATGTAACAGGCAGGAACTCTTCCAGTCAGCCAACTACTTCAACAGAGAGGAAGAGAGAGAGAGAAATCAGAAAAAGGAGGGTGAGGAAAAACAGATCAATCAGAGGGCTTTGTCTCTACACCTGCTCTGATGAGGACCCCTTGAGCAAAACACGGAGACATGTCAACACAGAGACAGATGTCATTTTCATGTTATATGGGATGGATGGCAGACGTGGGAAAGACTCCTATATTCATGACGTTATCTGACTATTAACGGCGTGAGGGTTACAAATACTGTGCATTCACAGTACTGCAGTATAATGACTAATGATGGTAATTATGGTAACTGGGATAGGACTTTAATGCAGCTTGTGTGTGACAGTTTCTAATCCCAAAAATAATTGGAGGTATTTTCATTAGTCCTAAAAGTAGAAAGTATTTACAGTTTGTAGTACTAAATTGTACTGTGAAGCACTCTGGGTCAGTCAGTTTCAAAATATGTTTAATCACTATAAATTCACTCTAGGCTAAATGACACATTAATCATCCTTCTGGCATTTAATAATAACAATGATAGAGATTTTACTGCGATGACGGTTTGAGTGCACCTAGATCCACTTAAGAACCAGGCGTACATGTGGCTTTCTAAAACTGACAAAAAGGAATGTGTATTCATATTATTGTCTTTGTCTCAACAAAAGACCTAAATTATAGTGGGAGGAAAGAGACAGAGGAGAAAACTGCTAAATCAGCTGGAGCAGTGCAGGCGGGAAGGTTTTTACAGTTTGTAGTCCAAAAAGAAGATGGCATTTACAGTTTGTAGTCCTAAAAGTCAACGGTATTTGTAAAAAATCTGCACACACAGATTTTATGGGTTTCGTGCTTGGGTGTGACTAAATGGCTTAATACTGGCCCCCTACACATTTTCAAAGTTGAAGCCCCCTCCTTAAAATTTTACGTAGATTCCTAAAAAAAGTTAGGCGTGAAGAACCAAAAAAGCTTCTTGGAGTTGTACCTTTAACTCAAAGGGAAGTCCGCCATTTTCAATTTAAACGTGGACCTCCGAATACTGGTCCAAGATAATTGGAGCAACCACATTTTAGACCGATCTTGAATTCTGAATAGTTTGTTTTTAAATTGACTATTCCAAATTTATTTGGAATTTTACTGCATTTTTGAAGTGATCATATTTGGATAGGGTGACCAAACGTTCTTTTTTTTCCCAAACATGTCCACTTTTTACGTATGTAAATTTATGAAAATGTCCGTTTTTTGCTGTTTTTCACGGGACCATTAAGCATGTACTTAAATTGACTGGCGCTTTCCACAAAATACTATGGTACTTTGTTGCATGACATAATTCTCGAGAGGCTGATCAGGGAGCAGATCAGACAGGGAGCACATTCAGGGAGCAGATTCAGACGGACCACATTCAGGAGCCGAGGAATTCAGGACAGAGGAGCAGATCAGACAGGGAGCAATCAGAGAGGAGCAATGAGGACAATCAGACAGTAGCACATACGAGAGCAGATCAGACGGGAGCACATACAGGAGCAGCTCAGACAGGGAGCACATTCAGAGAGCAGATCAGAAAGGGAGCACATACAGAGAGCAGATCAGACAGGGTTACATACAGGGAGCAGATCAGACAGGAGCACATACAGACAGATCAGACGGGAGCACATACAGGAGCAAGTCAGACAGGGAACCCATACAGGAGCAGATCAACAGGGAGCACATACAGGGAGCAGATCAGACAGGGAGCACATACAGAGCAGATCAACAGTGGAGCAGATCAGACAGAGCACATACAGAGAGCAGCTCAACAAGCACATACAGGAGACAGACGGACCATACAAGACAGATCAGAGACACTACAAGGACAATCAGACAGGGAGCACATACAGGAGCAGCAGACAGGGAGCACATACAGGCAGATCAGACAGTGGAGCAGATCAACAGGGAGCACATACAAGAGCAGCATCAGACAGGGAGCACATACAAGGAGCAGATCAGACAGGAGCACATACAAGGAGCAGATCAGACGGGGCACATACAAGGACCGTCAGACAGGGAGCACATACAGGGAGCAGATCAGACAGTGGAGTTGCATTGCACACAAAATGTTGACGCGTAAGTGCTGCTTTAGAGTTGAACTGCAAAAAAACAAAAAACGTGGGACAAGTGCACAGTGGGCAAAGTTAGCACATATGTTTCAGTGTCTAATAAAGGTGCTGGAGATCTCAAAACTCACGTGGACACCGAAAAAACTTTTCTTATTACATTAAAAAGGTTTTAAGAGATATTTAATTGAAACTGGAATTTGAAGATGACACAGAATAGGTCATATTTAGAACATTATTTCACATGTATTTATTTATTTGAAAAGAGAGCTATTATTTTGTTACAGGTTGTTACAGATTTTATTTTATTACATACGTTATTTTTGTACCATTGCGGCATAATAAAGCATGTTCATTAACCTCTGAGAAGTCTGAATTTGTGTCTCGAGGCCGGGCCGAGTGTCCTCTTTTTTGGAAATCAAAATACGGTCACACTATATTTGGAGGGTGACGCGGCAAAGCCAGTGTCTTTATGGTTTTAATGGCACTGCGCTAAGCCAAATGCTAAACAGACAAGTCATGCAGTGGAGTTTTGCCATGCAAACGCGGACCTACGAGTACAGGTTCCATTCAGCTGCATGTATGGAAGTACTTAAAATCGTCAGGCTTTCCCTGAAGTAGCCAGCTAGCGCTAGGGCTATCTATGGCTAGCTTTGGTTGACAAGGCAATACTGAACACTGAGCAAGACATTTTAAGGCAACCAAAATTTTTCAATTATCTTTGATAAAGTGAGAACACACAATCAGAGAGATAAAAAAAAAATACTCCGGTCATGGTTAGCATTGCCAAGCTTCTGTCCTGAAAGAACCGCCAGTTGGCTAATTTTCAGCTGTAGTCCAAGTTACCCAGCATGCATGTTTTTATGGTGGAATAAAATTGGAGCACCCGGAAGAAAACCTACGTCAACACGGGGAGAAGATGCAAACTCCAGAAATGCCCTGCCCGGACCGGGGACAGGGCTCGCAGAAGAGCCATTGGGATCATAATTCATTAAATAAGCATCATGTTGTATTGAAGAAGACTTGAAAGTAGCGATAAGGCCATAAAGTCATCATGAAAATGTTTACTGAATTAATAAATCAAGTGAAAAGTAGGCTCACTTCTCCATTGACTTCTATTGAAATTGACTTATTTTTGGAACCAGTGTAGTTGCCCCCTGCCGGAAATGAGATAGAATGCATGTGTAAGGCACTTCCGCAAAGGGTTTCATTTTTTAGAACCAGAAGCTGCTGCTAGAACAGGAGAACTGCAAACTGAAAGCTCAGGTAATGCCACTAATATTTACGACAGAAGAGGGGCAGACTCTGCTGCCAGATGTCAGATCTCTTTTTATCACATTCTCACTGGCGTCCCCCATGTTGGATCATTTCCCTGTCAGACACCCGCTCACATCAAGAAATCCCCCATCAGCTCAGTAATACATCACGGCTCAGGGCGGTGGACGGGCTCTGCAACGCCCCAGGTGAGTCTCATGAATATTTAATGAGGTGGAAAGACGGAACGAAGGAAGACGCCTGACTGGACCCGACTGCGGACGACTATTTCCCTCCAGGTGGGAGACGGGACTGGTGTGTTCCAGCAGTCTGAACCCGGGTCAGCTTTAGTGCAGGAAGCAGAAATTAATCTGATTTACATATGCGTTCTCAAGCTCTTCTTCTTCTCCCCAAAACAAAGTATTCGTCACAACACAGTCCTGATTTTCAACTGTAATAGATCTCTTTTTTTGACAGCTCATACAGATTTTAAGGAACACAGTGTCAGTTGTAGAGAATTTTCTTCTTAAAAACGATGTCAATCTTAAGTTTTAGTGCCTGAATTTGTCCAAGAGAATTGGAGCAACCACATTTTAGACCAATTATGTCTAGTTTTTTTTATATGTATTTGTGAATTAACATAGACCTATATGTACTGTATGCAGTGATGTTTTTAAATTGACAACGGAAAATTCCAAATGGGGAAATCAGACCACATAAATTCAGATGGCTTTCAAAATAGCATTGCCGAGGTACTCTTGAACAAGGCACAGAACCCCCCCCCCCCCCCCCCC
>NC_045748.1:24100652-24101794 GCF_008692095.1 Etheostoma spectabile | reverse complement strand
CCCCCCCCCCCCCCAGCTGCTCAGGGCGCCTATTTCTCCATAATAATGCATGTGCATAGGTCCTGTTTGTGTGTGTGGAGTGAAAAATAGAATTCCCCCTACAAGAATACTAAGGTATACATCCCTGCTTCTAAACCCAGTGGTATTTAAATGTATTCATTTATTAATATTCAGCAGAGAGGAAATGTCCTAATGAGGCAGTCAGTCGCCCTTTGGCCACAATTTACTTCCGTAAACAGTAGCAAGTCAAAGAGAAAAAATAATACAAATACTAAATAATATCAGCCTTGTTTATGTTAAAGTTGTATACATATTATAATATTATATTATGATAATGATTTGATCTAAAATGTCCCTTCATTTGGAAGTGGCATGAAGCGGCAGTGAGTGTTGTGAGGGTGTGTGAGCAAAAACATGTAAAACTACAACAACAGGCACTGACGTTCACTGTCAACCCTCATTTATTCACAAACGTCTTTATTTTTAACAAACAGAATCATCAGAGAGCAGAAACAGAGAAACAACAAGACGGCGTGTGCGTGTGTGTGTGCGTGTGTGTGTGTGTGTATGTGTGTGTGTTGAGGTGTGGGTGGAGGGGGTATTAGTCACCAGAAATGGCACAGCGCCTCTCTCTCTCTTTCAGTAAGTGGGTCACTCCATCTGGAGCAGAATATGGAAAAACAGCAACACCACGTTTTCTAACAAACTGTTTGACACACAGAAAAAAAAAAGAAGAAAACAACTTTGTTTCTGCCAGTCTGGAGTCAGTACCAAATGAAGAGAGTAAAACGGGAGCTGATTAGCTGCTTGGATCATTTATTACTCTTATAAATTTGCTACTGTAATTTGGCTCCACAACCAACAACTCCAAAACACATGCTTTTATCCATGTAAAGTTCCTTAAAGCTTAACTCTCGTCAAATTGCAACATAGGGTGTATTTGTGAATTTACCCGAGTCAAACCTTCGTTTAAAAGCATATTTAGGACGGAAAGGCCACTTTTAAGATTCACCGTGTTCTTGTTATTGAGTCAAATGGCCTTTTGAATGGGAGAGCTAGGGGCACTATTATGCTAGCCTCGAAATAGATATTTTTAAAACACTAAGAAGACTCGACGCAACATGAGACTTTGCTCCAAGTAT
>NC_045748.1:24087295-24100642 GCF_008692095.1 Etheostoma spectabile | reverse complement strand
TCTACACATGAACTCAGCATGGAGAACACTGTTTGGGCTTAGGGTTAGGATTAGGGTTAGCATCGCTTACTGCACCTTTAAAACTGTGAGCAAATGTAATACGGGACAAAAAATCTCAAAATGTTATTGAGAATGCAGTTTAGTTGGATGGTAGTCTATATCCACGACGTTCCACTTATGGGATTGCTCCATTGTCGCCGGAAATTCAACCATATGTCCTTCTTTGTGTTGTAATCCTAAACTCCGATAGATTTCTGAGGACTATGGTTACCTGGTCCTCAGATCTCTGCAGGGTAAATCCAGACAGCTAGCTAGACTATCTGTCCAATCTGAGGACTATGGTTACCTGTCCTCAGATCTCTGCAGGGTAAATCCAGACAGCTAGCTAGACTATCTGTCCAATCTGAGGACTATGGTTACCTGGTCCTCAGATCTCTGCAGGTAAATCCAGACAGCTAGCTAGACTATCTGTCCCATCTGAGGACTACGGTTACCTGGTCCTCATCTCTGCAGGTAAATCCAGACAGCTAGCTAGATATCTTTCCAATCTGAGGACTACGGTTACCTGGTCCTCAGATCTCTGTAGGGTAAATCCAGACAGCTAGCTAGACTATCTGTCCATCTGAGGACTACGGTTACCTGGTCCTCAGATCTCTGCAGGGTAAATTTCCAGACAGCTAGCTAGACTATCTGTCCAATCTGAGTTTTTTGAAGCACAACTAAAACATTTGAACATACACGTGTTCCATCAAAACATGTTCCTTCCCGAGACTATTTGAAGGTCTGAAGAAGGCTACTTATTTCCTCTGAGAGAATCTGGGGGTGTTCTGGACTGACATGCGGCCTGTACTACAAAGGTGTTAACGAGGTAATGTCAGGTTAATTGCAGGGTTTCCTGTATCACGACAGTGGATCTGATGTCAGTTCGTTCCAAGTTCAGTCGCCGTGGTAACTTAAACTGAACGCCTAACCTGGTCGGGAGCAGGTTATGTTGGAGATTAGAGATCAACCGGTGGAAAAGCACCGCCCCCTGACCAATCAATACTCAATTAAAAACAGCGTCACCGTTCTTAGAAGATCAGGCGGAGCTCAGTGCACAGAGAGAGAGAGAGAGAGAGAGAGAGAGAGGTGCAAGTTAACATCCCCTGATGGGTATGTTTATGGAAGATATAGATTTTAAGCCCAGGGAATGACGTATAGGCTATTTTGGTTTTACGATGATAAAAGTACTGATTATTTAAATGGGGTCTGGTGGGTTTGGTGTCGCCCATATATGAATAAATACATACATATTTAAATGTTGGCTGAGTGAGGTTAGCCTATGGGATTACGTATAGGCTACATGTCGGCTTGAATTATGTTTCAATATTTTTTATTTGCACTAACAATCTTTTACCACTGCCAGGGGTTGCAACTGAAATAATAGGCTAAAGCAATGCACGTTTATAGAAAGCAAGTGTAATTATGGTCAGATCTTGGTCCTGACTGATGGGAACGTGATATTAATAGTGATTTACACATAACCTTCCTGGGTTAGGAAGCAGTCACTGTATTGGGTTTTGCCTGTAAAACCATGTCTGTGTTCTTCAAATTGATGTAGAATTATAGTTTGCTATTCATATGTAAAATATGCTGCTATGTTTGCGATTGGTCATGATGTGCAAACTGTGCTCTTTTATGTGAACGTGCTGAATTGGGAAACCTTGTTAACCACCGTTGTGACACAGCTCATGTGGGTTAGTGAAGCCGGGCAACTGACAGATATCCAGGGCATGTTGATCTGGATTCGTAGTACAGAGACCTGGACTGTGTTTGATTCATGACAGTCTGACTAATCTACCATTAAAGGATTGACTTAAATACTGTCATTACTGGAACACAGGTGACTCAGATTGGCTCCATCCAGGCGAGTCCCAACTTTAACCTGTTGGGTCTCTATTATCTCTATTTCTATTGGATTGGGGTGGCGCCTTAATCATGAACTGCTACAACTATTATTTCTAGTCACAGTTCCATTATCTTTATTGTTAATATAATTGTCGCTGTTCATCCTGCCACTGGCACACCCCCGCCCTCCAAGAGCCTGGGTCTGTCCAAGGTTTCTACCTAAAAGGACGTTTTTCCACTCCAATATGGCACTAAGTGCTTGCTCTTGGGGGTATTGTTGTAATTGTTGGGTAAATTATTGTATGGTCTAGACCTACTCCATCTGTAAAGTGTCTTTTGATGACTCGATAACTATGATTTGATACTTCCCCTGATGAGTGTGAGTTCCCTCTTGACTCAAACTGACACCAAGGACGTCATCAGACGGTGACACACACCGTTTCACTTCAGTGTGTCACAGCTGATCATCATTCGTTCGTTTAAAAGACTGGAATAGGGAGGAAAAAAGTGAGTTGGTCTAAGGCAACAAAGATACTAATTGTTGCATTTAGGCAAAAACCTTGTTTGGCCAAAACTGTTGCTTTTCAGGAAATAAAAAGGCTCAAAATATTTTTCTCGGACGAAAATCACCAATCAGAGTAATCATTGTAATTTACATGTGCAGTTATGATTAATAGATAGTGTGACTTATAAAAGAGCTGCTTCACTGATTCACTGAGAGAGAAATCACTTCATCCTGATGACTCATCCATGAGTGGAACAAACGCATCAGAGGATAGATAGATAGATAGATAGATAGATAGATAGATAGATAGATAGATAGATAGATGGATTGTTTAGATGGGTGGATAGATAGATTGAAAGATAGATAGATAGATGGATGGACGGATGGATGGATGGATGAATGGATGGGTGGGTGGATAGATAGATAGATGATAGATAGATAGTTAGATGGGTGGATAGATAAATAAATAGATATATGATAGATAGATGGATGGATAGATGGATGGATGGATGGATGGATGGATGGTATAGATGGATGGATGGATGGATGGTATAGATAGATAGATAGATAGATAGATAGATTGTTTAGATGGGTGGATAGATAGATAGATTGAAAGATAGATGGATGGATGGATGGGTGGGTGGATGGATGGATAGATAGATGATAGATAGATAGATGGATGGTTTAGATGGGTGGATAGATAAATAAATAGATAAATAGATAGATAGATTGATAGATAGATGGATGGATGGATGGATGGATGGATGGTATAGATAGATGGATGGATGATGGATGGATGGATGGATGGATAGATGGATAGATGGATGGATGGAAGGCTGGATGGATGGATGGATGGATGGATGGATGGATGGCATAGATGGGTGGATAGAGTTCCAACATTGGTTGGATAAGAGAAGGTAACTCCCGGTTATCTGCTTATGCAGCACGGTTCAAATCAAACAAATTATCAGGAAATAATAATTCAAAAATCTAACTCCATTATTTTCTGTTTTTTGTTGCTGTTTATTTCAAAGTCACAGATCATGCTTGAGAATGACAATGCCTTAATTCCCAAAGTTAGTCTATTAACATATTTGCAGTGTTTATTCAATCTGAGGCATGAGGGGGTTAACTCATAAATGACAGCCAAAGGGTTTTTAGAAGGGTATATTTGTTTTAGTAAAAGCATATTTGGAGAGATGCAAAATTGAAATTAAACAGATTTTAATTCATCAAAATCCATAAGAACACACATTTTTTCAACGTATGGTTAGTGCAAATATGTATGTATGTTAGTTGAGTTATGGATGCTGTTTTCATGGAACAGCTGTTATGGAAATGGATTGTTGATTGATTGATTGATTGATTGATATTTTATTTTACATGTCATGCCACTAAGTGGCCCACATGACACCGATACAATAATAATTCAGTCCATTGCATTGTTGTAGGCTACGCTTTGTTTACCGACATATGCATATTAAATATGAAATATTTGAGGTTAATGGGTGGAAATGGTTACAGATCATATCTGTTCACTTACCTACTTATATGGGGAATATATCCATTGTGTTTGGCTATTGGGGAAATTGTAATTAATGTGATTCCTTGGACCATTCATACTTTACACGTAATGTGTGTTTATGCACATGTGTATAAAGGATATTTAAGGAGCTGTATTGAAAATAATTCATTCTGAACTGCAACAGAAACGGAATGGATTGACAACAGACAGCAACAGTAAAAATAGTCAATGTGTCTGTATAATTTTGTCAATATGTCTTCTGTTCAGCAAGACATTCTCAATAAAGATGCCAGAGAATGGACATCGTTGACCGACATCTCGATTGATTGTCTCACTTTTCAGGCTTTTATATTTGCACATTCTCAGTGACTGTGTTTGCATGCACACTAATATTCCACTATTATTCCCAAAATGACAATATTCTGAATTTGATACAGGTAATGTAAACAGCACATTACACATGGATATTCCAAATAAGTTCTTTTTCTGAATTGGAGATCTGCAGATTTGCAGGATTTTTTCATCTGGTTGTGTGAAGTGACTCATTATAGTCTGCATCACGGGCACGGACCCCCGACTACATATTGTACAAAATTAAGTTGCATATTAAACTGGGCCTACAATAACTCGTGGGCAGCCTAAAGGCTTTATAGGTACCTTTTTTGGGAATAGAATTCTAAGCTATTAAAATAATAATTGTCGGCATGATTACATAAATCATGTTTTAATGTAGGATTAGTTAGTGACTAACTTATCTATAGGCCAGCGTGCACATCAATAATGTTTTTTTTACCACTAATATGCCGATTTATAATTGCTAATAATATGTTGGATTAATGTTCAGACAGGGTTTTTTTTTTTAGAGAACGTTCAAAAAAATTAACAATATTTTGGTGGCTTTGAGGACTTACTAGGGGGTCCCGGACCCCCTTTTCGAATATCCCTGGTCTATAGTAAAAACCAAAGTAGTAAGCTTCCTACAGAGCTCAACATGACATGACATAACACCATAATTTCCCATTTTTTTGGGATCACTAAATATCTATCTATCTATCTATCTATGACCACCCTCCTTATTAACAGCCCTGGCTCCGGAAAGGGTTTTTCCCCATTGACGTGTTTCATTGACATTTCAAAAATGGCTTCCATTTTAAAGTCTGGAACCAAGCCAAACCACTACGAGAGGAATCGTGACCATATACAATTTATATTTGGCGCAATGTTTTTTTTTTTAATAAAGTCAAAAAAGCCAATGGTACAAGAAGACTGTGTACAGAAATGATCGTAGACTTCAATGGAAGAAGGTCGCTCTAGCCATTGGCGGTTTTGCGGGAACGGCAAAAGTTGCTACGGTAAGAGCAAGTTGGACCAATCAGAGACGTTGCTTTTACACTTAGGATTGTGGGTAGTGTAGCATCTCTCCATAAGATTGCGGACAAAACATGTTTTTTTAAAATCAAGGTTGATTTCACACTGACTTTTAGCTTCTAAACCTCGTACGGTTTGGACATTATTGCTGATATTGTAAATCCTTATGGAAAAAAGTCAATGGGATTTTTACTCCTGGAACCTATGCTGAACTTTATTAAGAAAGAGTTTTAGGTGGGTTACTTTGTAATAACAATAAACCCCAAATTTCTCAACATGACACTGACATTTTTTTTCACGTGAAATCATGGCAGTTTCAACAGTGAATTTACATTTTGATTGTTGATTTTTTTTTTATCCTTTATTTGAAATTTTTAACACTCAGCTAAAATAGGTTTAAGGGTAACCATCTTTTTTTTCTCCAATGTGGACCCTATTGTCCTATGTTTTTGCATCTAAGTGACTGATAGAGTATGTATATATTGTGTGCATATGTTAGTGTGTATATTTTTGGTTTTGGTTGTTTTGTGTGTAAGCACAGTGTGAGCAACAATGCTCCAAAGAAAAATTCCTCGTATGTGTCCTTATACCTGGCGAATAAGGCTGATTCTGATTCTGATTCTGATTCTGATTCTGATGGGAACAACAATCTATGACATTGGTCCAGTATTAAGCTGGTGTCAGCGAAACAAGCTACAATGTAAGTTAACAGGGCAATTGTTTTTTACCGTCACAAAAGTGTTCATTCCTCAGCTACAGGCACATATTAACATTCTAAGTGTCTGACAACTTTATGGAAAGGATTTCTATGGGAACAACCTTTCTGTTAAATAGTAAGATCCTTATTTTAAACATAAAAACATCCACAACATTGTGTTCGCTAAACACACCACACTGTAATGTAAATAAAAATTAGACTAGGAAACGCCATTTAGGGTTGAAAATAAACACATAGTTTACAGATTTACATGTTAAAATATGTTGGCTCTGTACATGCTAAAAGTATTGCTTTTTTAAAGGGAGTCTGGTGGGTTCAGCGCTAGTGACCTCAGAGCTGTTTCTGGGTAAACAGACAGTTCCAGGGACAGTCCCCGGTTTTAGTGACCTGTCTCCGGCTGGATCTGTCCCCGGAAATGTCCCCGGTTTTCCTTGTGACTGACAGACCCAAAAATTGGAATGAAAGAAAGAAAACATTGACCAAAGGTAGCCGACAGTCGCTCAAGACAACCAGAGCCAGCGGTGCTCAGAGATGTTTTAGAAAGCCGTATTTTTTACGACGCTAAAATTACTGACTATTTACATGGAGTCTGGTGGGTTTAGCAAACACACTTTTATGTTTTAAAAAAAGGATCTTAATCTTTAACAGAAAGGTCAACTTCCTTAGAAATCTTTTCCATAAAGTTGTAGGACACTTAGAATATTAATCTGAGTCTGTCAACGGCAAAACAGGCTCTTTTGTGAAGGTAAATACAAGCTGGACAATTATCCCATTAACTTACACTGCAGCTTGTTTCTCTGCTGCCAACTGGAGCGATCTTGTTTAATTCTGCATCAATGTCAAAGGAAAATATTTCCTCAATAGTTTTTATTGTATCCGATACTCAATGATCAAGCCTGAGCAATAGCAAGCTGTCAGATAAATGTACTCAGTAAACATTACATCATTCCCCTCTGGGTATGGAGTACAAGTATGAAGTTGCAGCAGGGGTATTCTAGGATCAGACCTTTGGGGGGGGGGGGGGGGGGCTCAGCTCCTAATGAGAACTGCTCTAGGTCTAGTGTCCCCGTTTTTAAGTTTTACAAAGATTTGGAGGTTTTGGAGGTATATTCGCTTCTGAGCTGAAATGCCCCGATTCTGTCTGCGAAATCTGGTCACCTTATTTTAAAGGTCTATCTGGTAGGGATCATTTCCATAACGCTGTCAGACACTTAGAATTTAATCTGATAGTGGGCCTACATCGAAAAAAGTCATAGTATGCTGCTTGAAAAAGTCAAAAAAGTCATAGTATAGTACATCGAAAAAAGTCAAAAAATCATAGTATAGTACATCGAAAAAAGTCAAAAAGTCATAGTATAGTACATTGAAAAAGTCAAGTATAGTACATTGAAAAAAGTCATAGTATAGTACATCGAAAAAATTCATAGTATAGTACATCGAAAAAAGTCAAAGTCATAGTATGTAGCCTACAATCAAAAAAAGTCAAAAAGTCATAGTATATACATTGGTATAGTACATTGAAAAAAGTCAAGTAGAGTACTCGAAAAAGTCATAGTATAGTACATCGAAAAAAGTCATAGTATATAGTCCTACTCGAAAAGTCAAAAAAGTCATAGTATAGTACATCGCAAAAAGTCATAGTATAGTACATCGAAAAAAGTCATAGTATAGTACATCGAAAAAGTCATGTGTACTACATAGTACATACGTAAAATCGAAAAAAGTAAAAAGTCTAGTATAGTACATCGAAAAAAGTCATTGTGTACTACATTGAAAAAGTCAAAAAAGTCATAGTATACTACTCGAAAAAAGCAAAAAGTCTAGTATAGTAACATCGAAAAAAGTCATAGTATAGTACATCGAAAAAAAGTCATAGTAAGTACATCGAAAAAAGTCAAAAAGTCATAGTATAGTACATCGAAAAAAGTCATTGTGTACTACATTGAAAAAAGTCAAAAAGTCATAGTATACTACATCGAAAAAAGTCAAAAAAGTCATAGTATAGTACATCGAAAAAAGTCACAAAACATAAAAATAGGTGGAAAAAAAGGGTAGTTACCCTTTAGAAAGTGCACTTATACATGTGGCAATTTTCTATGGAAATCTCACTCCAACTCTACATTACAAACAGCAAACCAGCACCAGGTGAATATTTCTTATAAGAATATTGACACAAACACCTCAAGCAGCAGAACAGTCTGAAGGAAATAACACTCTGTATAACAAAAGATATTCAATAAATAGAGACAAAATGTTGGAGCTAATCAAACAGCTCGTACACACATCATCATTTCAGAATATTCATGACGACAACTTTTATAATTTGTACAAAAATAGAATCTTAGAGGCGTCAAAGCCTCTTTCAAGTTCAAAATAAATAAATATGTAATGCCCGCCAACAGAAATTTTAAAAGTCTCTCATTCGCAAACAGAAAACGTATAACTGCAATTTTTTTCCTACTTGAGTGTTGACGTTCACTTAAAGCTCTGATGTGACGTTTTTGAAGTAGAGCATTGTATTATTTGTCACTCATTCATGTTCTTTATTTGCAGTTATGTGTTTTTTCTACCGACAGCTGCATTTACAACTTCAACATGATACAGACCTGCTGACTGGACAGGAAAGAAAAGGACAAAACCGCAAAAGAAGAGACGTGTCATTCGCTTCACGGTTGAGAATGGTGAAAATACTATGGTGATAGATATTTCAGTCTGTAACTGTTTCGTCATATACATATAGAGTGTGTTCACACATTTAAAAAAAAATCCCAAACAAAATGTGCGGTAATCAAACAATAAGGCATTCCAAAGTACCACACTGTCGAGTGTTGTCGTTATTACGTGGCAATGGACACACGCTCTCTGATTGGCTGGCAGGTGTCTACTTTAACGTCTTACATGTGGACTTTCAACGTAGCTCACGTCAACATTTAACCCTCGTGTTGTCCTCCCTTCAAAATTGAAAATCAACCCTTTCAACGCTATGTTTTTAATTTTTTTTAATTTTTTTGGTCCCTTTTTCCAACACATTTTTCAACGTTTGTCACCTTTTTTTGGAATTTATGGTCAATAAACCTCATTTGTATGAACTTATACCTTCTGTTTGAGTTAGAAAAATAGAAATTAGGAATTATTAAGACTAAAATTAAAGGAATGGATGTTGATGGATAATCACAGACTGGAATATGTCAACTTTTACTCAATACTATTTCAAAACCACTTCAATTTGTTTTCAAAATGCTATAAAATTGAATGAGACCCAAAATTAATGAAAGTAGAGATTTGCACTTGGCAAAGAGCGTTGTGTGGAATCAGTCATGTTATTTTGGGGAATTAAAAAGAACATTGATATAGGACAACATGAGGACAACATGAGGGTTAACTACTGTTTTGAATCAGAACACATTTGCGTATGGCCAAAATGACAATCAGAGATATTTTCATCAATATTGAGATCAAGATTATTTAACACGATCATTCATTGATATATGCGGCGACATATTTTGATTGTACTTCCATGTTGTGCTATGTTTTCCTGCTTTGCATCTGCTAATGTACAACTCATTGCATACACATATGTAGGGCTGGATTATTCGGACATTCGGTCCTCAGGTAGCATTTGTTTTTTCTTTTTTTTCTTTTGGTTTCTTCAATATGTAAAATAACAGAATCCTCAAAAAGTAATGCATGTAATCAAATCGAAAGACACGTGTTGCAGCGCATCTCAGGTTAGTGTGAGAGTCTTACTGTCATCTACTTTCTCTACACACACACACACCACACACACACACACACACACACACCACACACACACACACCACACACACAGACACACACACACACACAGACACACACACACGGCCACACACCACAGTTTGTTGCTCTCTTCTACCAGCCCAGGGACTAAGGAAAATAGCATTCGTCTAAAAACCTGGTACATGCATCGCTCTTTGTTTTTTACAGATCATGTTTCATTGTGCACTGTCTCAATAAAAGTACATTACTATTAATCCAGCTGCCTGTTTCACAATTTTAAACTGGTAATGCGTACATGCAGTGTCATCCACTGTGTGTTATGTCTTTATTAGCCACTAGCTAAACGTCTGCTAGCCGCTAGGCTAACTCACAGCGAACAGTGTTACGCCGTCATTTCAGCCGAGAAAAGATAAACTTCTGGCTGAGGCGAGTTATAACCTAGCAGTCTGATGTTTGCAGAGGTCTGTGTCGTTTTACTGTCGCAGACCGCTTTCAGGAGATTTAAGAAGAGAACAGCCGCGCGTAATGCGCTGCTAGCACACAGCTACACGCGGCTGCTACACGCAGCTAGCTGGGTCCCTCCTGAGTCATGCTGTTTAGGAAACTCTTGACTTGCTAAAGGCAGCGATGCTTTTGAAATTTCAGTATCTCAGCCAATCATGTTCTTTTAATTGTAAGAAGCTGAAATGGGATGTCTATTAATTTAAATTAATTGTGCAGCCATAGCTTAATGTACACTAAGCTGCAAGTACCATGGCAACAGTAGACCTCATTTTCACAGTGCGCTCTATATTAATATACACAAGTGTGAGTGCTTAAGCTTCATAACGGCACAGCTAGGACGGTTATACCTCATATACATTTGTTTAGGATTTCCAGGTTGGCTGTTTTTATTTGGTTTTGTTACTTTACAGTGTAAAAAAAATGCCCCCGACATTGAGTTTAGGGTATTTGTTTTTACCAGAGCAAGTGGAACCCATTTATATTCCCCTGAGACAATTTTAGCTTAACAAAAAATCCTAAAACATTTTTTCTTCACCCCACAACCGGCAGCAGATTTATTTTATTGTAACTTTGACAAAGTTGACATCAAATACTTATTTAAGACCATCCTAAAAATCTTGCTACCCTTGGCAGAAATGGGCTTCAAAAAAAAAAAGCTGCAATTATCAAATGTAATATGATCCATAGTTATAACCTTTATGCACAGTATGTTATTTATCTTATTTTATGTTCAGTAATATTCATGGTGCTGTGAAAAATGTGTCACCAATCAGTCAAATAAACATTTTTTTATAAACGCTGTTGAGTTGAAAGTGAAATTGTCTCCCCACATCAGGATTTAGTTCCATCAGTTCAAAATCAATTTTTAATGTTGATCGAGATCGTATGATAGAGACGTCTTCGCTGGCAGATCTTGAAACGAACATTTCCTTCAGTCTTGATTTCTAAAAGATCCAAAGAAACTCGGAAAACTTCAACCAGCCGAAAATCAAAAATCAAAACCAAGCACTGGAGAAACACGAAGAAACTTTTTCCTCGTGAAGCCATAACTTTAAGGTTTTTAACATACCCAGACGACAAAACACAGAAACACAGTTTTAACAGTCACTGGATTATTACCAACCCCAGCTGAGCTTTATTTACAGACATGTAAAAGATTGGGTAACACTTTACTTGAAGTTACTTGAAGGTATCATGAACACATGACGTCATGTGTCCATGACTAACCCTAACCATAACCATAACCATAACTTTGTCATGCAAAACCAAACGACACTAAAAGAAGCGTTATGTCATAAACGATTAAGACTTGTTTATATTGTTTGACACGTTCATGCAGTGTAAGATACCTTCAGTAAAGTGTAACAAGAGATTGCAGTAATCAGATTGCATAAATCTATTAATACCATAACGAGTTACTGAAAAGAGTTTCCAAGCTTTTTTTGTAAAGTGCGCAACACACAGTGGATTGTAGCAAAAAAAATCAAATTAAAAAAAAAGCTAAGCATTACAATAATTGTATTACAAAACAAACTGCAGTATCGGCCATTGTGAGCAAAGTTTCGCTGGATTTGAAACGTGTTGAAATTGTCTCTTTGACACTCTCCTAACTTTGATATTGTAAATTATGACATGAAAATGGAAATTACAGTTCTCACTCTGTAACTAAAGTAATATGTTACTTTACAGTATTTTGATTACCTTTTATAACATCCCCTCAACTCTGGATTAATAATAAAAGACCTCTTAACATGTTAGTTATTCAATCAATTTTTTTACAGTTTAACTTAGATAAAATCATTGGTGGACAATTGTTCCCATTGTTTCCATGCAGTTCACTTACTGAAATGACAACTCAATAAAAATTGGAAATCTTTCAGTAAATTTATTTCACCTGTCAATAAATGTGCCGTTCACATACGCAGTCTCTTCAACTAAATTATCCCCCATCTCCTTTTGAAAAATCCAAGCCAAGCTCATGTGCTTCTGTCTCCTCTCTCCCCTCTAAGCCCCGCCCCCCTCTGGCTGGGCATTGACACTGGTTTACGGGGCTACGTAAATCCCGGTAAACGTCCATCTGTCCTGTTGAGGCGTCGTCACGTCTCGCTCTGACCGGAGTTCGAGCAAAACAACAAAATATTCAAAGTAAACCCTCGGCCTGTCGACCTATCGCTTATTTTCCCACGCACATTCTCCTGGTGTCCCGCCTCCTCAGCAGCTGGAGCCCCCGTGCCGGTGCCTCCCCCTCCGTCTACAGACTTCGCAGTGGCCGAGCCAACAGTGATTTGGCAGCCGTTGGTGCGTGACTCATGACCTCTGTTTTATGCGCGACCGCTCCCGCAGCATGGCGGCGGTGGAGGCCAAGTCCGAGTTCTGGTTCTTCAGTACCTTCACCTTCTCCTCCCCCGCGAGATCCGCTCCAGCTTCCGCTTGCGGCACTTGGACGCGGCGATACGGTTGCGGACTTCTTGCGTTCTGCTTTGATTCTTTCCTGTTTCTCCAGGTCTATTGGGGAGAGGGAGGGTGGGGATGTGGGGTCACCCAGCGGTTGAGGCACCTCAGGGACAGTCTGAGGGGCGTCCTGCCTCGGCGTGGTGTTGAGGGCTCCCACCACCACCGTGGCCTGAGGCACTACCGTAAGCCATCTGCCCCACAGGGTAGGTCACCTGGCCTGGGTTGTAGCTGCTGAGATTGGTGTAGACGGGCATGTCTCCGCTAGACATCAGGTTCCTCTGGTAGGAGTCTGCAGGAGACGGCGGAGGACGAGGACGGGGACATGGGGCCGCTTCCCACCAGCTGGTTCTGCTTGTGGAGGTCGGCGAGCGCTTTGACAAAGCCCAGCAAGCCTTCTTGCTCGTTGGTGGCCTGGTTGCGGTACATGAGGGATGGTGGAGTTCGACACGGGACAGGTGGTGAACCAGACCCTGGTTGGACTGGATGATCAGGTGCTCCAGGTCAGGGGACCCCAACTTCAACAGATTCATGTCGGTCGATGACGACGCTGATGTTCAACAAGGGCTGTTGCCGGCGAGCCCCAGGTTGTGGTGGTTTCCGCCCCTGCCTCCCGCTCACCCACCGCCAGGA
>NC_045748.1:24080916-24087270 GCF_008692095.1 Etheostoma spectabile | reverse complement strand
GGGGGGGGGGGGGGGGGGGCTCAGCTCCTAATGAGAACTGCTCTAGGTCTAGTGTCCCCGTTTTAAGTTTTACAAAGATTTGGAGGTTTTGGAGGTATATTCGCTTCTGAGCTGAAAATGGCCCCGGATTCTGTCTGAGAAATCTGGTCACCTTATTTTAAAGGTCTATCTGTGTAGGGATCATTTCCATAACGCTGTCAGACACTTAGAATATTAATCTGTATAGTGGGCCTACATCGAAAAAAGTCATAGTATGCTGCATTGAAAAAAGTCAAAAAAGTCATAGTATAGTACATCGAAAAAAGTCATAAAAAAATCCATAGTATAGTACATCGAAAAAAATCAAAAAAGTCATAGTATAGTACATTGAGAAAAAGTCATAGTATAGTACTTGAAAAAAGTCATAGTATAGTACATCGAAAAAATTCATAGTATAGTACATCGAAAAAAGTCAAAGTCATAGTATGTAGCCTACAATCAAAAAAAGTCAAAAAGTCATAGATATACATTGGTATAGTACATTGAAAAAAGTCAAGTAGAGTACTCGAAAAAGTCATAGTATAGTACATCGAAAAAAGTCATAGTATAGTAGTCCTACTCGAAAAGTCAAAAAAGTCATAGTATAGTACATCGAAAAAGTCATAGTATAGTACATCGTAAAAAAGTCATAGTATAGTACATCGAAAAAGTCATGTGTACTACTAGTACATACGTAAAATCGAAAAAAGTAAAAAGTCTAGTATAGTACATCGAAAAAAGTCATTGTGTATACATTGAAAAAGTCAAAAAAGTCATAGTATACTACTCGAAAAAAGCAAAAAGTCTAGTATAGTACATCGAAAAAAGTCATAGTATAGTACATCGAAAAAAAGTCATAGTATAGTACATCGAAAAAAGTCAAAAAGTCATAGTATAGTACATCGAAAAAAGTCATTGTTGTACTACATTGAAAAAAGTCAAAAAAGTCATAGTATACTACATCGAAAAAAGTCAAAAAAGTCATAGTATAGTACATCGAAAAAAGTCACAAAACATAAAAATAGGTGGAAAAAAAGGGTAGTTACCCTTTAGGAAAGTGCACTTATTACATGTGGCAATTTTCTATGGAAATCTCACTCCAACTCTACATTACAAACAGCAAACCAGCACCAGGGAATATTTCTTATAAGATATATTGACACAAACACCTCAAGCAGCAGAACAGTCTGAAGGAAATAACACTCTGTATAACAAAAGATATTCAATAAATAGAGACAAATGTTGGAGCTAATCAAACAGCTCGTACACACATCATCATTTCAGAATATTCATGACGACAACTTTTATAAATTTGTACAAAAATAGAATCTTAGAGGCGTCAAAGCCTCTTTCAAGTTCAAAATAAATAAATATGTAATGCCCGCCAACAGAAATTTTAAAAGTCTCTCATTCGTCAAACAGAAAACGTATAACTGCAATTTTTTTCCTACTTGAGTGTTGACGTTCACTTAAGCTCTGATGTGACGTTTTTGAAGTAGAGCATTGTATTATTTGTCACTCATTCATGTTCTTTATTTGCAGTTATGTGTTTTTTCTACCGACAGCTGCATTTACAACTTCAACATGATACAGACCTGCTGACTGGACAGGAAGAAAAGGACAAAACCGCAAAAGAAGAGACGTGTCATTCGCTTCACGGTTGAGAATGGTGAAAATACTATGGTGATAGATATTTCAGTCTGTAACTGTTTCGTCATATACATATAGAGTGTGTTCACACATTTAAAAAAAAATCCCAAACAAAATGTGCGGTAATCAAACAATAAGGCATTCCAAAGTACCACACTGTCGAGTGTTGTCGTTATTACGTGGCAATTGGACACACGGCTCTCTGATTGGCTGGCAGGTGTCTACTTTAACGTCTTACATGTGGACTTTCAACGTAGCTCACGTCAACATTTAACCCTCGTGTTGTCCTCCCTTCAAAATTGAAAATCAACCCTTTCAACGCTATGTTTTTAATTTTTTTTAATTTTTTTGTGTCCCTTTTTCCCACACTTTTTCAACGTTTGTACCTTTTTTTGGAATTTATGGTCAATAAACCTCATTTGTATGAACTTATACCTTCTGTTTGAGTTGAAAAAATAGAAATTAGGAATTATTAAGACTAAAATTAAAGGAATGGATGTTGATGGATAATCACAGACTGGAATATTTCAACTTTTACTCAATACTATTTCAAAACCACTTCAATTTGTTTTCAAAATGCTATAAAATTGAATGAGACCCAAAATTAATGAAAGTAGAGATTTGCACTTGGCAAAGAGCGTTGTGTGGAATCAGTCATGTTATTTTGGGGAATTAAAAGAACATTGATATAGGACAACATGAGGACAACATGAGGGTTAACTACTGTTTTGAATCAGAACACATTTGCGTATGGCCAAAATGACAATCAAGATATTTTCATCAATATTGATACAAGATTATTTAACACGATCATTCATTGATATATGCGGCGACATATTTTGATTGTACTTCCATGTTGTGCTATGTTTTCCTGCTTTGCATCTGCTAATGTACAACTCATTGCATACCATATGTAGGCTGGATTATTCGGACATTCGGTCCTCAGGTAGCATTTGTTTTTTCTTTTTTTTCTTTTGGTTTCTTCAATATGTAAAATAACAGAATCCTCAAAAAGTAATGCATGTAATCAAATCGAAAGACACGTGTTGCAGCGCATCTCAGGTTAGTGTGAGAGTCTTACTGTCATCTACTTTCTCTACACACACACACACCACACACACAACACACACACACACCACACACACACACACCACACACACAGACACACACACACACACAGACACACACACACGGCCACACACCACAGTTTGTTGCTCTCTTCTACCAGCCCAGGGACTAAGGAAAATAGCATTCGTCTAAAAACCTGGTACATGCATCGCTCTTTGTTTTTTACAGATCATGTTTCATTGTGCACTGTCTCAATAAAAGTACATTACTATTAATCCAGCTGCCTGTTTCACAATTTTAAACTGGTAATGCGTACATGCAGTGTCATCCACTGTGTGTTATGTCTTTATTAAGCCACTAGCTAAACGTCTGCTAGCCGCTAGGCTAACTCACAGCGAACACGTGTTACGCCGTCATTTCAGCCGAGAAAAGATAAACTCTGGCTGAGGCGAGTTATAACCTAGCAGTCTGATGTTTGCAGAGGTCTGTGTCGTTTTACTGTCGCAGACCGCTTTCAGGAGATTTAAGAAGAGAACAGCCGCGCGTAATGCGCTGCTAGCACACAGCTACACGCGGCTGCTACACGCAGCTAGCTGGGTCCCTCCTGAGTCATGCTGTTTAGGAAACTCTTGACTTGCTAAAGGCAGCGATGCTTTTGAAATTTCAGTATCTCAGCCAATCATGTTCTTTTAATTGTAAGAAGCTGAAATGGGATGTCTATTAATTTAAAATTAATTGTGCAGCCATAGCTTAATGTACACTAAGCTGCAAGTACCATGGCAACAGTAGACCTCATTTTCACAGTGCGCTCTATATTAATATACACAAGTGTGAGTGCTTAAGCTTCATAACGGCACAGCTAGGACGGTTATACCTCATATACATTTGTTTAGGATTTCCAGGTTGGCTGTTTTTATTTGGTTTTGTTACTTTACAGTGTAAAAAAAATGACCCCCGACATTGAGTTTAGGGTATTTGTTTTTACCAGAGCAAGTGGAACCCATTTATATTCCCCTGAGACAATTTTAGCTTAACAAAAAATCCTAAAACATTTTTTCTTCACCCCACAACCGGCAGCAGATTTATTTTATTGTAACTTTGACAAAGTTGACATCAAATACTTATTTAAGACCATCCTAAAAATCTTGCTACCCTTGGCAGAAATGGGCTTCAAAAAAAAAAAGCTGCAATTATCAAATGTAATATGATCCATAGTTATAACCTTTATGCACAGTATGTTATTTATCTTATTTTATGTTCAGTAATATTCATGGTGCTGTGAAAAATGTGTCACCAATCAGTCAAATAAACATTTTTTTATAAACGCTGTTGAGTTGAAAGTGAAATTGTCTCCCCACATCAGGATTTAGTTCCATCAGTTCCAAAATCAATTTTTTAATGTTGATCGAGATCGTATGATAGAGACGTCTTCGCTGGCAGATCTTGAAACGAACATTTCCTTCAGTCTTGATTTCTAAAAGATCCAAAGAAACTCGGAAAACTTCAACCAGCCGAAATCAAAAATCAAAACCAAGCACTGGAGAAACACGAAGAAACTTTTTCCTCGTGAAGCATAACTTTAAGGTTTTTAACATACCCAGACGAACAAAACACAGAAACACAGTTTTAACAGTCACTGGATTATTACCAACCCCAGCTGAGCTTTATTTACAGACATGTAAAAAGATTGGGTAACACTTTACTTGAAGTTACTTGAAGGTATCATGAACACATGACGTCATGTGTCCATGACTAACCCTAACCATAACCATAACCATAACTTTGTCATGCAAAACCAAACGACACTAAAAGAAGCGTTATGTCATAAACGATTAAGACTTGTTTATATTGTTTGACACGTTCATGCAGTGTAAGATACCTTCAGTAAAGTGTAACAAGAGATTGCAGTAATCAGATTGCATAAATCTATTAATACCATAACGATTACTGAAAAGAGTTTCCAAGCTTTTTTTGTAAAGTGCGCAACACACAGTGGATTGTAGCAAAAAAAATCAAATTAAAAAAAAAGCTAAGCATTACAATAATTGTATTACAAAACAAACTGCAGTATCGGCCATTGTGAGCAAAGTTTCGCTGGATTTGAAACGTGTTGAAATTGTCTCTTTGACACTCTCCTAACTTTGATAATTGTAAATTATGACATGAAAATGGAAATTACAGTTCTCACTCTGTAACTAAAGTAATATGTTACTTTACAGTATTTTGATTACCTTTTATAACATCCCCTCAACTCTGGATTAATAATAAAAGACCTCTTAACATGTTAGTTATTCAATCAATTTTTTTACAGTTTAACTTAGATAAAATCATTGGTGGACAATTGTTCCCATTGTTTCCATGCAGTTCACTTACTGAAATGACAACTCAATAAAAATTGGAAATCTTTCAGTAAATTTATTTCACCTGTCAATAAATGTGCCCGTTCACATACGCAGTCTCTTCAACTAAATTATCCCCCATCTCCTTTTGAAAAATCCAAGCCAAGCTCATGTGCTTCTGTCTCCTCTCTCCCCTCTAAGCCCCGCCCCCCTCTGGCTGGGCATTGACACTGGTTTACGGGGCTACGTAAATCCCGGTAAACGTCCATCTGTCCTGTTGAGGCGTCGTCACGTCTCGCTCTGACCGGAGTTCGAGCAAAACAACAAAATATTCAAAGTAAACCCTCGGCCTGTCGACCTATCGCTTATTTTCCCACGCACATTCTCCTGGTGTCCCGCCTCCTCAGCAGCTGGAGCCCCCGTGCCGGTGCCTCCCCCTCCGTCTACAGACTTCGCAGTGGCCGAGCCAACAGTGATTTGGCAGCCGTTGGTGCGTGACTCATGACCTTCTGTTTTATGCGCGACCGCTCCCGCAGCATGGCGGCGGTGGAGGCCAAGTCCGAGTTCTGGTTCTTCAGTACCTTCACCTTCTCCTCCCCCGCGAGATCCGCTCCAGCTTCCGCTTGCGGCACTTGGACGCGGCGATACGGTTGCGGACTTCTTGCGTTCTGCTTTGATTCTTTCCTGTTTCTCCAGGTCTATTGGGGAGAGGGAGGGTGGGGATGTGGGGTCACCCAGCGGTTGAGGCACCTCAGGGACAGTCTGAGGGGCGTCCTGCCTCGGCGTGGTGTTGAGGGGCTCCCACCACCACCGTGGCCTGAGGCACTACCGTAAGCCATCTGCCCCACAGGGTAGGTCACCTGGCCTGGGTTGTAGCTGCTGAGATTGGTGTAGACGGGCATGTCTCCGCTAGACATCAGGTTCCTCTGGTAGGAGTCTGCAGGAGACGGCGGAGGACGAGGACGGGGACATGGGGCCGCTTCCCACCAGCTGGTTCTGCTTGTGGAGGTCGGCGAGCGCTTTGACAAAGCCACAGCAAGCCTTCTTGCTCGTTGGTGGCCTGGTTGCGGTACATGAGGGATGGGTGGAGTTCGACACGGGACAGGTGGTGACCAGACCCTGGTTGGACTGGATGATCAGGTGCTCCAGGTCAGGGGACCGCCAACTTCAACAGATTCATGTCGGTCGATGACGACGCTGAGTTCAACAAGGGCTGTTGCCGGCGAGCCCCAGGTTGTGGTGGTTTCCGCCCCTGCCTCCCGCTCACCCACCGCCAGGA
>NC_045748.1:24066408-24080891 GCF_008692095.1 Etheostoma spectabile | reverse complement strand
AAAAAAGTCATAGTATAGTACATCGAAAAAAAGTCAAAAAAGTCATAGTATAGTAGGCCTACATCAAAAAAAGTCAAAAAAGTCATAGTATAGTACATTGGTATAGTACATTGAAAAAAGTCATAGTATAGTACATCGAAAAAAGTCATAGTTAGACATCAGAAAAAAGTCAAAAAAAGTCATAGTATAGTACATGAAAAAAAAGTCAGATATAGATGTAATCGAAAAAAAAGTCATAGTAGACATCGAAAAAAAGTCAAAAAAGTATAGTAAGGCCACATCAAAAAAAGTCAAAAAAGTCATTGTATAGTACATGGTATGTACATGAAAAAAAGTCATAGTATAGTATCGAAAAAAGTCATAGTATAGTAGCATACATGAAAAAAGTCAAAAAAAGTCATAGTATAGTACATCGAAAAAAGTCATAGTATAGTACATCGAAAAAAGTCATAGTATAGTACATCGAAAAAAAAAGTCATTGTGTACTACAAGACATAGTATAGTACATCGAAAAAAGTCAAAAAGTCATAGTATAGTACATCGAAAAAGTCATTGTGTACTACATTGAAAAAAGTCAAAAAAGTCATAGTATACTACATCGAAAAAAGTCAAAAAAGTCATAGTATAGTACATCGAAAAAAGTCACAAAACATAAAAAATAGGTGGAAAAAAAGGGTAGTTACCCTTTAAGGAAAGTGCACTTATTACATGTGGCAATTTTCTTATGGAAATCTCACTCCAACTCTACATTAACAAACAGCAAACCAGCACCAGGTGAATATTTCTTATTAAGATATATTGACACAAACACCTCAAAGCAGCAGAACAGTCTGAAGGAAATAAACACGTCTGTATAACAAAAGATATTCATAATAAATAGAGACAAAATGTTGGAGCTAATCAAACAGCTCGTACACACATCATCATTTCAGAATATTCATGACGACAACTTTTATACATTTGTACAAAAATAGAATCATTAGAGGCGTCAAAAGCCTCTTTCAAGTTCAAAATAAATAAATATGTAATGCCCGCCAACAGAAATTTTAAAAGTCTCTCATTCGTCAAACAGAAAACGTATAACTGCAATTTTTTTCCTACTTGAGTGTTGACGTTCACTTAAAGCTCTGATGTGACGTTTTTGAAGTAGAGCATTGTATTATTTGTCACTCATTCATGTTCTTTATTTGCAGTTATGTGTTTTTCTACCCGACAGCTGCAATTTACAACTTCAACATGATACAGACCTGCTGACTGGACAGGAAAGAAAGGACAAAACCGCAAAAGAAGAGACGTGTCATTCGCTTCACGGTTGAGAATGGGTGAAAATATCTATGGTGATAAGATATTTCAGTCTGTAACTGTTTCGTCATATACAATATAGAGTGTGTTCACACATTTAAAAAAAAATCCCAAACAAAATGTGCGGTAATCAAACAATAAGGCATTCTCAAAAGTACCACACTGTCGAGTGTTGTCGTTATTACGTGGCAATTGGACACACTGCTCTCTGATTGGCTGGCAGGTGTCTACGTTAACGTCTTACATGTGGACATTTCAAACGTAGCTCACGTCAACAGTTTAACCCTCGTGTTGTCCTCCCGTCAAAATTGAAAATCAACCCTTTCAACGCTATGTTTTTAATTTTTTTTAATTTTTTTTGTCCCTTTTTCCAACACATTTTTCAACGTTTGTCACCTTTTTTTGGAATTTATGGTCAATAAACCTCATTATTCCAGTCTGGATTATCCATCAACATCCATTCCTTTAATTTTAGTCTTAATAATTCCTAATTTCTATTTTTCTAACTCAAACAGAAGGTATAAGTTCATAAAATGAGGTTTATGACCATAAATTCCAAAAAAGGTGACAAACGTTGAAAAATGTGTTGGAAAAGGGACAAAAAAATTAAAAAAAATAAAAAACATAGCGTTGAAAGGGTTGATTTTCAATTTTGACGGGAGGACAACACGAGGGTTAAACTTTGACGTGAGCTACGTTGAAATGTCCACATGTAAGACGTTAACGTAGACACCTGCCAGCCAATCAGAGAGCAGTGTGTTCCAATTGCCCGTAATAACGCAACACTCGACAGTGTGGTACTTTGAGAATGCCTTATTGTTTGATTACCGCACATTTTGTTTGATTTTTTTTAAATGTGTGAACACACCTATATTGTATAGACGAAACAGTACAGACTGAAATATCTTATCACCATAGATATTTTCACCCATTCTCAACCGTGAGCGAATGACACGTCTCTTCTTTTGCGGTTTTGTCCTTTCTTTCCTGTCCAGTCAGCAGGTCTGTATCATGTTGAAGTTGTAAATTGCAGCTGTCGGGTAAGAAAAACACTAACTGCAAATAAAGAACATGAATGATGACAAATAATACAATGCTCTACTTCAAAAACGTCACATCAGAGCTTTAAGTGAACGTCAACACTCAAGTAGGAAAAAAATTGCAGTTTATACGTTTTCTGTTTGACGAATGAGAGACTTTTAAAATTTCTGTTGGCGGGCATTACATATTTATTTATTTTGACTTGAAAGAGGCTTTTGACGCCTCTAATGATTCTATTTTTGTACAAATGTATAAAAGTTGTCGTCATGAATATTCTGAAAGATGATGTGTGTACGAGCTGTTTGATTAGCTCCAACATTTTGTCTCTATTTATTTGAATATCTTTTGTTATACAGACTGTTTATTTCTTCAGACTGTTCTGCTGCTTTAGGTGTTTGTGTCAATATATCTTAATAGAAATATTCACCTGGTGCTGGTTTGCTTTTTGTTATGTAGAGTTGGGTGAGATTTCCATAGAAAATTGCCACATGTAATAAGTGCACTTTCCTTAAAGGGTAACTACCCTTTTTTTCCACCTATTTTTTATGTTTGTTGCTTTTTTCGATGTACTATACTATGACTTTTTGACTTTTTCGATGTAGTAACTATGACTTTTTTGACTTTTTTCAATGTAGTACACAATGACTTTTTTCGATGTACTATACTATGACTTTTTTGACTTTTTTCGATGTACTTACTATGACTTTTTTTCGATGTACTAACTATGACTTTTTTCGATGTACTAACTAGGACTTTTTTGACTTTTTTCGATGTAGTATACTATGACTTTTTTGACTTTTTTCAATGTAGTACACAATGACTTTTTTCGATGTACTATACTATGACTTTTTTGACTTTTTTCGATGTACTATACTATGTACTATGTAGTACACAATGACTTTTTTTCGATGTACTATACTATGACTTTTTTTCGATGTACTATACTATGACTTTTTTCGATGTACTATACTATGACTTTTTTGACTTTTTTCGATGTAGGCCTACTATACTATGACTTTTTTCGATGTACTATACTATGACTTTTTTCGATGTACTATACTATGACTTTTTTCAATGTACTATACCAATGTACTATACTATGACTTTTTTGACTTTTTTTGATGTAGGCCTACTATACTATGACTTTTTTGACTTTTTTTCGATGTACTATACTATGACTTTTTTCAATGTACTATACTATGACTTTTTTCAATGTACTATACTATGACTTTTTTGACTTTTTTCGATGTACTATACTATGACTTTTTTGACTTTTTTCGATGTACTATACTATGACTTTTTTGACTTTTTTCAATGCAGCATACTATGACTTTTTTCGATGTAGGCCCACTATACAGATTAATTCTAAGTGTCTGACAGCGTTATGGAATGATCCCTACACAGATAGACCTTTAAAATAAGGGTGACCAGATTTCTCAGACAGAATCCGGGGCCATTTTCAGCTCAGAAGCGAATAACCTCCAAAACCTCCAAATCTTTGTAAAACTAAAACGGGGACACTAGACCTAGAGCAGTTCTCATTAGGAGCTGAGCCCCCCCCCCCCCCCCAAAGGTCTGATCCTAGAATCACCCCTGCTGCACTTCATACTTGTACTCCATACACCTCAGAGGGGAATGTGTAATGTTTACTGAGCTACATTTATCTGACAGCTTTTGCTTTATGCTTCAGGCTTGCTCATTGAGTATCGGATACAATAAAAACTATTGAGGAAATATTTCCTTTGACATTGATGCAGAATTAAACAAGATCGCTCCAGTTGGCAGCAGAGAAACAAGCTGCAGTGTAAGTTAATGGGATAATTGTCCAGCTTGTTTTACCTTCACAAAAAGCCTGTTTTGCCGTTGACGACTCAGATTATATTCTAAGTGTCCTACAACTTTATGGAAAAGATTTCTAAGAGTTGCCTTTCTGTTAAAGATTAAGATCCTTTTTTAAAACTAAAAGTTGTTTGCTAAACCCACCAGACTCCATGTAAATAGTCGTAATTTTAGCGTCTGTAAAAATACGGCTTTCTAAAACATCTCTGAGCACCGCTGGCTCTGGTTTCTTGAGCGACTGTCGGCTACCTTTGGTCAATGTTTTCTTTCTTTCTTTTCCAATTTTGGGTCTGTCGTCAACAAGAAACCGGGGACATTTCCGGGGACAGATCCAGCCGGAGACAGGTCACTAAAACCGGGGACTGTCCCTGGAACTGTCTGTTTACCCAGAAACAGCTCTGAGGTCACTAGCGCTGAACCCACCAGACTCCCTTTAAAAAAGCTACTTTTAGCATGTACAGAGCCAACATTTTAACAGGTAAATCTGTAAACTATGTGTTATTTTCAACCCTAAATGGGTTTCCTAGTCTATTTTTATTTACATTACAGTGTGGTGTGTTAGCGACACAATGTTGTGGATGTTTTTATGTTTAAAATAGGATCTTACTATTAACAGAAAGGTTGTTCCCAATGAAATCCTTTCCATAAAGTTGTCAGACACTTAGAATGTTATATGTCCTGTAGCTGAGGAATGACACTTTTGTGACGGTAAAAAACAATTGCCCTGTTACTTACATTGTACTTGTTTCGCTGACACCAGCTTAATACTGACCATGTCATAGATGTTGTTTTCCATCAATCAGAATCAGAATCAGAATCAGAATCAGAATCAGCCTTATTCGCCAGGATAAGGACACTACGAGGAATTTTTCTTTGGAGCATTGTTGCTCACACTGTGCTTACACACACAAAACAACCAAAACCAAAATACACACTAACATATGCACACAATATAACATACTCTATCAGTCACTTAGATGCAAAACATAGGACAATAGGGTCCACATTGGAGAAAAAGATGGTTCCCTTAAACCTATTTTAGCTGAGTGTTAAAATTTCAAATAAGGATAAAAAAAACAACAATCAAAATGTAAATTCACTGTTGAAACTGCCATGATTTCACGTGAAAAAAATGTCATGCATGGTTGAGAAATTGGGTTTATTGTTATTACAAAGCACCCCACCTAAACTCTTTCTTAATAAAGTTCAGCATAGGTTCCAGGAGTAAAATCCCATTGACTTTTTTCCATAAGGATTTACAATATCAGCATAATGTCCAAACCGTACGAGGTTTAGAAGCTAAAAGTCGGTGAAATCAACCTTGATTTTAAAAAACGTTTTTTGCCGCAATCTTATGAGAGATGCTACACTACCCACATCCTAGTGTAAAAGCAACGTCTCTGATTGGTCCAACTGCTCTTACCGTAGCAACTTTTGCCGTTCCCGCAAAACCGCCAATGGCTAGAGCGACCTTCTTCCATTGAAGTCTACGATCTTTCGTACCAGTCTTCTTGTACCATTGGTTTTGACTTTATTAAAAAAAAACATTGCGCCAATATAAATTGTATGGTCACGATTCCTCTCGTAGTGGTTTGGCTTGTTCCAACTTTAAAATGGAAGCCATTTTTAAATGTCAATGAAACACGTCATGGGGAAAACCCTTTCCGGAGCCAGGGCTGTTAATAAGGAGGTGGTCATAGATAGATAGATAGATAGATATTTAGTGATCCCAAAAATGGGAAATATGGTGTTTGTCATGTCATGTTGAGCTCTGTAGGAGCTTACTACTTTGGTTTTTACTATAGAACCAGATATTCGAAAAGGGGTCCGGGACCCCTAGTAAGTCCTCAAAGCCACCAAATATGTTAATTTTTTTGAACGTTCTCTAAAAAAAAAAACCCTGTCTGAACATTAATCCAACATATTATTAGCAATTATAAATCGGCATATTAGTGGTAAAAAAACATTATTGATGTGCACGCTGGCCTATAGATAAGTTAGTCACTAACTAATCCTACATTAAAACATGATTATGTAATCATGCCGACAATTATTATTTAATAGCTTAGAATTCTATTCCCAAAAAGGTACCTATAAAGCCTTTAGGCTGCCCACGGTTATTGTAGGCCCAGTTTATATACAACTTAATTTTGTACAATATGTAGTCGGGGTCCGTGCCCGGATGCAGACTAAAATGAGTCACTCACACAACCAGATGAAAAAATCCTGCAAATCTGCAGATCTCCAATTCAGAAAAGAACTATTTGGAATATCCATGTGTAATGTGCTTTTACATTACCTGTATCAAATTCAGAATATTGTCATTTGGGAATAATAGTGGAATATTAGTGTGCATGCAACACCAGTCACTGAGAATGTGCAAATATAAAAGCCTGAAAAGTAGAACAATCATCGAGATGTCGGTCAACGATGTCCATTCTCTGGCATCTTAATTGAAATGTCTTGCTGAACAAGACATTGACAAAATTATACAGACACATTGACTATTTTTACTGTTGCTGTTGTTGTCAATCTTTCCGTTTCTGTTTGCATTTCAGAATGATTATTTTCAATACGCTCCTTAAATATCCTTTATACACATGTGCATAAACACACATTACGTGTAAAGTATGAATGGTCCAAGGAATCACATTAATTACAATTTCCCCAATAGCCAACACACTGGATATATTCCCCATATAAGTAGGTAAGTGAACAGATATGATCTGTAACCATTTCCACCCATTAACCTCATATTTCATATTTAATATGCATAGTCGGTAAACAAAGCGTAGCCTACAACAATGCAATGGACTGAATTATTATTGTATCGTGTCATGTGGGCCACTTAGTGGCATGACATGTAAATAAAATACAATCAATCAATCAATCAATCAACAATCCATTTCCATACACGTGTTCCATGAAAACAGCATCCATCCTCAACTAACTACATACATATTTGCACTAACCATACGTTGAAAAAATGTGTGGTTCTATGTGTTTGATGAATTAAAATCTGTTTAATTTCAATTTTGCATCTCTCCAATATGTCTTTACTAAAACAATATACCCTCTAAAACCCTTTGGCTGCTTTTATAGTTAACCCCCTCATGCCTCAGATTGAATAACACTGCAAATATGTAATAGACTAACTTTGGAATTAAGCATTGTCATTCCAAGCATGATCTGTGACTTTGAAATAAACGCAACAAAAAACAGAAATAATGGAGTTAGATTTTTGAATTATTATTTCCTGATAATTTGTTTGATTTGAACCGTGCTGCATAAGCAGATAACCGGGAGTTACCTTCTCTTATCCAACCAATGTTGGAACTCTATCCACCCATCTATACATCCCATCCATCCACTCCATCCATCCATCCTCCATCCATCCAGCCTTCCATCCATCCATCTATCCATCTATCCATCCATCCATCCATCCATCATCCATCCATCTATCTATACCTCCATCCATCCATCCATCCATCATCTATCTATCAATCTATCTATCTATTATCTATTTATTATCTATCCACCCTCATACATCCATCTATCTATCTATCATCATCTATCCATCCATCCACCCACCCATCCATCCATCCATCCATCCATCTATCTTTCAATCTATCTATCTATCCACCCATCTAACAATCTATCTATCTATCTATCATCTATCTATACCATGGGTCTCAACCGCGGCCCGGGGCCATTGCGGCCCGCGGGATGATATTTTGTGGCCCCCACTTGACATCAAAGTTAAGTGTTAGTGCGGCCCGCACGTTCTGAAACCTTTGTCATTGCGCTTGTCACTTATGGGCTACCGTAGTAGTAATAGTTGCTGTAGTTGACAGCAGCGTAATGGTTGTCAGCTACTAAGTACCCTTTGGGCAAATGCCTGAGGTTTCAATGTGATTTCTGTTGTTGTGACATGCACCAACCATATCAGATCTAGGGCTTAAACACGCGCTTCCGCGCCTTTTTGGAGGAATAGAGGTTTTTTTTGGAATACTTGATGCGGCCCAGCCAAACCCAGACTCTACTTCCACGGCCCACAAGTAAGTTGAGTTGGAGACCCTGTCTATACCATCCACCCTCCACCCTATACCATCCTCCTCCATCCATCTATCCTCCTCTACTTCATATATCTATTTATTTATCTATCCACCCTACTACTATCTCTCTATCATCTATCTATCATCCACCCCCCATCATTCCATCCATCCATCCGTCCATCCTCTATCTATCTATTTTCAATCTATCTATCCACCCATCTAAACAATCTATCTATCTATCTATCTATCTATCTATCATCTATCTATCTATCTATCTATCTATCTCTATCTATCTATCCTCTGATGCGTTTGTTCCACTCATGGATGAGTCATCAGGATGAAGTGATTCTCTCTCAGTAATCAGTGAAGCAGCTCTTTTATAAGTCACACTATCTATTAACATAACTGCACATGTAAATTACAATGATTACTCTGATTGGTGATTTTCGTCCGAGAAAAATATTTGAGCCTTTTTATTTCCTGAAAGCAACAGTTTTGGCCAAACAGGTTTTTGCCTAATGCACAATTATTATCTTTGTTGCCTTAGACCAACTCACTTTTTTCCTCCCTATTCCAGTCTTTTAAACAACGAATGATGATCAGCTGTGACACACTGAAGTGAAACGGTGTGTGTCACCGTGCTGATGACGTCCTTGGTGTCAGTTTGAGTCAAGAGGGAACTCACACTCCAGGGGAAGTATCAAATCATAGTTATCGAGTCATCAAAAGACACTTTACAGATGGAGTAGGTCTAGACCATACAATAATTTACCCAACAATTACAACAATACCCCCAAGAGCAAGCACTTAGTGCCATATTGGAGTGGAAAAAACGTCCTTTTAGGTAGAAACCTTGGAAAGACCCAGGCTCTTGGAGGCGGGGGTGTGCCAGGCAGGATGAAAGCGACAATTATATTAACAAAAAGATAATGGAACTGTGACTAGAATAATAGTTTGTAGCAGTTCATGATAAGCGCCCCCCCAATCCAATAGAATAGAGATAATGAGACCCAACAGGTTATTGGGACTCGCCTGGATGGAGCCAATCTGTTCACCTGTTCCAGTAATGACAGTATTTAAGTCAATCCTTTAATGGTGATTAGTCAGACTGTCATGAATCAACACAGTCCAGGTCTCTGTACTACGAATCCAGATCAACATGCCCTGGATATCTTCAGTTGCCCGGCTTCACTAACCCACATGAGCTGTGTCACAACGGTGGTTAACAAGGTTTCCCAATTCAGCACGTTCACATAAAGAGCACAGTTGCAATCATGACCAATCGCAAACATAGCACATATTTTACATATGAATAGCAAACTATATTCTACATCAATTTGAAGAACACAGACATGGTTTTACAGGCAAAACCCAATACAGTGACTGCTTCCTAACCCAGAAGGTTATGTTAATCACTATTAATATCACGTTCCCATCAGTCAGGACAAGATCTGACCATAATTACCCTTGCTTTCTATAAACGTGCATTGCTTTAGCCTATATTTTCAGTTGCAACCCCTGGCAGTGGTAAAAGATTGTTAGGGCAAATAAAAAATTTGAAACATAATTCAAGCCGACATGAGCCTATACTAATCCCATAGGCTAACTCACTCAGCCAACATTTAATATGTATGTATTTACATTATGGCGACCCCAAACCCACCAGACCCATTAAATAATCATACTTTTATCATCGTAAACCCAAAATAGCCTATACTCATTCCCTGGGCTTAAATCTATATCTTCCATAAACATACCCATCAGGGGATGTTAACTTGCACCTCTCTCTCTCTCTCTCTCTCTTCTCTCGGTCACCTGATCTCCGCCTGATCTTCTAGAACGGGTACCCTGTTTTTAATTGATTATTGATTGGTCAGGGGGCGGTGCTTTTCCACCGTTGATCTCTAACTCCAACATAACCTGCTCCCGACCAGGTTGGCGTTCGTTTTAAGTTTACCACGCGACTGAACTTGGAAGAAACACTGCATCAGATCCACTGTCGTGATACAGGAAACCCTGCAATTAACCGGACATACCCGTTACACCTTTGTAATACAGGCCCATGTCAGTCCAGAACACCCCAGATTCTCTCAGAGGAAATAAGTAGCCTTCTTCAGACCTTCAATAGTCTCGGAAGGAACATGTTTTGATGGAACACTGTATGTTCAAATGTTTTAGTTGTGCTTCAAAAACTCAGATGGGACAGATAGTCTAGCAGCTGTCTGGATTTACCCTGCAGAGATCTGAGGACCAGGTAACCATAGTCCTCAGATTGGACAGATATTCTAGCTACTGTCTGGATTTACCCTGCAGAGACCTGAGGACCAGTAACCATAGTCCTCGAAATCTATCGAGTTTAGGATTACAACACCAAGAAGGACATATGTTGAATTTCCGGCGACAATGGAGCAATCCCATAAGTGGAACGTCGTGGATATAGACTACCATCCAACTAACTGCATTCTCAATACATTTTGAGATTTTTTGTCCCGTATTACATTTGCTCACTTGTTAAAGGTCAGTAAGCGATGCTACCCTAATCCTAACCCTAAGCCAAACAGGTTCTCCATGTGAGTTCTGTGTAGAGCCCCTGGTGATACTTGGAGCAAAGTCCTCAGTTGCTCGAGTCTCTTATGTTTTAAAATATCTATTTCGAGGCTGCATAATAGTGCCCCTAGCTCTCCCATTCAAAAGGCCATTTGACTCAATAACAAGAACACGTGATCTTAAAAGTGCCTTTCCGTCCTAAATGCTTTTAAACGAAGGTTTGACTCGGGTAAATTCACAAATACACCCTATGTTGCAATTTGAGAATGTTAAGCTTTAAGGAACTTTACATGGATAAAGCAGTGTTTTGGAGTTGTTGGTTGGAGCCAAATTACAGTACAAATTTATAAGAGTAAATAGCCAAGCAGCTAATCAGCTCCCGTTTTACTCTCTTCATTTGGTACTGACTCCAACTGGCAGAAACAAAGTTGTTTTCTTCTTTTTTTTTCTGTGTGTCAAACAGTTTGTTAGAAAACGTGTGGTGCTGTGTTTTCCTATTCTGCTCCAGATGGAGTGACCCACTTACTGAAAGAGAGAGAGCGCTGTGCCATTTCTGGTGACTAATACCCCCTCCACCCACACCTCAACACACCCAATACACACACACACACACGCACACACACACGCACCGCCGTCTTGTGTTTTCTCTGTTTTTCTGCTCTCTGATGATTCTTTTGGTTAAAAATAAGACTTTGTGAAAATGAGGTTGACAGTGAACGTCAGTGCCTGTTTTGTAGTTTTACATGTTTTTGCTCACACACCCTCACAACACTCACTGCCGCTTCATGCCACTTCCAAATGAAGGGACATTTTAGATCAATCATATCATAATATAATATTATAATATGTATACAACTTTAACATAAACAAGGCTGATATTATTTAGTATTTGTATTATTTTTTCTCTTTGACTTGCTACTGTTTACGGAAGTAATTGTGGCCAAAGGGCGACTGACTGCCTCATTAGACATTTCCTCTCTGCTGAATATTAATAATGAATACATTTAATACCACTGGGTTTTAGACAGGGTTATACCTTAGTATTCTTGTAGGGGGAATCTATTTTTCACTCCACACCACAAAACAGGACCTATGCACATCATTATTTGGAGAAATAGGCGCCCTGAGCAGCTGGGGGGGGGGGGGGGGGGGGTGTTCTGTGCCTTGTTCAAGAGTACCTCGGCAATGCTATTTTGAAAGCCATCTGAATTTATGTGGTCTGTTTCCCCATTTGGAATTTTCCGTTGTCAATTTAAAAACATCACTGCATACAGTACATATAGGTCTATGTTATTCCAAATACATATAAAAAAAACTAGACATAATTGGTCTAAAATGTGGTTGCTCCATTCTCTTGGACAAATTCAGGCACTAAAACTTAAGATTGACATCGTTTTTAAGAGAATTCTCTACACTGACACTGTGTTCCTTAAAATCTGTATGAGCTGTCCAAAAAGAGATCTATTACAGTTGAAATCAGGACTGTGTTGTGACGAATACTTTGTTTTGGGAGAAGAAGAGCTTGAAGACCATATGTAAATCAGATTATTTCTGCTTCCTGCACTAAAGCTGACCCGGTTCAGACTGCTGGAACACCACCAGTCCCGTCTCCCCCGGATGGAAATAGTCCGTCCGCAGTCGGGTCCGTCAGGCTCTTCCTTCGTTCCGTCTTTCCACTCATAAATATTCATGAGACTCACCTGGGCTTTTGCAGACCCCGTCCACCCCCTGATCCGTGATGTATTACTGAGCTGATGGGGGATTTCTTGATGTGGACGGTGTCTGACGGAAATGACCACATGGGGACCCGTAGAATGTGATAAAAGAGATCTGACATCTGGCAGCAGAGTCTGCCCCTCTTCTGTCGTAAATATTAGTGGCATTACCTGAGCTTTCAGTTTGCAGTTCTCCTGTTCTAGCAGCAGCTTCTGGTTCTAAAAAATGAAACCCTTTGCGGAAGTGCCTTACACATGCATTCTATCTCATTCCGGCAGGGGCAACTACACTGGTTCCAAATAAGTCAATTTCAATAGAAGTCAATGAGAGTGAGCCTACTTTTCACTTGATTTATTAATCAGTAAACATTTTCATGATGACTTTATGGCCTTATCGCTACTTTCAAGTCTTCTTCAATACAACATGATGCTTATTTAATGATTATGATCCCAATGGCTCTTCTGCGAGCCCTGTCCCCGTCCGGGCAGGGCATTTCTGGAGTTTGCATCTTCTCCCCGTTTGACTAGGTTTTTCTCCGGTTGCTCCAATTTTATTCCACCATAAAAACATGCATGTGGTAACTGGACTACAGCTGAAAATAGCCAACTGGCGTTGTTCTTTCAGACAGAAGCTTGGCAATGCTAACCATGACCGGAGTATTTTTTTTTTATCTCTCTGATTGTGTGTTCTCACTTTATCAAAGATAATTGAAAAATTTTGGTTGCCTTAAAATGTCTTGCTCGTGTTCGATTGCCTTGTTCACCCAGCTCCCATAGATAGCCCTAGCGCAGCTGGCTACTCGGGAAAGCTACGATTTTAGTACTTCCATACATGCGCTGAATGACTGTACTCGTAGGTCCGCGTTGCATGGCAAAACTCCACGCAGGACTTGTCTGTTTAGCATTTGGCTTAGCGCAGTGCCATTAAAACCATAAAGACACTGGCTTTGCCGCGTCACCCTCCAATATAGGTGACCGTATTTTTGATTTCCAAAAAAGAACTCGGCCCGGCCTCGAGACACAATTCAACTTCTCAGAGGTTTAATGAACTGCTTATTATGCCGCCGAATGGTACAAAAATAACGTATGTAATAAATAAAATCTGTAACAACCTGTCACAAATAATAGCTCTCTCTTTCAAATAAATAAATACATGTGAAATAATGTTCTAAATATGACCTATTCTGTGTCATCTTAAATTCCAGTTTCAATTAAATATCTCTTAAACCTTTTAATGTAATAAGAAAGTTTTTTTCGGTGTCCCCTGAGTTTTGAGACTCCAGCACCTTTATTAGACACTGAGAACTATGTGCTACTTTGCCCAACCCCCTGTGCACTTGTCCCCGTTTTTTGTTTTTTTGCAGTTAACTTAAAGCACACTTACGCGTCAACATTTTGTGCGCAACGCAGTCTGATCTGCTCCTGTATGTGCTCCCTGTTTATCTGCTCCTTATGTCTCCTGTCTGATCTGCTCCTTGATGTGCTCCCTTTCTATCGCTCCTGTATTGCTCCTGTCTGATGCGCTCTGTATGGCTCGCCTCTCTGTATTGCTCCCTGCTGATCTGTCCACTCGGTCCTGCTCTGCTCCCTGTATGTGCTCCCTGTCTGATCTGCTCCCGTGTATTTGCTCCCTGTTGATTCTGCTCCTTGTATGTGCTCCCTTCTGATCTGCTCCTGTATGGGCTCCCTTGGTCGATCTTCCCTGTATGTGCTCCTGTCTTACTGCTCTCTGTATGTGCCTCCTGTCGGATCTGCTCCACGCTGATCTGCTCCCTGTTGTCTCCTGTCCGTCTGCTCCCTGTATGATGCTCCCTGTCTGATCTGCTCCTTGTATGTGCTCCCGTCTGATCTGCTCCCTGGTAATGTCTGCTCCCTGTCTGATCTGTCTCCCTGTGTGCTCCCTTCTGATTCTGCTCCCTGTATGTTAGCTCCTGTCTGATCTGACTCTGTATGTGCTTCCCTGTCTGATCTGCTCTCTGGGATT
>NC_045748.1:24042769-24066383 GCF_008692095.1 Etheostoma spectabile | reverse complement strand
AGTAAAATATTTCTGAAACATTCTCTTCTAAATTAAGCAATGAGCATTTGTCTACTGTACTATGAAGAACAGAGGAGTTCTTCTCAGGAAACAAAAATGCGAGGTGACGATCGACCTGAGCGGCACAATCCTGTGTCTCGTGATCACTTTTTAGGTACTAGATGCGAAGTGGCCGATGTTGTGGGCAAGGCGTTCTCAGAGGGTCTGTACGAATCGTACGAAAATGTACACCAAAATTGACGATAGCCTAAAAGATTAGGAGACCGCCGACTGGTCACATGACGCCGAGCGGCAGTTGCTAGATGTTAAGCTGCTGCAGACTCTCGTGACGCCGACGACAGACCTCATTGTATCAGTTAGAGTTGGTGGTTCAGTTACCCGAAAATAGGTGCGTTGAGCCTGGTCCTAAGCACTGCGAGCTGCCTGTCATTTCAGCAGACTACTGTTAAATTTAGTCCCCAAAATATTGAGCGTTTTGTTGCAATGAAAGTTAAGATTAGGTACCAAAATGACTGGTTGAGGTTAGGAAAAAGATTGTGGTTTGGATTAAAAAACTCCTAAGAAACACACATTTCCTGGTTGAAAGTCTTTACATTTACTTTTTGAAAGTCCTGAACGCCCCACCCACCGACCCACCCATCCACCCACCCACACACCACCCGACCTCCATCCACAGCGGCCGTCAATGTGCTGAATAAAGCAAAAAAAGTGGATTGCTTACAAAATACATTGCTAACTTTCGTAGCTTTTTAAATTAATCATTCATGTATCTCTGCTTTTTAACTTTTTTTTTCTAGTTGTTTTAAAACATACCGACGTGCCCACATATATGATATACACATATATTTCATAGGGATAGACTATAGATGATCTGCCCTGGCCGATTATTGGCCTGTTTTTTTGTTTATTATGTTGACAAAATATTGAAGGAAAGTGAAACCCAAAATGACGTCTTGATACTGTCATACATAGCCTTTTTTCTGTCCTGGACTCGGTCTTGTCTGGACTAAACTTTTGGACTCGGTCTTGTCTCGGAAACGCATATCCTGGTGTTGGACTTGTCTTGGACTCGACTAAGGTGGTCTTTGACATACAGCCCGCAATACAATCCAATGTTGATCACACAATACAGTAACACGAGCTATTTAAATTAGCTGGATAAGTTGGAAAGTAAATACCATAACAGTTGACATCACTTTGTAAATCTTTCCCATTATTCCCCCAAAGAATCAAGCAGAACTGCCTTGTGCACGATCCAAATTTTGTTCAAAACTTGCTATTTTCAGCATTTAGCTTGTAGCTTGAGTTATGCTTAACAGAGTTTGCGAGGCAAGGAACATCGTCGTCGTCGCTCCAGACTATAGTCAGGATGACAGCCTCTGATGGTCGACACACTCACTCCACTGCATTCTGGGAGTAAAATGGGAAGCAAAACAAATTGAGAGTTTTAATGCCAAAAAAGATAACCCTAGTTTGTTTATTATTTAGAATTTCTTGTACAAAGTTTTAAAAAGACACTGCAGTTCCAGGCTGAGATCTAACGGGAGAACTGTATGGAATGGAGAAGCTATCAGCTTTAAGGCAAAAAAATGAGAGTACTACTCTACCATGAAGCGATGTAGGTGTCTCATTTTGGGTAATATGATGAATGATCTATCATTGTGGATTTAAGTTACAAATTCTCCAAAAGACACTGCAGTTCAATTCGGATACACTATGTTATGGAAGGCCTTCAATTGAAGAGAAATCTTGTAAAATGCCGCAGATCTTAGCTCCCAGATGCAAAAAAATGTAAGTATCTACACTGCACAATCTGGAGATACTGAATAATTCTTGACCTTGTGAATAGTAGTACTCAAGCTGCATCCAATGGCTTTTTCCAAATGTCAAACACATCCGACAGTTTCATTCAAAAGAATTTCCCACCTCATCTTCAGCTGAGTAAACACTGAAACTAACAGTGTTATACAGTTGTTGGTTTTTTTGTCCAATCAGAGCTGGATACATGTCTTGAATCTCATCTCTTTAAATAACACACACACTCACACACACTCACAACACACACACCACACACACCACACACACACACACACACACACACACACACAAACAAAAACACACCACACCAGTAGCATCAATAGTGCTAGCACCACCTCCTAGATTACACCTCAGAATCTTTGTTCTTCTCTTCTCTTACAGCAGTGTCTGTTTCTTTTCCTGCAGGCACCCGCCTTCTCTTCTTTTTCTCTTCGTCTCTGCTTCTTTACATCCGCCTTCATCCTCCAGCCGCCGACGTCAGGGGAACGTTTCAATCCCTCTGATATCAGGTTAATCTGATTATGAAGATTTCTTCTGAGGCGCCTTTTTTTCAATGACAGCCAAGATGGAGACTCCTTTACCACGACGACTCCCGCTTGCTGAAGTCGTCCCCGGGTTCAGCCAGACCCAGAATACGAGCGTTACCGGGAAGCAAGATGCTGATGAATAAGAAGGTCATGTCCATGGTGGGCAGTCATCACTTCCCTGGCGGTGGTGCAGCGGGAGGGCAGGGGCGGAAACCACCAAACCTGGGGCTCGCCGGCAACAGCCCTTGTTGACATCAGCGTCGTCATCGACCGACATGAATCTGTTGAAGTTGGCGTCCCCTGACCTGGAGCACCGATCATCCAGTCCAACCCGGGTCGGTCACCACCTGTCCCGTGTCGAACCCAAATCCTTCATGTACCGCAAACCAGGCCACCAACGAGCAAGAAGGCTTTGCTGATGGCTTTGTCAAAGCGCTCGCCGACCTCCCCAAGCAGAACCAGCTGGTGGGAAGCGGCCCCGTCCCCCTCTCCTCCGCGTCTCCCTGCAGACATCTACCAGAGGAACTGATGTCTAGCGGAGACATGCCGTCTACACCAATCTCAGCAGCTACAACCCAGGCCAGGTGGACATACCCTGTGGGGCAGATGGCTTACGGTAGTGCCTCAGGCCACGGTGGTGGTGGAGCCCTCAACACCACGCCGAGGCATGGACGCCCCTCAGACGTCCCTGAGGTGCCTCAACCGCTGGGTGACCCCACATCCCCACCCTCCCTCTCCCCAATAGACCTGGAGACACAGGAAAGAATCAAAGCAGAACGCAAGAAGCTCCGCAAACCGTATCGCCGCGTCAAGTGCGAAGCGGAAGCGGAGCGGATCTCGCGGCTGGAGGAGAAGGTGAAGGTACTGAAGAACCAGAACTCGGACTTGGCCACCGCCGCCATGCTGCGGGAGCCGGTCGCGCAGCTAAAACAGAAGGTATGAGTCACGTCACCAACGGCTGCCAAATCACTGTTGGCTCGGCCACTGCGAAGTCTGTAGACGGAGGGGGAGGCACCGGCACCGGGGGCTCCAGCTGCTGAGGAGGCGGGACACCAGGAGAATGTGCGGGGAAAATAAGCGATAGGTCGACAGGCCGAGGGTTATCTTTGAAATGTTGTTTGCTCAACTCTCGGTCAGAGCGAGACGTCGACGACGCCTCAACAGGACAGTGGACGTTTACCGGGATTACGTAGCCGTAAACCAGTGTCAACGCCCAGCCAGAGGGGGGCGGGGCTTAGAGGAGAGAGAGGAGACAGAAGCACATGAGCTCTGGCTTGGATTTTAAAAGGAGATGGGGGATAATTTAAGTTGAAGGACATGCGTATGTGAACGGGCACATTTATTTGACAGGTGAACTACATTTACTGACAGATTTCCAATTTTTATTTGAGTTGTCATTTCAGTAAGTGAACTGCATGGAAACAATGGGACAATTGTCCACCAATGATTTTATTCTAAGTTAAACTGTAAAAAAATTGATGAATAACAACATGTTAAGAGGTCTTTATTATTTAATCCAGAGTTGAGGAGATGCTATAAAAGGTAATCAAAATACTGTAAAGTAATCATATTACTTTTAGTTACAGAGTGAGAACTGTAAATTCCATTTTAGTCATAATTTACAATTATCAAAGTTAGGAGAGTGTCAAAGAGACAATTTCAACACGTTTTCAAATCCAGCGAAACTTTGCTCACAATGGCCGATACTGCAGTTTTGTTTGTAATACAATTATTGTAATCGTCTAGCTTTTTTTTTAATTTGATTTTTTTGCTACAACCCACTGTGTGTTTGCGCACCTTACAAAAAAGACTTGGACAACTCTTTTCAGTAACTCGTCTGGTATAATAGATTTATGCAATCTGATTACGCCATCTTTGTTACACTTTACTTGAAGGTATCTTACACTGTCATGAGTCATAAACAATATAAAACAGTCTAATCGTTTTGACAAAACGCTTCTTTTAGTGTCGTTTGGTTTTGTCATGACAAGTTATGGTTATGGTTATGGTTAGGGTTAGTCATGGACACATGACGTCATGTGTCATGATACCTTCAAGTACCTTCAAGTAAAGTGTTACCCAATCTTTTACATGTCTGTAACTAAAGCTCAGCTGTGGTTGGTAATAATCCAGGGACTGTTAAAACTGTGTTTCTGTGTTTTGTGCGTCTGTGTATGTTAAAAACCTTTAAGTTATGTCTTCACGAGGAAAAAGTTTCTTCGTGTTTCTCCAGCTGCTTGGTTTTGATTTTTGATTTTCGGCTGGTTGAAGCTTTTCCGAGTTTCTTTGGATCTTTTAGAAATCAAGACTGAAGGAATGTTCGTTTCAAGATTGCCAGCGAAGACGTCTCTATCATCACGATCTCGATCAACATTAAAAATCTGATTTTGGAACTGATGGAACTAATCCTGATGTGGGGAGACAATTTCACTTCAACTCAACAGCAGGTTTATAAAAAAATGTTTATTTGACTGATTGGTGACACATTTTCACAGCAACAGAAATTACTGAACATAAAAATAAGAAAATAACACTACTGTGCATAAAGGTTAACTATGGAATCATATTTATCATTTGATAATTTGCAGCTTTTTTATTGAAGCCCATTTCTGCCAAGGGTAGCAAGATTTTTAGGATGGTCTTAAATAAGTATTTGATGTCACACTTTGTCAAAAGTTACAATAAAATAAATTGCTGCCGGTTGTGGGGTGAAGAAAAAATGTTTAGGATTTTTTTGTTAAGCTAAAATTGTCTCAGTGGAAATAAAATGGGTTCCACTTGCTCTGGTAAAAACAAATACCCTTAATACTCAATGTCGGGTCATTTTTTTTACACTGTAAAGTAACAAAACCAAATAAAACAGCCAACTGGAAATCCTAAACAAATGTATATGAGGTATAATCCGCCCTAGCTGTGCCGTTATGAAGCTTAATGCACTCACACTTGTGTATATTAATATAAGAGCGCACTGTGAAAATGAGGTCACGTTGCCATGGTACTTGCAGCTTAGTGTACATTAGCTATGGCTGCACAATTAATTTAAATTAATAGACATCCCCATTTCAGCTTTACAATTAAAAGAACATGATTGGCTGAGTACTGAAATTTCAAAATGCATCGCTGCCTTTAGCAAGTCAAGAGTTTCCTAAACAGCATGACTCAGGAGGGACCCAGCTAGTGCTGCTGCTAGCAGCGCGTGCTAGCTGTGTGCTAGCAGCCGCATTACGCGCGGCTGTTCTCTTCTTAAATCTCTGAAAGCGGTCTGCGACAGTAAAACGACACAGACCTCTGAAACATCAGACTGCTAGGTTATAACTCGCCTCAGCCAGACGTTTATCTTTTCTCGGCTGAAATGACGGCGTAACACTGTGTTACGCTGTGGAGTAGCCTAGCGGCTAGCAGACGTTTAGCTAGTGGCTTAATAAAGACATAACACCACAGTGGAGACACCCTGCATGTACGCTATTACCAGTTTAAAATGTTGAAACAGAGCAGACTGTATTAATAGTAATGTACTTTTATTGAGACAGGGCACAATGAAACACTGATCTTGTATAAAAACAAAGAGCGATGCATTGTACCAGGTTTTTAGCACGAATGCTATTCCTTAGTCCCTGGGCTGGTAGAAGGAGCAACAAACTGTGGTGTGCTGGCCGTGTGTGTGTGTCTGTGTGTGGTGGTGTGTCTTGTGTGTGTGTGTGTGGTGTGTGTGGTGTGGTGTGTGTGTGTGTGTGTTTGTGTGGTGTGTAGAGAAAGTAGATGACAGTAAAGACTCTCACACTAACCTGAGATGCGCTGCAACACGTGTCTTTCGATTTGATTACATGCATTCACTTTTTGAGGATTCTGTTATTTTACATTATTGAAGAAAACCAAAAAGAAAAAAAGAAAAAAACAAATGCCTACCTGAGGACCGAATGTCCGAATAATCCAGCCCTACATGTGTATGCAATGAGTTGTACATTAGCAAGCAAAGCAGGAAAACATAGCAAACATGGAAGTACAATCAAAATATGTCGCCGCATATATCAATGAATGATCGTGTTAAATAATCTGATCTCAATATTGATGAAAATATCTTGATTGTCATTTTGGCCATACGCCAAGTGTTCTGATTCAAAACAGTGTAACCTCATGTTGTCCTCATGTTGTCCTATATCAATGTCTTTTTAATTCCCCAAAATAACATGACTGATTCACACAACGCTCTTGCCAAGTGCAAATCTCTACTTCATTATTTTGGGTCTCATTCAATTTTATAGCATTTTGAAAACAAATTGAAGTGGTTTTGAAATAGTATTGAGTAAAGTTGACATATTCCAGTCTGTGATTATCCATCAACATCCATCCTTTAATTTTAGTCTTAATAATTCCTAATTTCTATTTTCTAACTCAAAACAAGAGGTATAAGTTCATACCACACTGGAATATGTCAACTTTTACTCAATACTATTTCAAAACCACTTCAATTTGTTTTCAAAATGCTATAAAATTGAATGAGACCCAAAATTAATGAAAGTAGAGATTTGCACTTGGCAAAGAGCGTTGTGTGGAATCAGTCATGTTATTTTGGGGAATTAAAAAGACATTGATATAGGACAACATGAGGACAACATGAGGTTACATCCTGTTTTGAATCAGAACACTTGGCGTATGGCCAAAATGACAATCAAGATATTTTCATCAATATTGAGATCAGATTATTTAACACGATCATTCATTGATATATGCGGCGACATATTTTGATTGTACTTCCATGTTTGCTATGTTTTCCTGCTTTGCTTGCTAATGTACAACTCATTGCATACACATGGTAGGGCTGGATTATTCGGACATTCGGTCCTCAGGTAGGCATTTGTTTTTTTCTTTTTTTCTTTTTGGTTTTCTTCAATAATGTAAAATAACAGAATCCTCAAAAAGTGAATGCATGTAATCAAATCGAAAGACACGTGTTGCAGCGCATCTCAGGTTAGTGTGAGAGTCTTTACTGTCATCTACTTTCTCTACACACACACACACACACACACACACACACACACACCACACACACACACACACCACACCAGACACACACCACACCACACACACAGACACACACACACACACAGACACACACACACGGCCAGCACACCACAGTTTGTTGCTCTCTTCTACCAGCCCAGGGACTAAGGAAAATAGCATTCGTGCTAAAAACCTGGTACAATGCATCGCTCTTTGTTTTTATACAAGATCAGTGTTTCATTGTGCACTGTCTCAATAAAAGTACATTACTATTAATAACAGCTGCTCTGTTTCAACAATTTTAAACTGGTAATAGCGTACATGCAGGGTGTCATCCACTGTGGTGTTATGTCTTTATTAAGCCACTAGCTAAACGTCTGCTAGCCGCTAGGCTAACTCACAGCGTAACACAGTGTTACGCCGTCATTTCAGCCGAGAAAAGATAAACGTCTGGCTGAGGCGAGTTATAACCTAGCAGTCTGATGTTTGCAGAGGTCTGTGTCGTTTTACTGTCGCAGACCGCTTTCAGGAGATTTAAGAAGAGAACAGCCGCGCGTAATGCGGCTGCTAGCACACAGCTAGCACGCGGCTGCTAGCACGCAGCTAGCTGGGTCCCTCCTGAGTCATGCTGTTTAGGAAACTCTTGACTTGCTAAAGGCAGCGATGCATTTTGAAATTTCAGTATCTCAGCCAATCATGTTCTTTTAATTGTAAGAAGCCGAAATGGGGATGTCTATTAATTTAAAATTAATTGTGCAGCCATAGCTTAATGTACACTAAGCTGCAAGTACCATGGCAACAGTAGACCTCATTTTCACAGTGCGCTCTATATTAATATACACAAGTGTGAGTGCATTAAGCTTCATAACGGCACAGCTAGGAGCGGATTATACCTCATATACATTTTGTTTAGGATTTCCAGGTTGGCTGTTTTATTTGGTTTTGTTACTTTACAGTGTAAAAAAAATGACCCCGACATTGAGTATTAAGGGTATTTGTTTTTACCAGAGCAAGTGGAACCCATTTTATATTCCACTGAGACAATTTTAGCTTAACAAAAAAATCCTAAAACATTTTTTCTTCACCCCACAACCGGCAGCAGATTTATTTTATTGTAACTTTTGACAAAGTGTGACATCAAATACTTATTTAAGACCATCCTAAAAATCTTGCTACCCTTGGCAGAAATGGGCTTCAATAAAAAAAAAGCTGCAAATTATCAAATGATAAATATGATTCCATAGTTATAACCTTTATGCACAGTAGTGTTATTTATCTTATTTTATGTTCAGTAATATTCATGTTGCTGTGAAAAATGTGTCAACAATCAGTCAAATAAACATTTTTTTATAAACCTGCTGTTGAGTTGAAAGTGAAATTGTCTCCCCACATCAGGATTTAGTTCCATCAGTTCCAAAATCAGATTTTTTAATGTTGATCGAGATCGTGATGATAGAGACGTCTTCGCTGGCAGATCTTGAAACGAACATTTCCTTCAGTCTTGATTTCTAAAAGATCCAAAGAAACTCGGAAAAGCTTCAACCAGCCGAAAATCAAAAATCAAAACCAAGCAGCTGGAGAAACAGCGAAGAAACTTTTTCCTCGTGAAGACATAACTTTAAAGGTTTTTAACATACACAGACGACAAAAACACAGAAACACAGTTTTAACAGTCACTGGATTATTACCAACCACAGCTGAGCTTTAGTTACAGACATGTAAAAAGATTGGGTAACACTTTACTTGAAGGTACTTGAAGGTATCATGAACACATGACGTCATGTGTCCATGACTAACCCTAACCATAACCATAACCATAACTTGTCATGACAAAACCAAACGACACTAAAAGAAGCGTTATGTCATAAACGATTAAGACTTGTTTATATTGTTTATGACACGTTCATGACAGTGTAAGATACCTTCAAGTAAAGTGTAACAAGAGATTGCAGTAATCAGATTGCATAAATCTATTAATACCATGACGAGTTACTGAAAAGAGTTGTCCAAGTCTTTTTTGTAAAGTGCGCAAACACACAGTGGGATTGTAGCAAAAAAAATCAAATTAAAAAAAAAGCTAAGCGATTACAATAATTGTATTACAAAACAAAACTGCAGTATCGGCCATTGTGAGCAAAGTTTCGCTGGATTTGAAAACGTGTTGAAATTGTCTCTTTGACACTCTCCTAACTTTGATAATTGTAAATTATGACATGAAAATGGAAATTACAGTTCTCACTCTGTAACTAAAAGTAATATGATTACTTTACAGTATTTTGATTACCTTTTATAAGCAATCTCCTCAACTCTGGATTAAATAATAAAAGACCTCTTAACATGTTAGTTATTCAATCAATTTTTTTACAGTTTAACTTAGAATAAAATCATTGGTGGACAATTGTTCCCATTGTTTCCAGTGCAGTTCACTTACTGAAATGACAACTCAAAATAAAAATTGGAAATCTGTCAGTAAATGTAGTTCACCTGTCAAATAAATGTGCCCGTTCACATACGCAGTCTCTTCAACTTAAATTATCCCCCATCTCCTTTTGAAAAATCCAAGCCAGAGCTCATGTGCTTCTGTCTCCTCTCTCTCCTCTAAGCCCCGCCCCCCTCTGGCTGGGCGATTGACACTGGTTTACGGGGCTACGTAAATCCCGGTAAACGTCCATCTGTCCTGTTGAGGCGTCGTCGACGTCTCGCTCTGACCGAGAGTTCGAGCAAAACAACAAAATATTCAAAGTAAACCCTCGGCCTGTCGACCTATCGGCTTATTTTCCCACGCACATTCTCCTGGTGTCCCGCCTCCTCAGCAGCTGGAGCCCCCGGTGCCGGTGCCTCCCCCTCCGTCTACAGACTTCGCAGTGGCCGAGCCAACAGTGATTTGGCAGCCGTTGGTGACGTGACTCATGACCTTCTGTTTTAGCTGCGCGACCTGCTCCCGCAGCATGGCGGCGGTGGAGGCCAAGTCCGAGTTCTGGTTCTTCAGTACCTTCACCTTCTCCTCCAGCCGCGAGATCCGCTCCAGCTTCCGCTTGCGGCACTTGGACGCGGCGATACGGTTGCGGAGCTTCTTGCGTTCTGCTTTGATTCTTTCCTGTGTCTCCAGGTCTATTGGGGAGAGGGAGGGTGGGGATGTGGGGTCACCCAGCGGTTGAGGCACCTCAGGGACAGTCTGAGGGGCGTCCATGCCTCTGGCGTGGTGTTGAGGGGCTCCACCACCACCGTGGCCTGAGGCACTACCGTAAGCCATCTGCCCCACAGGGTATGTCACCTGGCCTGGGTTGTAGCTGCTGAGATTGGTGTAGACGGGCATGTCTCCGCTAGACATCAGGTTCCTCTGGTAGGATGTCTGCAGGGAGACGGCGGAGGACGAGGACGGGGACATGGGGCCGCTTCCCACCAGCTGGTTCTGCTTGTGGAGGTCGGCGAGCGCTTTGACAAAGCCATCAGCAAAGCCTTCTTGCTCGTTGGTGGCCTGGTTGCGGTACATGAAGGGATTGGTGGAGTTCGACACGGGACAGGTGGTGACCAGACCCTGGTTGGACTGGATGATCAGGTGCTCCAGGTCAGGGGACGCCAACTTCAACAGATTCATGTCGGTCGATGACGACGCTGATGTCAACAAGGAGCTGTTGCCGGCGAGCCCCAGGTTGTGGTGGTTTCCGCCCCTGCCTCCCGCTGCACCACCGCCAGGGAAGTGATGACTGCCCACCATGGACATGACCTTCTTATTCATCAGCATCTTGCTTCCCGGGTAACGCTCGTATTCTGGGATCTGGCTGAACCCGGGGACGACTTCAGCCAAGCGGGAGTCGTCGTGGTAGAAGGGAGTCTCCATCTTGGCTGTCATTGACAAAAAGGCGCCTCAGAAGAAATCTTCATAATCAGATTAACCTGAATATCAGAGGGGATTGAAACGTTCCCCTGACGTCGGCGGCTGGAGGATGAAGGCGGGATGTAAAGAAGCAGAGACGAAGAGAAGAAGAAGAGAAGGCGGGTGCCTGCAGGAAAAGAAACAGACACTGCTGTAAGAAGAAGAGAAGAACAAAGATTTCTGAGGTGTAATCTAGGAGGTGGTGCTGACACTATTGATGCTACTGGTGTGTGTGTGTGTGTGTGTGTGTGTGTGTGTGTGTGTGTGTGTGTGTGTGTGTGTGTGTGTGTGTGTGTGTGTGAGTGTGTGTGAGTGTGTGTGTTATTTAAAGAGATGAGATTCAAGACATGTATCCAGCTCTGATTGGACAAAAAAACCAACAACTGTATAACACTGTTAGTTTCAGTGTTTACTCAGCTGAAGATGAGGTGGGAGAATTACGTTTGAATGAAAACTGTCGGATGTGTTTGACATTTAGGAAAAAGCCATTGGATGCAGCTTGAGTACTACTATTCACAAGGTCAAGAATTATTCAGTATCTCCAGATTGATGCAGTGTAGATACTTACATTTTTTTGCATCTGGGAGCTAAGATCTGCGGCATTTTAACAAGATTTCTCTTGCAATTGAAGGCCTTCCATAACATATGTAATCCGAATTGAACTGCAGTGTCTTTTTGGAGAATTTGTACATTAAATCCACAATGATGAGATCATTCATCATATTACCCAAAATGAGACACCTACATCGCTTCATGGTAGAGTAGTACTCTCATTTTTTTGCCTTAAAGCTGATAGCTTCTCCATTCCATACAGTTCTCCCGTTAGATCTCAGCCTGGAACTGCAGTGTCTTTTTAAAACTTTGTACAAGAAATTCTAAATAATAAATACAAAACTAGGGTTATCTTTTTTGGCATTAAAACATCTCAATTTGTTTTGCTTCCCCATTTTGACTCCCAGAATGCAGTGGAGTGAGTGTGTCGACCAATCAGAGGCTGTCATCCTGACTATAGTCTGGAGCGACGACGACGATGTTCCTTGCCTCGCAAAACTCTGTTAAGCTAACTCAAGCTAGCAAGCTAAATGCTGAAAATAGCAAGTTTTGAACAAAATTTGGATCGTGCAACAAGGCAGTTCTGCTTGATTCTTTGGGGAATAATGGGAAAGATTTACAAAGTAGATGTCAAATGTTATGGTATTTACTTTCCAACTTATCCAGCTAATTTAAATAGCTCGTGTTACTGTATTGTGTGATCAACATTGGATTGTATTGCAGGGCTGTAGTCAAGACCACCTTAGTCGAGTCCAAGACAAGTCCAACACCAGGACTAGTCGTTTCCGAGACAAGACCGAGTCCAAAAGGTTTGAGTCCAAGACAAGACCGAGTCCAGGACAGAAAAAAGGTCTTATGTATGACAGTATCAAGACAGTCATTTTGGGTTTCACTTTCCCTTCAATATTATTGTCAACATAATAAACAAAAAACAGGGCCAATAATCGGCCAGGGCAGATCATCTATAGTCTATCCCTATGAAATATATGTGTATATCATTATATGTGGGCACGTCGGTATTGTTTTAAAACAAACTAGAAAAAAAAAGTTAAAAAAGCAGAGATACATGAATGATTAATTTAAAAAGCTACGAAAAGTTAAGCAATGTAATTTGTAAGCAATCTACTTTTTTTGCTTTATTCAGCACATTGACGGCCGCTGTGGATGGAGGTCGGGTGGGTGGGTGGGTGGGTGGATGGGTGGGTCGGTGGGTGGGCGTTCAGGACTTTCAAAAAGTAAATGTAAAGACTTTCAACCAGGAAATGTGTGTTTCTTAGGAGTTTTTTAATCCAAACCACAATCTTTTTCCTAACCTCAACCAGTCATTTTGGTACCTAATCTTAACTTTCATTGCAACAAAACGCTCATATTTTGGGGACTAAATTTAACAGTAATGTCTGCTGAAATGACAGGCAGCTCGCAGTGCTTAGGACCAGGCTCAACGTCACCTATTTTCGGGTAACTGAACCACCAACTCTAACTGATACAATGGAGGTCTGTCGTCGGCGTCACGAAGCTCTGCAGCAGCTTAGACATCTAGCAACTGCCGCTCGGCGTCATGTGACCAGTCGGCGGTCTCCTAATCTTTTAGGCTATCGTCAATTTTGGTGTACATTTTCGTACGATATCGTACAGACCCCTTCATGAGAACGCCTTGCCCACAACATCGGCCACTTCAGCATCTAGTAACCTAACAAAAGTGATCACGAGACACAGGATGTGAGTCCGCTCAGGTCGATCGTCACCTCGCATATTTGTTTCCTGAGAAGAAACTCCTCTGTTCTTCAATAGTACAGTAGAGACAAATAGCTCATTGCTTATATTTAGAAGAGAATGTTTCAGAAATATTTTACTAAAAAAAACACTAGGTTGAAGTCAGTTTGATAATCACCGGCGGCGGCTGATATTTTCTTTTGGGTTTCCCATTAATGGGCTGATTGCAACATTTTAATTTCTACTGCAACACCCCCCCAGGTGTACACACACGTGAGTCTCCACCTACGGTTTCCACACGCTTGGTTAATGTTAAGTTTCCAAATTGTGGTCTGGCTAACAGGAAGTGGGAGTAAGTTTAAAAGTTCAATGTATGCTGCACCCATTGGCTAAATTAGATCACCTGTGTTGTTTTTTCAGTCTTCAACACTGCTGGGTAGTAACACATTACTAGGTAATATAGCACTGTACTATTAGTACTTTTCACAGAAAACTAGTGGTGTAAGAAATTTCTTTAATTAATGATATTACAGTAACTAATCCGTTACCAGAATGTGATTTTTTTTTTGTCCTAGGCAGGCTTTCTAATACAGTGCCTTGCAAAAGAATCCCCCCCCCACCCCCCCACCCCCCTTAGCTTTTTACCTATTCGGTTACATTACAGCCTTTAGTTCAATGTTTTTTTAATCGTAATTGTATGTGATGGATCAGAACACAATAGTCTAAGTTGGTGAAGTGAGATGAGAAAAATGTATACATAAAACTATTTTTAGAAATAAAAAAACAGAAAAATGGCATGTGTGTATGTATTCACCCCCTTTGTTATGAAGCCCATAAAAAGCTCTGGTGCAACCAATTACCTTCAGAAGTCACATAATTAGTGAAATGATGTCCACCTGGTTGCAATCTAAGTGTCACATGATCTGTCATTACATATACACACCTTTCTTTGAAGAACAAGGAACCCTCCAAACAAGTAAGGGACAATGTTGTTGAGAAGTAGAAGTCAGGGTTAGGTTATAAAAAAAATATCCAAGTCTTTGATGATCCCCAGGAGCACCATCAAATCTATCAAATGGAAAGAACGTGGCACAACAGAAAACCTGCCGAGAGACGGCCGCCCACCAAAACTCACGGACCGGGCAAGGAGGGCATTAATCAGAGAAGCAGCACAGGGACCTAAGGGAACCCTGGAGGAGCTGCAGAGTTCCACAGCAGAGACTGGAGTATCTGGACACAGGACGACAATAAGCCGTACGATCCATAGAGTTGGGCTTTATGGCAGAGTGGCCTCAAGAAAGCCATTACTTTCAGCAAAAAAACAAAATGTATGGAGGAAGGTGCTCTGGTCTGGTGAGACTAAAACTGAACTTTGACGCTATGTTTGGTGCAAACCCATCACATCACATCAGCCAAAGAACACCATCCCCACAGAGAAACATGGTGGTGGAGCATCATGCTGTGGGGGTGGTTTTCAGCAGCCGGGACTGGGAAACTGGTCAGAGTTGAGGGAATGATGGATGGTGCTAAATACAGGGATATCCTTGAGCAAAACCTGTATCGCTCTGTGCATGATTTGAGGCTAGGACGGAGGTTTACCTTCCAGCAGGACAAGGACCCCAAACACACTGCTAAAGCAACACTTGAGTGGTTTAAGGGTAACATGTAAATGTGTTGGAATGGCCTAGTCAAAGCCCAGACCTCAATCCAATAGAAAATTTGAGGTCAGACTTAAAGATTGCTGTTCACAAGCGCAAACCCTCCAAGCGCAACCATCCAGGAATGGGCAAAAATCCCAGTGGTAAGATGTGGCACGCTCATTGTGACTTATTGAAAGCAACTTGGAGCTGTGATTTTGTCCTATTTGTTGTTTGCTTCTTAATAATAATTAAAAAAAAAAAACATCTTCAGAGTCGTGGGCATGTTCTCTAAATTAAATGATGCAAATCCTCAAACAATCCATGTTAATTCCAGGTTGTGAGGCAATAAAACACTAAAAATGCCATGGGGGGGAATACTTTTGCAAGGCATAGTATTCCATTACATGTTATTTAGCTGACGCTTTCATCCAAAGCGACTTACAATTTGCCTCTGGAGCAACTAGGGGTTAAGTGGCTTGCTCAGGGACACATTGGTTGATGCATCGCAGTGGTAATTGAACCCGGATGTCCTACACCAAAGGCATGTGTCATATCCACTGTGCCATCACCACCATGACGTGATATATGCTTATCATAATTTAGCGCGTGGCAGGGTCAGGGCAGGTCACGTCGGCTGTTCGCCAACAAGCTAGACGAAGGAGGACAAAGAGAGTAGTACTTTCAACAGATGAAAGAATTCTCATTATAAACATAAGGTTTTAATATAACTAGTAACATCACTGATTACTTTTGATAATGGACAGTTAAGTAATATTCGAACTTTTTTTTAAGTCACTTTTTAAAAAGTAACTTCCTGTGTAGTCTATAATGACGACAAAAAATTTCATTTGTGGGATTGTCCTGGTGCAGCCGGAGGTTCTGCCGGGTCACCTTATGCTTTCTTTATGTTGGCGTTCTAAACTCTAGTTTTCTCATGATTTCATATGATATCTTACTTATACACAACAATTCGTATAATATCCTACGAAATTAGGCGAATGCCGGCTGTCATGTGACCGGTCATGTCATGTCCGGTCACATGACAGTTAAGTTTAGAAGTCTTTACAGTTAAGTTTAGCTGAGAAAAGGATACTATGAACCGGGTACCGGTCACTGTGAGGTAGTCTATCCACAACGTTCCACTTCCAGGACTGCTCTGGTGCCAGGGCTGCCAACTCTCACGCATTGGCCGTGAGACACACGCATTTGACCGGTTTCACACGCTCACACGCCACACCCCCGATTTCTCACGCTGAAGTGTCGGTCAAATTTATGAAGATGAGTTTTTAACTAAGATCTGGCTGTGAGCCACTCGTGATCGACTAGTTGAGCTTTCAGAGACTGTGAGGGGGTTCAAGAGCGCTCCTGTCTGTAGTTCGAATTGTCGCAAACTGAGAACATTTTTGCACGAGCCATCCCAGGTGCATTCCCGGCTTCGGTATGAGCTCTGAGTATCACAGACCCGTCCGTCGCTTCGTGTCCACTTCTCTGTAACATAGAGGTGAGCAGCACGGCGTAGCGTAGCAACTTCAGTCATGTTAGTGGACCGCTCTGGGGGGGGGGGGGGCAGTGACAAGTTGATTCCGTCTAGTCCTCCGATAAGAGCAGCGTACAGCCGCCTCTAAACTTTGTCAGAGACCAGAGACCCTAATGGGCCTCGTCTGTGCGACGGTCTGAGTGAGATCCACCATATCAGCGGAGCAATGACATGCACAGCAGACTATATTACACTATATACTATATTATCTATATATAGCTATATATTACAACTCTCCAAATCTCGGACAACAGAGATGGGAGGAGTTATATTTTGAATGTGCATAAAAATGTAAACAAGAGCAGAAATCTGATGAAACACATCTGAGCTATACTAAACTATATACACTATACTATATACTATACTGCAACTTTGGGCCACTATTGTGCATCTCTAACCTCGGTGCATCTCTAAATGTAACTGTAAATAATTAATTTGATGTTTTATAAAATGAACAAATAGTCTTTATTTTCCCAAAAAGTAAATCCAGTAAGGGGGGCACAGAGGATGAGGGCCAAACATATACTGAACCTTGGCACAAAGGTTAAAGGATTAGAATTTATGCAAACAGGGTTCTCATTCTTTAGATTCAGTGGTTTAGTTGATCCCTCAACATTAATTTAACTTTGGGTCCTGGTCCCTACACCAGGGACCCCTGGACCTGTTCCCCACAGACCCAAATCTTCTCAGCTGTTGCTGACATATGCTCCTGTCTCTTCATGTTGTTCATTAGTTTGGCACATTGTTGGGTCAGTTCTTATATCATGAATTTAATATGTAAATAATGTAAATGCTAAATGCCCTAATACCTGTTGATACTACAACAATGCAAAAGCTCTTAACCCTACAGTTTTGCACATACATGTAAGACTTGATTTCTCCATTTTTTTTGCACAAAATCTCCAGAAAGTGCCATTTAATGGTTTATTTTTCAAATTTTTTTCTGGGGGGGCATACCCCCAGACCCCCCTAGGGAGAGCCCCACCCCCACATATACACAATCCCAATTTAAACCCTGAAGTATAATGATGCTGAAAGAGCCAAAGAAATGCTTTGTACGAGGCATTGGGTTGCCCCCCCAAATCTCACCAAGGTTTGGGAAAAGTTGGCAGCCTGTGGTGTGCCAGAAATTCTGCCGGATTTCTATTTCTTTCCATTTTCTTGTGTTGGCATCTAACCCCGGTGGATTTCTTAGGACTACTATACTTACCTGGTCTCAGAGCTCTACAGGGGGAATCCAGACAGCTAGCTAGACTATCTGCCAATCTGAGGACTATGGTTACCTGGTCCTCAGGTCTCTGCAGGGTGAATCCGACAGCTAGCTAGACTATTGTCCATTGAGGACTATGGTACCTGGTCCCAGAGCTGCCAACTTTCCCAAAACCTGGAGTGAGATTTGGGGGGCCAACCCATTTGCCGCGTACAAAGCAATTTCTTTGGGTCTTTTTCTTCAGGGTTTAATGATTATGTGATTGTTATATGTGGGGGGGATGGGGCCTCCTAGGGGGGTCTGGGGGTATGCCCCCCCAGGAAAAAATTTGGAAAAATAAACCTTAATTGGCACCTTCTGGAGAGTTTTCTTGAAAAAAAATGTAGAAATCAAGTGTTAGTACATGATATGTGCAAAAATGTAGGGTTAGAGCCCTTGCAGTTGTAGTATCAACAGGTTTTGGGCATTTAGCATTTACATATACATTATTAACTTCTTATGATATAAGAACTGACCCAAACAATGTGCCAAACAAATGAACCACAGAAGAGACAGTAGCATATGTCAGCAACAGCTGAGAAGATTTGGGTCTGTGGAGAACAGGTCCAGGGGTCCTGGTGTAGGGACCAGGGACCCAAAGTTAATAATGTTGAGGGATAAACTAAGACCACTGAAATTCTAAAGAATGAGAACCACTGTTTTACATAAATCTGACAAAGTTTAGAGGAGGCTGTAAGCTGCTCTTCATTGGAGGACTACACACAAATGCAACGCGTCTGCCCCCCCCCCCTCCCCCCCAGAGCGAGTACACTAAATGAACTGAAGTTGCTACGTACCAGCCGCGCTGCTCACCTCTGTTTTACAGGAGAGTGGACATGAAGCGAGGACGGGTCGTGATACTAAAGCACATACCTGAAGCTGGGAAGCGCTCTTTAACCCCCTCACAGTCTCTGAAAGCACAACTAGCGATCATAAGTGGGTTCAACAGCTAAATTATAGATAAACTCATCTTCAGAAATTTGACCGACCGGGTTGACACTTCAGCGTGAGAAATTGAGGGTGTGGCGTGTGAGCGTGTGAAACCACAAATGCGTGTGTCTCACGGCCAATGCGGAGAGATGGCAGCCTGGGTCTCAGATCTCGCAAGGTAAATCCGACAGTAGCTAGACTACTGTCAATCTGAGGAATAGGTTACCTGGTCCTCAGATCTCTGCAAGGTAAATCCAGACAGCTAGTAGACTATCTGTCCAATCAGAGGACTAGGTTACCTGGTCCTCAGATCTCTGCAGGGTAAATCAGACAGCTAGCTAGAATCTGTCCAATCTGAGGACTATGGTTACCTGGTCTAGATCTCTGCAGGGTAAACCAGACAGCTAGCTAGACTATTGTCCAATCTGAGGACTATGGTTACCTGGTCCTCCGATCTCTGCAGGGTAAATCCAGACAGCTAGCTAGACTATCTGTCCAATCTGAGGACTATGGTTACCTGGTCCTCAGATCTCTGCAGGGTAAATCCAGACAGCTAGCTAGACTATCTGTCCAATCTGAGTTTTCTGTTACACGACAAAAACAACCTTGGAACGTACACACGTTCCACCAAAACAAGTTCCTTCCTGAGACTACATTGCAGCGGCACCGATGCTCCGTCCGGCGCTTAGCACCGCCCAAGTTGATTGTGATTGGTTTAAAGAAATGCCAATAAACCAGATCTTGTTTTTCTCCCTCCCCAGAACACTGTGTGGACTAGCCAGACCCTCCTCCGCAGGGCTGTCCAGGAAGGTCTGGCAATGCTAGACCACTTCCTGAATGCAATGTAATGTATTTATTCATTTGTCAAATTAGAAAATGATAAAAAATGATACATAAAGCACAGAAATGTCAGTGCTGGCGGGGTGGCTATCGTGTGGGCTACAGCAACACCCTCCCTGTGTCCCTGCAGCTGGTCTGTTTTCAATGATCAGTGGGTTCTTTGAAAGAAGATCAAAAAAGACGATGTTCTGCACATCCATGGAGTTGCTGGTGCAGGACAAAAAAAGGGAATGATCCTTCCTCCGAAGGCCAAGTTGTGGGCCAAAACGTTGTGTGTCTTATTTCACGACAGTATTTTTCCTGAGCGTTACGCTGCTTTACCTTCTTTAAACATTCTTTAAAAGAAGAGCCACAACTCTGACCCCCTCTGCTCCTCACTCTGAGTCCCAATACGGGAGCCACACCTGGACACACCAGCTGATGAACAAATGAACTAAGATTTTTGGCTCACTCATTGGCTTACATATTCTAATTGTAATCATCATGCAGTATCAGCATATGACTATGCCATACTGTACATACAACCATATTACCCACCAGTCAGTGCACTCTGGTGGACACACGATGCAACGGCAACACAGTTCAGAATAACCTCCAACATAGCAACACGTCTTACCTATCAGCCAACACATACATTCCTTAAACAGGCTTGTGCAATATGTTAATAACATCCTATAATAAGCATAAATCTGACGTAGGGCCAATTTTACTATTTCCATTTTCTTTGGCTTCACTACACTTCAGAGGGCAACATATGTGGGCTCCTTTTTATTTCACCTACATTTAATTGAAAGCTGGAGTTACTCTGCAACTAAATAACTGACACACAAAATAAATGATTGCTACATAAATAAATGAGGAATTGTCACAAATAGTTCATAGTTCAAATCAGCCAGCTACAACCTACTACAATTTACTGCTTACATGTTGATCCGTCCAATAATAATAAGACAATCGTTTATGATAAAATACCAATGGAACAGTAGGCTATAAACATCAGGCCAGAGAGCATTATTAATTTAAAAAGTTAAATAGGTTATGTCACATCCTTGTTATTGCTGTCTGAAACACATTTTAATAATTAGTGATAGCGTCCGTGCACAGGCTCAATTAGTCAGACAGTGAAAACATTCAAATTGATAACCTGTTGGTAGTGTAGCCCCCCCCCACACACACACACACACACACTCTCTGACCTGTCAGTGCGCTTCTAACGCGTTAAAGTTCCCGGTACAGCCGTCAACTTCACACCGCGAGGCTGGTGGATTCACACACGATTCATAACAATAACGATCCAAAACAACATATCCGATTGTTCCATATCGAACTGCGGTAATAAAATATAACCCAGCGGCTGGATGTTCATACGAACAATAACAATGTCTGGTATAAACCATAGGTTAATACTCACGGAGAGAAGAAGAGAGCTGCTGAACGATCCGAGAACTGACAGAGTGAGTCAGTCTCTCTCTCTCTCTCTCTCTCTCTCTCTCTCTCTCTCTCTCTCTCTCTCCCTCCATCACATACCTCTGACGTTTCCATTTTTTTTTAATTGAACAGCAAGCATGGATACTTGTGTAACTTTGGTTTGAGAAGTGGGAGGGACACAAAACAGGGGGTCTGGGGGTCCTCTGCCAAAAAAAAACGGTTTTCTATTTGAATCTGCATTTCTATTTATACGGATAATAATGATCCAAAATCCAGGAAAAAAGATGGCTTACTTCCTTTATTGTTTGAAATAGGAGTCGATGACTGAAATTGAATGTGGCGGGGACACAAACAGGGTTTTGAAAAGTGGGGGGACATGTCCCCCCGTCCCAGATCAGATTGGTATGTGAGTTTTAAGTATGTTGTTTTTCTAATCTGCATTGAATAACTTTAAATATTTAAAGTAGGCTTACACAAATTCAAATGATTAGCTAATTGGGGTTAGTTCTTCACTGAAACTAAGAACTGAAAATACTGGTGGGACGCACCAACCAGACGGCCGACCGTTGGACTGATCAGTCTCCCCGAGCTGGTCAAAAAGGACCCTGGGAACACACCGAAGCAACGAGACGTGATGCGTCTCCATGACAGCAGGCTAATCTGTATTGTCGCCCAAAAACGAAAACCCGCCAGCTGATTGGACGAACCCGTCACGTGGGTCTGGTCCAAGGGGGTCAGCCTCTCCTAGCTCCCATGGCGCCGTTTCAATGCTACGAAGCCATCACCTGCCGTTAGCATTCAGTTATATTACATCATTTACTGTACTGCAGTCCTTTCAGTTAAGATGCAGAATAACGTAAAAGGGAAGGCAGCTGTGGAATAACGGGAAAGTGGGAAAGTTACATTCTAATGTTAAATCACTAAAGACCCCCCCCCACCCACCCCGTCACTTTGCCTCAAAACAATGTGACCACCCTCCCTTTGGCAAAAAGAAGAAAAAAACACATTTTTGTACAGTCCCTAATCATCATCATTATCAGACACAAGATTTGTGAGGCTCTGATTAATATGCATGTGGCAAGGCTCTTGCTGGGATTTTGAAATTCAACTTATTGACATTATATTTATTTTATTTGATGTGATTGTATCTCTTAATAAAGGTCAAAATGCAGATTTAAAAGCATTCTCCACATTGCCAGGAAGACATTTTTAGTTCATTTAGCTGAATAGTTTTGCCTCAGAACAGCCGCCTTCAAAGGTATTGACTCAACCTCGACACAGTCCTAATGTGTAATATGTGTTATTTTATTTGTTAAAAGTGAAAATCCTTAAATTCACATTAACATTACAGAGAGCATGACCCCTTCAACCTCTGTGGTAGCTAACGCTATAGTCCAGTTTGGCTCAGGGGACCATCGGGGGTCCTTTAAAGCTCCCCTATTGTAAAAAGTCAAATTTGTCTTGTCTTTTTTTATCATAAAACAGGTCTATAGAAATACTGTGAATTAGTATCAAAATGCTCAATCTACACAGAAATGAAAAACAACGCCTTTAAATGAGCCCTCAGGACTTCTGTAAAGCTGTGATGTGACTATATATATATATTGTGTGTATTTTATGATATTAATGTTTTTGTTGTGAAGCACTTTGCGGCCCTATACCTGTGAAAGGTGCTATATAAATAAACTTTTACTTACTTACTTATATAGGTAGAGAAAATGCCACTACAGTGCCGTTACAGTCATTCCTCGGCAGCAATGACGGTGCAGAGACTGTGAGAGCGACGATGTGGAAGACCCAGAAACGCTGACCAATCAGAGCGGACTTCACTTTCAGAAGGGGGCCTTAAAGAGAGGGCTGAAACGGAGTGTTTCAGACAGAGGCCGAATGCAGGTATAATCACAAAGACACTGTTTGAGAAAACAGAAAGTGCTTTCTCAACATTAAAGCGTGTAAATATGTTCAAGTAGAAACCCAAATTACAATTATGAACCTAAAAATGAGCATGGTATGGGACATTTAAGGGGATTCCAAAAAACAAAATAATTAGTTTTCACTATAACGCCATCCAAGTAACACAAAGGCATTGTATGGAGATATCTAGAAGCAAGAATCCAGTCAGATGGGGGGGACCCTGGGACAAAGTCTTATCAAATAGGGGTCCGTGGTCTAATTTGTGTCAGTTTAGGGGTCCTTAATGTCAAAAAGATTGGAAGCCACTGCTATGGTCAACAGACAAACACTTCTTCCTACTCCTTTTTGAACGACCTTATTTATCTGTCATTGTATGTATGCATCTATGTATGTATACTGTACATATATATATATATATGTTTTACATGTTCAAATAAACTACTAAAATATTTGAGTGTGTCTATGCCATCTGTCAGCTTTAGTCATTTGGCTGAGACACCTGACCTGATGAGAGACCAAATATTAAAAGCCTGGCGACCAACCAACAAATAACCACTGCGTGTGTGTGTGTGTGTGTGTTTGTGTGTG
>NC_045748.1:24028883-24042759 GCF_008692095.1 Etheostoma spectabile | reverse complement strand
GTGTGTGTGTGTGTGTGAGAGAGAGAGAGAGCGAGATCACAAATCAGTGTTTACCTAGGCTGGGCGAAGTAATTACAGTTCTTACAGTAGGTGTGGCAAACACACAAACCCACACTCCCGTAAATATAGAAGATGTGTTCACTGTCTGTTCAGAGGAAAATAAATCGAGTTGTCTGGGAACAAAATATGTACAGGCAGTCTGGACAGCACTCCAATTAATACTTTTTAATGCCAGATGGGTGTGGGGTCCTTCAACATGTTTCTCAGGCAGTCTTGATTGAGATTAATGGCACATGAGAGAGGAGAGGACTTCCATTTGTCAAAGGAAGTCCCCCGGCAGTCTAAAACCTACAGCAGCACTACTAAGACCTGGTCCAAGGCCAACCTGGACTGATGGCGGCACCTGTTTGTGAAATGTTGTCGATATATACTACTTGTTGTGTAATCCATTCTACCAACTTCTACGATTATGAATCATATTTGTCGTGACCAGTCAGATGGCCAGGTGTCTGCCTGTTAACCCTCGCGTTGTCGTCCCCTCGACCTGCAACTCTGTGTTTTTCTGGGTTGAAATTGTTTATTTTGTTGTTCTTTTTCTAAACTTTTCTCAACATTTTTGTCAATTTCATTATATTTATATTTCACTTTTTTTTTTAAATTGTGTTTTATTGGGAGTTGAGGTGGAGGCAGTTCAGTCGTACAAATAGCTCGGGCTGTGGCTGGACAGCAAACTGGACTGGACAACAAACAGCAGCCACCTGTACAGGAAGACACAGAGCCGGCTGCACTTCCTGGGAGGCTGCGCTCCTTTAACATCTGCGAAAACTGCTGTGGATGTTCTCATTCTGTGGTCACCAGGGTCCTCTTCTACACGTGGTGTGCTGGGGGGGCAGCATATCCAAAAGAAACCCACAGGCTGGAAAAACTGATGAGGCGGGCCGGCTCTGTGGTCGGCATGAAGCTGGCACTCACTGGTGACGGTGGCAGAGAGAGGACACTGGCACAACTGCTGGACATTACTGACAATCCCAGCCACCCCCTGCACCCCGTCATCAGCACCCAGGAGCCGGTTCAGTGGAAGGCTGCTCCTTCCCAAGTGCCGGACCAACAGACTCAAGGACTCCTTTGTCCCTCATGCCATCAGACTCTACAACCCTCACTAGGGGAGGAGGAAATAGGGCAGAGAGGACCATACATACATACATAATACATACAATACATACATACATACATACATACATACATGCCTACAGGCACACCTGGACTTAAATTCACACCTGGTCACTTTATAATAATTTTTAACACTGGACTCAACACTGACACTTTAATAATAATTATGGCTTTTCTTTGTTTATTTGACAATGTTCTTATTGTTGTTATTATTTTTATTGGTATTTTGTTGATTTGTTGTCTTTATACTGTCTTTTTATCTATTTTTATTTCTTTGTTCTTGCTAAAACTGCTGCTGGAACTTTCAATTTCCTGCGGAGTCATCCCAAAGGATCTAAAGAGAAGTCGAAGTCTAGTCCATTTTTTTTTTTAATTGTCGCTTTTGTAAGAATTTTGATGTTTTCTTGTCACTTTTTTGACGTTTTTTTATTATGTTTTAGTCAATTTTTACATTTCTTTTGTTGCTTTTTCTAAGATTTTGGTGTCACTTTTTTGACGTTTTTTTGAATATGTGTCTATTCCTTTTTTTTTTTTTTCAAGTTTTGTCGCTTTTTCAAATGACATTGATTTTTTTGTCACTTTTTTGACTTTTTTTAAATTATGTTTAAGTCATTTTTTGATGTTTTTTTGTTGCTTTTTCCAATGTTTTTGATGCTTTTTGTCACTTTTTGGATAATTCTTTAATTATGTTTTAGTCAATTAAAAAAAAAAAAAAAATTCTCACTTTTTCTAATGTTTTTGATGTTTTTTTGGTCACTTTTTCCAATGCTCCTTTGATCTAGTTCTGATCTAGAAAGTTTTTATAAACGGGTCATATTGGACCCGAGGACAACAGGAGGGTTAAAAAGAAGTTTCTCCTCGCCGCTGACGTCCTAAAAGTTTGCTTTTGAATGGAATTGTAAATTACAGAGTGTGGTCTAGATCTGTTCTATCTGTATAGTGAATGAAAACTGAATGACATATGAAATGAAAACACAGGACGCAGTGAGCCTGTCTCCCAGATCAGATGCTGTTTGGATCCACACTGACGCTGACTTCACTCTGAGGTTATTTGGCTGTTCAGGGCGAGAGTCCACTGAGCGTAATGGAAAAAAATCTCTCTCTCACATCTGAAAGTCATCAGCTGCCATGACATCGTGTGAACAAACAGGCGTGATGGCGTCATACTGGGCGAGAGAGAGAGAGAGAGAGAGAGAGAGAGAGAGAGAGAGAGAGAGAGAGAGAGAACTACTTCTTTAAATTGAAATTGAATGTGTTCCCAATACAAAAATCATAACAACTTAATAACAGGACTGTTCAGGCTTCATGACTAAGAAAGAAGACACATCACATAAACCTGCAGTATATGATAGGCGGAGATTTTTTATGAGTAATTTTATCTTAATACTCACACACCCATGTGTGCGTTTAAAGAGTTATTATGTACTCAATCATCCATTCTTGCTGTTAAATTAGACAAAACAATGAAGTTGTTTGCTACAACCGGGCTGGTGAATTCATCCCTTCATTTTAATTATATAGTGCAGTTTAGTGAGTTTCTATCTGAAAAGATGAGGCTGGTGCCCTGGGACGCGTTCTCCGTCTCGGTGTGTTGTTTGTGTTTCTTTAATATTTAAAAATAATGAAAAAAAAACATTTGATCACAACAACAACAAGAAAAGATGAGGCTGGTATTATTCTAGATTTCTTATTAACTCTCGTGTTGTCCTCGGGTCAAATTTGACCGGTTTACAAAAACTTTCTAGATCAGAAACGAACGTTGAAAACTGTGACAAATGTTGGAAAAAAAAAACTACAAAAAACCTACAAAAAACATCCACAAAAACACTTTTTTCAAACGCTGAAAAAGGGACCCAATAAAATCTGTAAAAGCGACAAAAAAACCTCAAAAACATTGGAAAAAGCAACAAAGAAATTGTGAAAAGAATTGACAAAAAAAACGTCAAAAAGTGACCAAAAAAAAGGAGGAAAACAGACAAAAGCGTTGAGAAAAGGGGAGGAAAAGAACAACAAAATGTTAAAATTTCAGGGTTAACACAAAAATCTGATAAATACACAAAAGCAACAATGGAAGCAGAGCTGCAAAGATGAATCCATTAAATCAATCAGTCATCCACTGGTAACTTTTATGATAATCAATTCATTCCTTTGAGTCATTTTTTAATGAAAAACAAGTACAAATCTCTCGGATTCCAGCTTGTTAAAAGTGAATATCTTCTAGTTTCTTCTCTCCTCTGGGACAGGACACTGAATGTCTTTGACTTGTGGACAAAACGAGACATTTGAGGACGTCAACGTGGACTGGTCCACATTTTCAACCATTTTCGGTGAAATAATAGTTAGTTGCAGCCCTAAATGAACGCATCCTAATAACAAGTGTTGTGTGTGTCTTCAAAGCATGATATACCTGTATAAAATAACTCTGTAAAATAATAAAAATAATGTCAAAATACTCCACGCCTGCATCCAAAATCAAAGGACAGAAGATTTGTTGTACAAACCCCGATTCCACTGAAGTTGGGACGTTGTGAATAAAAACAGAATCCAATGATCTGCAAATCCTTTTCAACCTATATTCATCTGCATACGCTACATAGACAAGATATTTCACGTTTAAAGATCAACTTGATTGTTTTTTGCAAATATTCATACATTTTGAATCATATTCCTGCAACACGTTTAAAAAAAAAAAGAACCCTGGACAGGGTCACGTTTACGACTGTGTTACATCACCGTTCCTTTTAAGAAACCTCAAATGTTTGGGAACTGAGGAGACTTATTCAATATATACTGTATATGTATACATTTTATATATATCCCCTGCGAAGAAATGACCAAAACTGCGTAGCGCACCTTTAACTGAGTGATATGCAGTGCTGGGTAGTGTAGTGGTTCTGATTAAACCTAGTGGACGGGCTCATAAGCCAAAAAAAAAAAGATTGAGAACCACAGGTTTGAATTTTAAAAATGCATCGCATGATAGAAACTCATCATATGCTTTATTTAATCAGAAAAGGCATTATGGCCTGCAGCTGTCGCATGAAGAGCACGATATCTGCTTCTTCAGTAGAATAGAATAATAGAAAGTCTTTATTGTCATTATACACTAGTGCAGTACCTGTGAAGCAACCCCTTTACAATGTCAAATAGAAAAATATGAAGTATAAAAATATAAAGTATAGGTAGTGCAGAAAAAAAGACCTGGTGCACAGTCCTGAGAGCAACTATTTACATGTATAAAATAGCTTTGTATATACAGTGCATTATGCAATAATTAGTTTAGCATTAATAAATAAAAATTGCATTGTAATTATATGAAAGGAAAATGCACAGAATTCCAGTGTCCTTTTAGGTATTATGTACAAGTATAAAGTTGCATTAAATGGAAATACATGAAGAGTAGTACCTCATAATTGCCCTTAAGCACAGTACTTGAGTACTTGCTTTTGGCCCCTGACCTGTACTGTGTACTGCAACAGTTCAGTCTAGGTCCACGCGATCCTCTCATAAGTAAATGTAGCGCTATAGCTCCCTCTTGTGCTTTTTTGCCACATATTCATCATCATAGTTCAAATCCATATCAGTTCAAATGGACCCTTGTCTCAGTATGAAGTGAAACCGGTTCAGTAACAACATCTTTATTGAAGAAGCTCGGCCAAAGCTTCAGCAGACGGATGGTCTGGTGAAGACTCTCTGAGGACGACAGGAGGATTTAACCCTCCTGGCGGGGCAAATTTGGCCCGTTTTTAAAATTTCTATATCAGAAATATAGGTTTCTATCCACCAAACTGCCCAAAAATAACATGGATGGTTCCACACGACGTTCTTCACAAGTAAAATTAAAGATCAGTTTCTTTCATTACATTTTGGGAGATTTATTCCATATTATAGCATATTTCTGCTGTTTACTCTCAAACATGAGGTGTGATTTCATAAAAATGATGTGTATTGACCATAAATTCCAAGAGTAAGGCTGAATCCCATTTCTCCATCTTACCCCTACCCCTTGGCCCTTGAAACCAAGGGGTAAGTGGTAGGGGTGAAAACATACCCCTATGAAATGGGACACCACTTGGTGACATCACCATGCAGTATTGATCACAAACCTCCAAGATGGCGTCTCTGTCTGTTGATTGTGTGGGTTTGGACAACAGTGTCATATGGATTTAAATATTTCTATCTTTTAGGTTCACTTTGGTGGTGCAGAGGCAGATGTTCTTATCTGTGTAGTACTTAGGTCAGGTAGGGATTCAGCCTAAGTGTGAAACTAGTGTTTGTAATTGTGTTAGAAAAAGTGTTAGGGGTGTATATACTGGTGAGAAAAAAGGTTGAAAACACAGAAAGTGACAATCAGACAAACAAAGCGACAAAAAGGGAACAAAAATATCAAAAAAGCGATAAAATGACAAAAAAAGCAACAACAACAACCGCAACTCAACAAAAAGTGCCAGAAGCCTAGAAAAAAATGCAAATAAATCTTGAAATATTATTTCTTTAGCTGGGGAGGACAACACAAGGGTTAATAACAGAGATTTGATTAAAGTAAATGAATGATTCAAATCTATGTCTTATTTTAAACCTTAATGGTTACCACGTGGCCCAATATTATCTAAAATGATTTATATTAAAAAGTATCCACCCACCTTGAAAGCTTTTATGTTTTATTGTTTTACAACACTGAAAAAGACAATTAAATGCCAAAGTTTTAACAGATATCGGCAAAATGAATGAAAATACTTACAAATCTAAAGTATTAACCCCTTTTATTTTGAGGTACATACAGTAGTTCACAAGGTAAATGCATTCTTCTAATTCATTTAAAACGTATGTACACATACACAGCCAACTGCATTGGAAAAAATTACAGTCAAGTTTTATTATACAATAAATTCACAGTGTATACTTCTTCATCTGGGATCATTCATGACACAACAAGGCCAACAACAAGACGTCTCCAGATTCCCAGCCATCAAGGTCTTGACCCAGAAGGGTTAAGTCAAGGGGCAGGGGCAACTGAACTTGCTTTAGTTTCCTTTAGGCGTTAAAGGAACACGCCGACTTATTGGGACTTTAGCGTACTCACCGTGTCCCTCAGAGTTAGACAAGTCCAGACATACCCTTCATCACCCTGTGTGCTGTATCTGACGCCCCCAGCATTAGCTTAGCTTAGCTTAGCTTAGCCTGCAGGTTCTAGCTAGTAACTAGCTACTGCTCCCAATAAGTGACAAAATAACACCAACATGTTCCTATATACATGTTGTGGTTTGTATAGTCACAGGGTGTACAAATAACAAGGTCACATGACACCCAGCCATCTTCTAACCGCACTAACCGTACTAACTGGGAACTATATTCTCAGAAAGACGAAGCGCTGCTATTTGGGCGTAGGGATTAGCGCAACACCGAAAAGCCCCGTTACTTCCATCCAGCATTTTGTCTTCCTGCCACCTTTAAGATTGCCTGCCTTCCACGAATCAAGACTCCTTCCGCTGTGAGCCGCTTTCACTCAGTACTCATTTAATAATCGGCCCGCTGCCTCCTTGTCTCTACACTGCATTTTTGGGTCCAAGCCTGCTATTTTCTTACACGTGACAAAAACAGAAACAAGATCAGCAACTGACAATGACCACAATAGCTGGAGAAGAAAAGAACAAACTCAACAACATTGTCAAAAACGCACAAGGACCTTCAACAACTTGGGCCCCTGAAGGCCACGAACACCCAAAAACAGTTTTGTGTCATGTGTGTTAGAATGCTAACAGCACTAAACACAAAGTACAGCGTAAAGGAGAAATTGAAACTGTTACCTGATGATGGCGCTACTCGTTCTCTGGGATCATGAAGGTCCGTAACAAAGTTCATGGCAATAGTTGCTTTCAATGACAACCAACGACGTCTACCTCATGGTGGCTCTACATGAGGGGTTAGGGGATCACCAAAGTATGATTTAGTGACTAGGGGCCTTGAATGTCTGTTATGAATTTCATAGCGATCTACCCACTAGTTGTTGAGCTATTTCAGCATAGACCTGAGTAGTGGACATACAATCATCTCCATTCCTTAAGATTGCTTTCTGGCCTCCCTACTTAGCATACCGGCATTGCATGCAGAAGCTATCTGGAAGATTACTGTGGTAACAATATGTAACTAAAGACACAGGGTATAGGATCCTCTGGACCTTCTTCTGTCTGGTGTGTAGTGAAGGTCTCGGTGTGATCATGAGGCTGGTATCCATTGGAGCTTCTCTCTAGAGACGTTCCCTCCTGAAGCTCAGGACGTGAGTTGGATTGCGGATTCCCAGGCTGCATTATCAGGTTGTATGACGCATTAGGAAATTCCCTTCTAAATGGAGAAGATGGTAACCATGACTGAGATGGGATGGCTGTATATGGTAAACTGAGGGGCGGTGGGGTGGGCTTTTCCAGGGTCTGGTTGTAGTAACCAATTGGAGTTTGTGAAAAAACAAATGGCATGTTCTCCTGGCTGACCAAACCATCTGTTGGTGCTCCTGCACTACAATACAGTTCCGGAACATCCGTGATATCTGCTTCACTATAGTGACACTGATCCATGTGAATATGATGACATCCATGTTCACCCTGAAAAACAAACAAAATAACCTCACATTAATTTAAAGATGGGGGGTAGAAGGGTGTTGCAAAAATGCAATGGCCTCTGAACCCATATTGTTTGGCATGTACTTAATCATAAACCAAGTAAAAAAATGACATGATGACAGAAAGGAAAAGTTGGCACATACTAAGAAAGCTCGGGGTTAGGGTTATTAAAAGAGACTTCAGTACAGTATTAGGGACCACTAGTCTTATAAGAGACTTCAGATACAGTATTAGGGACCACTAAGGTCTATATAAAAGAGACTTCAGATACGTATTAGGGACCACTAAGGTCTATATAAAGAGACTTAGATACAGTATTAGGGACCACTAAGGCTATTAAAAGAGACTTCAGATACAGTATTAGGGACCACTAAGGTCTATATAAGTTAAAGAGACTTCAGATACAGTATTAGGGGACCACTAAGGTCTATAAGAGACTTCAGATACAGTATTAGGGACCACTAAGGTCTATATAAAAGAGACTTCAGAACAGTATTAGGGGACCACTAAGGTCTATATAAAAGAGACTTCAGATACAGTATTAGGGACCACTAAGGTCTATATAAAAGAGACTTCAGATACAGTATTAGGGACCACTAAGGTCTATATAAAGACTTCAGATACAGTATTAGGGACCACTAGGTCTATATAAAGAGACTACAGATACAGTATTAGGGACCACTAAGGTCTATATAAAAGAGACTCAGATACAGTATTAGGATAGGCACACACTAAGGTCTATATAAAAGACTTCAGATACAGTATTAGGGACCACTAAGGTCTATATAAAGAGCTTCAGATACAGTATAGGGACCACTAAGGTTCTATAAAAGGACTTCAGATACATATAGGGGACCACTAAGGTCTATATAAAAGAGACTTCAGATACAGTATTAGGGACCACTAAGGTCTATATAAAAGGACTCAGATACAGTATTAGGGACCACAGGTCTATATAAAAGACTTCAGATACAGTATTAGGGGACCACTAAGGTCTATAAAAGAGACTTCGATACAGTATTAGGGACACTAAGGTCTATATAAAAGAGACTTCAGATACAGTATTAGGGGACCACTAAGGTCTATATAAAGAGACTTCAGATACGTATTAAGGGACCACTAAGGTCTATATAAGAGACTTCAGATACAGTATTGGACCACTAAGGTCTATATAAAAGAGACTTCAGATACAGTATTAGGGGACCCACTAAGGTCTATATAAAAGAGACTTAGATACAGTATTAGGGACACTAAGGTCTATATAAAGAGACTTCAGATACAGTATTAGGGGACCACTAAGGTCTATATAAAAGAGACTTCAGATACAGTATAGGGACCACTAAGGTCTATATAAAAGAGACTTCAGATACAGTATTAGGGACCACTAAGGTCTAATAAAGAGACTCAGATACAGTATTAGGGAGCACTAAGGTCTATATAAAGGACTTCAGATAGCATTAGGGACCACTAAGGTCTATATAAAAGAGACTTCGATACAGTATTAGGGACACTAAGGTCTATATAAAAGAGCTTCAGATACAGTATTAGGGAGCACTAAGGTCTATATAAAGGACTTCAGTACCGTATTAGGGACCACTAAGGTCTATATAAAAGAGACTTCAGATACAGTATTAGGGGACACTAAGGTCTTATAAAGGACTTCAGATACAGTATAGGGACACATAAGGTCTATAAAAGAGACTTCAGATACAGTATTAGGGACACAAGGTCATCTAAAAAGGACATCAGATACGTATTAAGGGACCACTAAGGTCTATATGAAGAGGACTTCAGATACAGTTTAGGGACCACTAAGGTCTATAAAGAGACTTCAGATACAGTATTAGGGACCACTAAGGTCTATATAAAAAGAGACTTCAGATACAGTATAAGGGACCACTAAGGTCTATATTAAAGAGACTCAGATACAGTATTAGGGGACCACTAAGGTCTATATAAAGAGACTTCAGATACAGTATAGGGACCACTAAGGTCTATATAAAAGAGACTTCAGATACAGTATTAGGGACCACTAAGGTCTATATAAAAGAGACTTCAGATACAGTATTAGGGGCACACTAAGGTCTAATAAAAGAGATCAGACAGTATTAGGGACCACTAGGTCTATATAAAAGAGACTTCAGATAGCATTAGGGACCACTAAGGTCTATATAAAAGAGATTCAGATACAGTATTAGGGACACTAAGGTCTATATAAAAGGACTTCAGACGTATTAGGGCACATCTAGGTCTATATAAAAGAGACTTCAGATACAGTATTAGGGACCACTAAGGTCTATATAAAAGCATCTAAAGAACACCATGTTTAGACATAAAATGCTTAGCCTATTAGCCTAGGTTAATTCACATTTTATTCATTTTTATCCTTCAGATTTGCTAGTTTTAGTTGATGACAATCACACATAGTCCAGTGGTAGTTAACAAAAAGTAATTATATTTTAGTTAAACCTTCCTTATTACTTTTAGTCAAAACGTTTTCTCTGAATTTTGCCACTTTTGTTCTTTAGTCTTATTCTTGTGTCAAATGTTTGAACAGTTAATCTAGTCTCGCCAAAATGATAAGTTTGCAGTTTTAGTCCTATCTATCTTATAATATGATGAAAGACACAGGTGCAAACCAACAACTTTATCTTCCCTTCACCTGTTCAACTGAATGAAGCAGTTTACATAACAGACACTCGGCTGTCCTGCTGTTTATACAGACATGTGAACTGTCCGCCTATTTCAGATACACCGATGTGATTGGTGCAGCTCGGCTACAAGGGCATAGTTAATGAGCAGCATGACTCGATGCCAGAGCGACTCGCTGAGAAAATTCAAATTCTCTCACGAGAACTCTGGATTTCCAGGGTAATAACCACCCTCAATGCTGCAAAAAAATAATGGGCAGTATGGAAGCTGATGTGAAATAGATCAACGCAATGACAGAAAGTATGCACGCCTGTAGATGTATGTATGTTCATACTGTTTTACGCAATGACTGGGTGTGTTTATGTATGCTGATAATGTTGCTATATGTTTCTATTTATTCTTTTTTTAAGTAACACTAGCACGTACATTATATTTTTATAGACTCAATGAATGATGCACTGACTGAAGAGCACTGTACCTGTGACAGTGACAATAAAGACCTATTCCATTCTAGAATAACCAGTCTCTCCTGAGAGCCGATCTGCACCGCTTAACATGCAAAACGGCAGACTTTATGTATTATAGTAACACCATTTTCTGGACTGACTAAGCTGAAATAAAGATTTTTTTTTAACTACATTTTAGACATGTCTTTTTTAGACTTTTGATGAACACTGCCTCATGATGGTGCTGGAGATAAAATCAGGATCACAAAAGTCATTAGGATCCATCCTCTGGGGACCATGAATGGCTGTACAAAATCTCAAAGCAACAGGTGTCAGTTTAGAGAGAATGTTTAAAATAAAAGGAATCAGAAAGAGAGATATCCTGACTTTAAGTCTCTGATATTGAAAAATGTTGGATCCCACTCATTAGACCGCCCCTGCCTTTTAAATGTTCTCATCTTCCAAACTTCTGTCTTTAGTTTCTTTTACAGGCTTGGTCAAAAAATTGGAAGTCTTAAGCCCGGTTGGAGCTAATGCTGATGACATCACTATGACATCAACAGGTTTGTTTTCTCAGACTTTAGAAAGCCACCTGCAGAGCCACATAATACAACGTTTTCTGAGTTTGAGTAATACTCCTCATGACAAGTAAACTGATATATCAATGTGTGATTAGTGGAGTGCCCCTTTAAGACATGGTTGTGAGGACCTACCGTTGATGTCAACACTGGCTTTGGAATTGGAGGATAGACCGTAGCTTTGATACTGTTGGAAGAATGCATAGGAATAAGTTACACAGGTATGGCAACACCATTCAGTCATTCTAATAAAACCACCAAAGTACCATTAGAGGCAACAATTGAGCTAATTTCACAGAAAATGAGTGTTGACTTGCTTACCATGTCCAATGTCTGTAGCAAACAATAGTGATGAGGGAAAGGAGACCAAAAGCAATGGCAAGGGAAATGAAGACCGCCTTGATCATGTTATCAGCTGTTGAGAAGAACAGAAGTTGATCGGATAAAGCAACAAATTCGAGATTTGATTGTGTTTCCTGATTTGTACACAAGTGAAAATAGTGATCTGAAATGAAAAAGTTGCAACGTACTCAGTGAATTCAAGGTGGCAGTGATGGATGTATCGCCGCATTCTCCAACCGCCGTCCGTGCCTTTACGGTGAATGTGTAGGAACTGATTTTAAGGTTTCTTGCTGTCAGGCTAGTGGCCTCGGGATTGTCTGAACCAAACAAAAGGGATTGTCATTAGTATTAAACATCCTGTAGATTCATCATCACAATTTCACACTATAGAGGGCTTTCCGATTGGTAAAGTCAGAAGGTCTGCATTACGTATAAACGTAACGCTTCAGGTCCCCCTGTTTAACATTTACTCCATAAGCAGCTATAACGACCGGCAACTTCCGGGCCTGAAAAGTGAAGCCAATGCAGAAGTGCATTAAACCCCCCGTTTGGATCTTGAGCAAGGCACCTAACCCCCTGAACCGCTCAGGGTGCTGGTCCAACACTGGCAGCCCACTCACTCTGACATCTCTCCATTAGTGCATGTATAGGTACTGAGTGTGTGTGTGTATTTCAGGCCGGTGTGTAGTGTGTAATAACATCACAGTGTGAATTGTAATTTCCCCATATGGAAGAGAAGAGAGTTAAAATAAATTATCTCATTTCAAAAAGTCTGTTTTTATAGAAGTCTGTGGAGAAAAGAAAAAACTCTATTAAAAACTGTTTTACTTTATGTCATTCAATATCTGTTTTTACAACTATTCTGCCTCTGCCTCTATTTAGATGCTGAAGAGTTTTTGTTATAGACATAAATATAGTTATAGACATAAATAAACGCGTACATCTGCTTACAACTACATTACAATGTGTTATTAGAAACCATATATTACATGTTTAACCCTCCTGTTGTCCTCAGGGTCAAATTGACCCGTTTCCAAAACAATTATATATATGAACTATGACCAAAGAACGTTGTAAAAAGCTTCAAAAGTGCAGGAAGAATTCAACTAAAATTTTTTTTTAAACGCTGAAAAAAGTGACCGAACAAAAATCAGAAAAAAAAAATCGCCAAAGGTGACAAAAAATTACAAAAAAAATGGTGAATGTGAGAAAAAACATTGTTAAAAAAACTACAAAAACATAATAAAAGTGACAAAAAAAAATGGAAAAAAAATCTACAAAAAAAATTAAGAGAAGTGTAGGAAAAAAAACAAGGAAGACAACACAAGGGTCAAATACTGCTTGTAAATGGGGGAAATAAAGTCGCAATACTGAGGTAATTGATATGAAGGTTTGTAAAGGTGTATCCTGACATGCAAATGTGATCTATATTCTATATTTGTAAATGTGTATACACATTGAGAATGCATAATAGGTCCTGTGTGTAACCCTGGTTCTCCGTGGACTTTCAATAGAAAATGACAGGGTGTCACAATACCTGTGCTGAAGTTGAAGACTTTCTCGTTGTTGTCCAGACAATACAGGACGTAGCCTTGGACAAAAGCAGTCTGCTCTCTTAGAGGTACAGGCTCCCAGGATACCTCGTAATCCCAGTTCTGCTGTTGCCCCCTCAAGGATTTAAACAGGTTGTTTTGTATCTCTGTAAATAGAAAGTACTAATGTTGCAATAGTCACTCATATAGACACATATTCACTTATATATATCTCCTACCTTGCACTCTGTATATACTGTAGCATATGTTATTTATTCACACTATAGCACATTAAGCACTTCTGGTTAGACACTAACCAAATTTCATTAAACTGTACTTGTGACAACAAAGTTGAATCTAATCTAAAACAGCGTAACATGGGTGAAACCCTATTGGACAAAGTGCTTTTTTAAATTTGTTTTCCATTTTACAGATTTATTAAGCTGAAAGTGCTCCACAGAAATATCAAATGTTTCAATTAATGAAACAGTTAAAGAAAGTCTGTTCGCCTCCACCGGGAAGCTAACGTTAGTTTAGCT
>NC_045748.1:24028683-24028873 GCF_008692095.1 Etheostoma spectabile | reverse complement strand
CTAATTCGGCTAACCGCTAGCTGAGACAGCTTGTAAAATATAACCCTCAAAAGTTAAAATAACCGTTTAAATATATAACAGCTGTTAAAGTCAGTTCTACTTACTAATTTAATTTAGCTGGAGCCTGCTTTCCCCACTGTTTAGTTTGAGTATTGTTATTTTAGGCTGAATCAAGCTGTCAGCTAGCGGT
>NC_045748.1:24028120-24028673 GCF_008692095.1 Etheostoma spectabile | reverse complement strand
AGCTGTTAGCTAAACTAACATTGTTAGCTTTCCGGTGGAACGGATTGCGCAGGCAGGACGGATCTTCTTTTTTTTTTTTCATCTTTATTGCAAAAATATAAAACAGAACATTAATGACATGTAAAAGTATGTAATAAAAACATAATAAACATAACAATACAATTTGCCAGGGGAAGCTTAAAGGTCATTTGAAAGATAAGGAGGACCATATGCTGACAGTTTTAACTGCCTTCTTGTTATGGGAGCCCACAATCAGATTTATATAATGTACAACTTTATGGAAAAAAAGTATAAAATAAGTTTTTTTTTAACTGAATTTACATTTTGATGCTGCCTTTCTTTAAATGAATGCTCATTTCTTTAAATTTCTTATGCTGCACTGTAACTTTTATTCTTGTGTTTTATGTGTCCTACGGTTTCTATTTTGTTTTTAACTGTCTATTCATGTGTTTTATTGGTTTTTAATGCTTATGATTTTTAACTCTTTGTACTTGTGTTTTATCTGTACTTGTGTTTTAACTGATTTTGTGTAGAGCACTTTGAATTGCCCTGT
>NC_045748.1:24018401-24028110 GCF_008692095.1 Etheostoma spectabile | reverse complement strand
TGCTCTACAAATAAAGCTGCCTTGCCTTGCCTTGCCTTGTGAATATGAAAGTTTGCCAAAAGGATTAATACATTTTAAAAAAACATCTTTTCTTTACTTTGAATTTCATAAAAACAAAATACAACATTCTCCCATAATCAGGCCAGGCAGGACGGATGGTGTACCGACACTTACTTTTCTCTGCGACATAGCCCTCCCTTCTTTGCAGTAGCACTGGAGCTCCCTGGGTGCAGGCATATACCGACAGAGTGTATCTCAGTCCATCTTTGAAGTTTTCTAGAGTGGAGAAATAACAGGATGTATTGTGCCACAAGTAAAGAAAATGCAACTGTTTTCTGTTTGGCAAATGATAAGACTTACTTGAAGATATACTGGCATTAGTCTGATTGGGAGGCACTTTCAGCCACTCCACAGTGCAGCTTCCTACGGTAGGACACCAGTCCACTATGTAGCCACAGCTGGCTGTAGGACTGGCAGACCAGGACAGCTTGAAGCTACCGTTGCTGCCAATAATCAAAGAAGTGGTCACTCTGGTTCTGTCTGAAAATAAAGACTTTGGAAGTTAGTATTGAAATATACAGACATATACAGTGGCTTGAGAAAGTTTACACACCCATGTTGAAGTTGATTGAAAAGAGGAATAAAAAAAACATATTTTGGAAATTGATCTTAATGCCCTAATTCAAATAATTTAGGACGTTTTAAGGAAACCAGTTTTCTTTGTGAATGAATAATGTATTGTAAATAAAGAAATGGTCTTCCATAAAATACAGGGGTCATAAGTATACACAACCCTAAGTTACATTCCCATAGAAGCAGGCACATTTTTATTATTAAAGGCCAGTTATTACATGGATCCAGGATATTATGCATCCTGATAAAGTTCCCATGGCCTATGAAATTAAAATACACCCCCCCCCTCCCATCATCACATACCCTTCACCATACATGGAGATTGGCATGGGGAACTTTCCATGAGATCATCTCTCAATGAAAATCAAACCAGCTATGTAATGATGTGGGGTTATTCCTCTTTTTAATCAACTTTAGCATGGGTGTGTAAACTTTCTCAAGCCACTGAGGCTGCAATTAGATACAGAGCAAATCAGAGCTATAAGCAGATTAAATATCAGATCTACATTTGCAGGGTAGTCAGACAGTCAAATCATGCTTCTAATGCTCTGCGTCTGCAGAGTCTGTAAAAGGGAACTGTTCAACAACAAATCGCCCTTTTTCACAATCTGAAAATCAGTTCATGTAGGTTTTAACCTGAATTCTGTTAGCTTCATACCTGGATTGGAGCTGGTGATGGTTGATGGGGGTGAACTGCCGTTTATATTCCTAGCTGTAACCGTGACGATATGCTCAACAGTGGTGTCCAGACTGAGGGCAAGGCTGTTAATGTTGGGACCCACTTTGGTCCTATTTTGTCGCTCTCTCTCTGTGATCTTTGTCCAGGTCACTTCATAGTCTTTGATGTCTCCATGACTCTGGTGGGGCAGTGGCTTCTGCAGAGAGATAGCATCAGGACTTTAGATGAACTACCAAACCACACGCATGGAGAATAGGCCCTTTAGCTCCACTTTTAACTCCCCTTGGCTGTGATGTAATCACAACATACTGTAAAAAATTGCTGAAGTAACTAATAGTTTTATAATGGTTAATAAATCATTGACTAATGCTTTAAGGCAGAGATCTTCAACAGGGGGTCCTCCTTCAGAGTTACTGCACGGGGGTGGGGGGGACCGAATTACTGTTATTTTTTATTCTTCACCTGAATCCAACATATTATAAGCAAATATACCGTACATCAGTCTATTTTTGACAGAAGTCACTAAGGTAGCAGATAGTTTAAATCCGAAGACTCACTGTGCCGCATGTATGTTTAACATTAAAACATGATTTATAAAATCATGCCAACGGTTTTATCTTAACAGCTAAGTGTTCTATGCACTAAAAAGGTATGATTGATTAACTGATTAGTTGTTAGATGTTTTACTAAAGTGAGTTTATTAGAACGTGGTGCCCACTCATCAAACCTACCTTCCAGATGATTATAATATGGTTGTCCATCACCTGCATCCAGACATCAAGAGCATCTGGAACTATAGGACAAAGAGACAATCAGTGGCCAGAAAAAGATGGAAACAGTAACTGTTCAATTGCCGTTATTGACTAAAAGCAGGGCTTTGAACCGATTTTTTTTCCCAATCGGTTCGTTCCGAACAGAAACGGAATTATAACGTTTCCGGTTATGAGTTCCACCAATAAATTGACGTTCCCGAACCGGTTAGAACAAAAAAATACTGTTCCCGGAACGGTTAATTTAGTTCCTGTCAGCTGTTTAATGCTATAGAATTATGTCACATCTTTCTCATCCAGCTTAAACCAAATGTAATAATATTAACCATTATTAATAATAATAATATTATTAATAATAATAAAAAAAGGCTACAATTATTTCAAATCTGTAGTTTATTGTTAAAACCAATACATACCAACCTGGCTTTTTAAAAACAAAACAAAAAAACAAAGATTTTTGACTGACTTAGGCGTAACGAGAGTAGGCTAAATCGCCTACGATGCAAAAATATCCTAACAGCCAATAATAAAATAAAATTAATGAATCATGCAGTCACAAAAGCAGATTACTCCCCTATCTGACGTTAACCAAGTGCAAATGGGTCAGCCTACATTCCAATTGTTTATATCAGGTGATGAAAAGATATCCTCCAGATTTTATCATTCAGGGACAACCTGAGCGAAAAGAATAAACTTCAAAAGATAAATGCGCGCTCCACGCTGCTTGGGTCACGGGGGCCTTGACGACATTGCGAGTTTGTGCATATCTGCTTTGAAGCGGCCATGGACGCCCAATAACGAAGAACATTCTCGTGCGCTTTAAACGCGCTTCTCGTATAAGGCGTCTAACAACGATGCAATGGGAACTCGCCCTTTGTATGACAGTGGTTGTCTTTCTTTAGCCACCAGCAGCTTCTCAATTTCATCATCTTCAGATGAATGATGACGCTCACTACGCTGTCTGGTTGGGGCGGCGGACAGGTTTTGGATCATGTCCCAAGTGCGGCACAGGTGTAATTTCGCAATGCAGCCTGATTTCTGTCAAAAATAGCCTATACCTAGGGTCAACCACTTATGCGTCATTTCAAACAATGTATGTTGACGTGATTTCATGCACTGGACCAGCCTGTGTGGCAAGGGGCTGTCAATTTTGGCGTATCTAACACACACTTCAGCCACGGGGCCGTAAAAGTCACATGCGGTAAGCTGTTTCGATTGGATGCATTTTGTTTGTAATTTTTGCAGGTTTCAACACTTGATATGTTTGAAATAGCCTGCCACTGGGGTTTCACTTAAATGCGATCATTACGGTAGGCGACATGTCATCACAAAACGATCTGAGCTCGCAAAGTCGTTCGAGCTTCGTGGTGTGAATGCCAGCGCGTGGGCAGTCAACTATGGCTCTCCTGTGGCCCATTCTTTTAATAACGGCCACAACATTTGGAGTGCGCAACTTTTTAGCAACAGGCGTGCTTTACCAATGACGTTAGACACCCCCTTCTCTTTCAATGCATCATCTACTGCTAGTTGTAAAGTGTGTGCTGAACAACGCACACTGCGCAAGATCTGCCCCTGAACAACAGTCATTTCAACATCAGGTTCTCTTCCCGTGTCGTCAGCTTCTGTGTCTACATCAGTGTCCTCCTCATCATCATTGCCTGTTGCTGCAGGTCGGACAATAGTTGCACTGCTTTTTTGCATGTTGGCACGTTGTCCGCAGTGATCGAGTACCCCTGCTTCAGACTGATTTTATACTCTTCCAACACCTCCTTCCACAGAAGATATGTGGAGGGCCGTATGTCTTTCGCTCATTTCTCAACAGCCACGTCCGTCCACAATGTTTTCCTCCTTCTGCATATTGCACATTAATCGCCAAAACAGAGCGATCCCTGCAAGTGGCACTGTCAATTTTCAGCAGGATAAGCCTGCCACTAAGCTCGTCTATCAGTTTTCTCCTTTCGCTGTCAGCGAGTGTTGTGACCCTCTCACAAATGTTGGCTGAATTAATTGCGAAACCATTTCCAATTGCTTGTTGTAGTGGGTCAATTATTTTTCTAAAGCCAGTGTCTTCCATTAAGGAAAATGGTCTGCCGTTCACTGTGACCAGCTCCAAACACGCATCTACGAGGGCCTCCGATGTAATGCGTACATGGAGCAATTTTGGCTTCTTCACAGTAACCTCATCTAAAGTTCTTTGACTTGTGCCAGGTCTTTTTTGTGTGGTAGCAGTAGAATTCGAAGACTTATTGAACAGGTCCGGGTGACGCCTTTGGATATGCCTCTGCAAGTTCCCCCCATGGTTGCCCGCTATTTTGGCTCCACATCCCTCAACTTTGCACTTCGATTTGTTGGAGAGACAGTGGAGACACTGCTCTCTCTAGCCTGGGTGTTACGCTCTCTCTCTCCATTCAGTCAGACTCAGCGAATGTCTGATGTGATGTCACACAGGAAGTGTACCTCAGCCGTCATGGTAACGTGCGCAGGAAAATAATTACTTTTTATTTTTTAGTTAATTAGGCAACGGAAACTTTGAGGAACGAAATAAAACCGGTATTAACCGGTTACCATTATTTTTAAATAAGTGTTCCTGTTCCAGAACATAAAAAATAATAACGTTTCCGGTTTCGTTTCTGTTCCCCGTAAAATACAAAAAGTTCCCGGTTTTCGTTTTCGTTCCTTGAACCGGTTCAAAGCCCTGACTAAAAGTTTTAACTTTATGTTCTTACCATCAGCCTTTGTATGGAAGCTGACCCTTGTGCTCCAGGTGCTCCATTTCCAGAAATGTTGTGCTGTTCTGCATCGTATTTTCACATGATATTTCCAATTTGGTATCAGGTCATTCAAAACAGCAAAGTTAAGACCAACTCCAACGTGTTCACTCTGGGAAGTACAATAATGATGAGTATAGTTCAGAAAAGGATCCAACTTTACAAGTCTTGCTAATCATGTCTCACCCTCTTATTTTTCTCAACTCACTATGGTGTTTTCCCCATGGTTGTTCATTTTCACTTGGCATATTAAACTGAGATTGTAGTACTGTTGCACCGTCCACTCCCACCCCAAGGTGACATTTCTGGTATTCACACTCGAAGCTGTCACTCCCTTTGGAGGGAACATGTGCACTGAAACGAAAGACAAAATGTGATGTCAATCACCAAATAAGCACTTTGCCACACAGAAATGCTAAAGTTTTCAAAAAGGTCTACCTCTTTTGGTCAGGTCTGCAGTGTCGGAAAGCTCCACCGTGCCAAAAGAATTCCTTGCTGTTAATGTCCAGTTTCTCTCGCGAGCGTCGACTCGTAGTTTTTGGGAGCATCTCGTCTCGGGCGACCGTGCACAGATTGACGGACTGAAATACAAAAGCCGAGAGATTCTTAACTTTTTCATTTGATGCATAATGAAATGCTCAAAGGGAAGATTTGCCACCTTTTATGTGGATGGCCAATCAGTTATGATGACAAATGTAGTTGATTGAAGCAATACATGTCTCAGGATGGAGAAAGGTGCAGTTTGTAGCTGCAAACTGTTGTTCCTCCTAAAACCCGCGCCAACATTTAACATGACAGTAGACCTTACTCCAAAGCCCAGTTGTCTGGCTATACCACAGATAAATGCTAGGATAGGAGGAAACAGCGCTCTAGGTTGATTGCATTTATTAAACCAATCACAATCGTCTTTGGCTACCTTCAAGTCCAGTTGCAGAGAATCACCACATCTAGTATTAAATGAAGTAAACTGTTCACACAATGCAGTAACGTGAGCTAAATTAGATGAGTATGCTTGTTTGCTTCCATCCTCCAACCTGTGACATCCGGTTTAGTTTTACCTTTCAAGTAGATGATATTCTGTTGGATTTCTAAAGGTTTGTCTTGAGTCTTTATATGTCCAGTGGCAATCAACTGATTGCAGATCTTGGGTTTCACATTGAAGGTCCGTGACTTTAGGTGGGTCTAAATGATGGCAGGCATTGAAAAAAGAATAAAAAGAACAGCCAGCAATTATTAACAAGACGTAGGCCAATTTAAGACTCCGAAATTGAGCACAATACTAAGTCATACTTACAGCCAATATAAGCACAAGCCCCATATACACCATTCAGTTCACATTTTACATCGGTGCAACTGTATTCTGACGCCTGGTTCAGGTGGACGGTCAAGGCGTAGGTCTGATTGCTGATCCTGGTATTTATACCAGCACCATTATACCCAGACAGATACAATTTGCCAAAAACGTCCCCCGCAGGCAGAACACAGCAGAAGGTGACTGTACTGCCAACCTTGAAGGATTTGTCCTTTGGATAAACCTGTGGTGTTGATGTTTCAACCCCTGCAAAAGCATAATAACATTTTAAGCATCTGACGCAGTGCCAGGACTGTCAAAAGGTGTGATAATGACAGCATGGTTTTGATTATCAAAACATGGAGGTAAGCAAAATGAATACTAACCGGGAAGAGTCTCTTGCTTCCATGGGCTTGTATGATTTTTGTATCGGGAACTGAGCCTCACTGAATGGGAAGCGCACTCCAGTGCCAAATATGACGTCCAGTTCCAGGAGTGAGTAGATCCTATCTGGTCAGGCGTCACAGCAACTTCATCCTGAAACATTTCCATTTCCAGAACCAAATTAGAGGTGTGTTCGTTTGGCTAGAAGTTGTCGTCACGGAAGTCAGCAATGTTGGTGCAACGCAAATGAACACTTACATAATGTTCCTTCTTGTCCGCTATGAGAACCTGCAGCTCATAGATCAGCACATCCTGTACTGCAGAGCAGGAAGGCGTGTCCTCCCACGTTAACAGGATCATCTGACCGGAGCCGGTTAGTTTCAGATTCTGAGCTCCACAATGCAGGACACCTGAGGAAAGTGATCATAGTGCATTTTACAGGACCGTCCTTATCAGAAACCACAAGGAGGCGAGCAGGTTGTTGTCATGAAGCATTTGTACACATCGCTACGTAAAGTACTGCACTGTATTTTGCATGTATTCCACATATTTGATGCTGTATGCCCCACATTGACTGCTTATATATCAGAGTGTGAATCACTGTGTAGGGAGGTGGTTGGGGTGGACGTCTAGGTCATAAAAACAGCCGAGGAGTGGAGTTCATGTCCTCACAAAAGCACATGACTTTCACCCACAAAACAGTGTTTGTGTCAAGGTAGAAAACTGTTGTTTTAACCCAAACCACAATCTGTTTTCCAATCTTAGCGAGTCGTCTTGGTGCCTAAACTTAACTGTCATTACCAGATGAAGGTAACTTTTTGTCAGGTAACCTTAAAGGGTACTATTAGTCAGCATTGTTATGTGAACACTAAAAAAAAGGGACTGAGACCCCTCTGAAGCCAACCGTTCTCAGACCTCAAGTCCGCATTTCGGTTCTCTTCACCCGTGCATTGTGAACACAACACGCTGGCGTTCAGGGTCGTTTTGCCGTTTGCCAATGTTTTTTTTTTTAGCCCTGTGGGCTTGCCGTAGACGAAGCACACGTGGCATGCTCAAACAACCAACAAACGATGCTACAAGAGCGATGGCTGCCGCTAAAGCTACCGAAACAGAACTACTGCACTTCTCCAGATATGGAACGAAGAACAAATCAAACAACAACTGTCCATAAACACACAGGAACACTACGTTTTGTTCCCAATTTTCAGTTAAATTGAAAGCTATAAAAAAAAAAAAACTGTCAAAAGTGCATGGACACGCGATAAAATGGGAAGAAACTGTGTGATGTGAACAAAAAGAGAACTGAGACCCAATCAGAGCTAAAGTGGATCAGAAAGAGAACTGAATCCTCTTTTATGAACCCACAATGTGAACACAAAAAAAATCTGTTGGTCCACTTTAAGAGGAATGATAACACCCTTGGAGTAGGCAGGAGATATTATGGGTTTGTGTTATCTAAAATATTTTCAGTGCTGTGTCTCATTGGTTAAATGTTTACAAGAATGGGGATCAGGTCATCATAGTTCGACGGCCTTCAGTTTTCATCTGTGTAAGAGTGTAGCGATGGAAAGCAGACGAGGGTAGAGAGAGAGAGAGAGAGAGAGAGAGAGAGAGAGAGAGAGAGAGAGAGAGAGAGAGAGAGAGAGAGAGAGGAGAGAGAGAGGAGAGAGCAGCAGGCAGCGCTCTCTGGAATTTGGTGGTTTTCCTGTGGGTGCTGGGCATGATGCTGTCCCCCTTTGCAAGAATGCCTGTGTTGTCAAGAGTGGGACCTGTCGCTGCCCGGTATCGGTGGCCTCGATGTGTCCAGGGATGATCCCTCGGACACTTCACAACGCCCCTGTCAGATGATCCCCCCCCCCCCCTCCCCTCCCTCTCGAATCAACAGGGCTGTGAGACATGAGCAAATACCTGCCATTGTTTTTATTATAAAAAGCTTTTAGATAACACAACAAAACCACAGATGTGTTATAGCCTATTGACCACGCCTCTGTTTTCTGTCTCTCCTCCTCTCTCTCTCTCTCCCTCCATCTCTCAATTCAGTTAAAAGGGGCTTTATTGGCATAGAGTTTCAATATTAATGTTGCCCAAGCATCAGCACACGCAAAACACAACAAGCACTCATAGGAACACTAACTGGGATGGATTTATTTGAACTATATTAATCTATTTGTAGGGCAGATGTAAAAAAAAAAAAAAACTAAAGTTAATAAGCAAAATGAAACAAAAAGACAATTTAACAAGAGATCTTATAAATTAATATGTACAGATATTTAAAACCTGTAACTAAACAGACAGCATTTTTAATATTATTTAGGGATGTGTTTGTGTGTGTGTGTGTGTGTGTGTGTGTGTGTGTGTGTGTGTGTGTGCGTGGGTGCGTGGGTCACATGTGGGTTTTATGGGGAAAAAGCCGTCGCTAGTTCTGTTGGCGAGATAACAAAAACAGGCCCAGATGTGTGATTTGTAAAAACTAATTATATTTCCATTAAACCCCTATCCGACAACAGATCTCCCACTGCGTCTAAATGTTAGCATTGACAACAGTCTGCAGTTTACTTCCATACACTTCACTCATACACCTGAACATTAATTAGCAAATGTTAGCATGCTACCTTTGAGATGAGGACAAATCTACTATTATCTACCTTATATTCTGGAGCAAAAACACATGCACCTTGATTAAAGGGTTAGGTTTGGGTTTAGGTAGAGTGGAACAGATCTCATCGGGAAACAGAATTTGATACAACACTAGACGTCATTGTAGCCAAAGACGGCCTGCAACGAAGTACAGCGATAGAAATATAGGCAATAAGGGTCAGACCCAAAACTACACAACTGGCCATGTTCCAGAAGAGTGTCATCTGTATTTGAGGAGAAATTAACAATGGTTTTCCATACTGTTAGCTACATGTTGCAGTGGAATGACTGTCACGGAGCATAGCACCAAAATCCCTTATATGGCTTGTAAAACCAAAACTTACCCAACAGGAATGGGCTACAAAGTCGGAGAGAAAGCCTGTTCTCATGCACCATTTGTTCAAAAGTCTATGAAAAGTCAAGCACTGTAATTTGGAAGCATTCCACGTTTTCCTGGCTATATTGGCTACATTGACAGGCGCTGTGTGAGAACGTGGCTGGCCGACGAGGGAGGTGGACATGGTGGTTGTGTGTGTGTGTGTGTGTG
>NC_045748.1:24017699-24018391 GCF_008692095.1 Etheostoma spectabile | reverse complement strand
GGGGGGGGGGGGGTTAACATACAGGACTTTCAAGCCAGAGAGCCAAGTTCGCTTCCGAGGGAATGCTAAAGCCTTTTACCCAGGACCAATCTCACCAATCTTAACTATTCATTTTGGTGCCTAATCTCAATTTTAACTAAACTAAAATTAACCATAATGTCCGTCAAAACGACAGCTCGTGCTCTGCACACGGCTGAAGTCGCCTATTTTTTGGGGTAACGAACCAACTGCCACTCATACAAGGTTTGTAGCCGGCGTCGCGAAGCTCTGTAGCGGCTTAGGCGTCATGGAGCGTTGATTCGTAGGATATCGTGCATTTTGTTTAGGATTAATTTGAATACGGTGTCACACGGACCTGTTCCCGAGAATGCGTTGAACAACATTGGCAACCAAGAGTGTGTGTGACACATAAACACTGCATTAACGTCTGTTGACGGGTGTTGAAGTCAAAGAGTTGACGCCTCCACAGTATGCCCGTGGTGACATTGACACGTCTCGGGAGTCCATTCTAGCATCTACCCTCCACTGGACCCTCAGAAATGGATTACTGGTCTTGGACTGTATGTCACATTTAAGCTGAGGGGGTCTATGACCGCAACTCCACCAATTTAACCAAAACTGCATGCTAGTTTTAGCCCTCATGTTGTCCTCGGGTCAAATTGCCCCGTTGTCCTCTATCAATGTTCTTTTTA
>NC_045748.1:24004907-24017689 GCF_008692095.1 Etheostoma spectabile | reverse complement strand
ATAACATGATTGATTCCACACAACGCCTTGTTGTTTTGTTTCAAATTAGACCATAACTATAAATATGTATCTCTTACTTATGTACTACGGTAATTACAGGATAATTTGGGCATTTGGCCTTTAATTAGGGTAAAACTGTTTTCTGTGTAAAAACAACATTATTTGTAGTCTACTTTGATACACAGTAGGTCATATTATGACTTTTAGTTAACCCTCATGTTGTCCTTGGGTCAAATGGATATGTTTTCCTATATCAATGTTCTTTTCCCCAATATACCATGATTGATTCCACACAACTCTCTGTGGCAAGGACAAATCTCTACTTTCATTAATTTTGGGGCTTCTTATTCAAGCATTCGGAAAGAAAAATTGAAGTGTTATTGAAATAGTATTGAGTAAAAGTTGACATATTCCAGTCTGTGATTATCCATCAACATCCATTCATTTAATTTTAGTCTAAACAATTCCAAATTTCTGCTTTTCTAACTCAAACATTAAGTAAAATTTCCTATGCATGAGGTTTATTGACCATAAATTCCCCAAAAAACTGTAAAACTAAAGTTAATAACTTAGAGTTATTTAGTGTTGAAAACGTCCAAAAAAAGTGACAAAGCCTCAAAAACGTAAGAAAAAGTTAAAAACATCAATAAAAAGCATCAACCAAAGTGTTGATTTTCAATTTTGACGGGGAGACAACACAAGGGTTAAATATACCGCCGGCTACCTATTCATATTGCCAATAGCATGTCAGCATATGTTATGAAAACATTTTGAAAAAGTACTATTAGAACCAAAAATTGGGTTTAAACAATTCTAATTATATTCACAGTAAATAGGCAGAATAATACATTCACAATCTACATTAAATGTAAAGTGTAGAGACCATTGTCAGTGTAATTTGCATTTTAGATTTGCATGGAAATATGGCCGCATTCTTATACTATTATTACAGTATAGTATCAGATGGTATTCCTAGAAGGTAAAGGAGGGCGCACTCACCACTTTCTTGGCCATTTCCATCTTGTGTGCTCTTGCAGAAGAGTGAGACCAGTAACACCCATGGGATCATCATAGTCCCCCATACACGGACCATTTGGGATCAGCTGTTCCTTTAATGTAAACTAGTCAGCAAGAACTGGTGGATTTGGTGCTGTCATCGTAGACGAGACATCAGAAACCTCCACTATATACCTGTTGAAAAAAAAGATCAGTTCATTTAATAAATAAAAGGGAATATTCTTGACTCCTGAGGGTTAGTTCAAAATACTTACACTAGGAAGTCTGACTTCATGGATCTTCTGAAGGCAATAAGTGGTAAGAAGAAAACAGAACAAGTCACAGTGTCAAGTTACGCCCTGCAGCAATCACTCCCTTTTACAAGTAGCCAATGATACACGCCTTGGAAAGCATTTCCGTTTTGAGCTCATAGTTCCTGTGAAATCCGGGTGGACTTCAACGCAGGAAATGGAGCGGCTGCCTTCTGGTAACCGTGAGTCACTGTGGCCAGATCAGACATGCCTCGCGTGCACTCAGAAGGTTTGGCTTCTTAAAAAAAATGAGGATTTTTTTTTTTCCTCATAGGTCAGAGTTTCAGCTGTGCTCTGGAGAAATAAATCCAAAATCTGTCCAACTTCGTCTTGCTTGTACTGTGATGCAGACTAAGCAAAACACATGAGAACTGAAGCTTTTTTATTTTCTTTTTCTTTTTTTTTTTTAAATACCAAAGTCTGAACATTTTCCGTCATGTGCACTTAAATATGTTCCTTCAATAGTTACTGTGGTCAGCAGTACAAGAGGAAAGAAAGTAAGAATAGAAGAGGAAGTTGGGGGCCACTGAGTTACATAAGAGGAAGTGGATGTTTCCATTTCAAGGAAAAGTTATCAGAATTAGTAGTGGCACATTACACAATAGACAGTCTATTCATAATTTCATTAAAATCCACCGTTTTGTCATTTAAAATCCAGTTGAACCAATATGTATTATCCTAGGTACTGTATATCACCATCTGAACTGACATTAGAAATAGATTAGGTATCTGTGAATGAAAGAGATAACAAGGAATTCTGTTGTACAGCCTTCCAACTATTGTTATTCTATTCTTTATTATTATCATTTCGTGTTCCGTACGTTTTTTTGGCTCTCTCTCACTTCTGCATACTTTCAGCGATTTAAACCATTCAACTTTTCCAATCTTCACCTCTTTCAGCAGATGATAGGACTTCTTCAACTATTTCTTAATATGTATACTTTTTCAAATATTAAGCTTTTAAACATTTTAGTTTAACATTAAAGTCAATGAGAGCAAGTTTCAAATTCTTCAAATCTTCTGCTTCAAAATGTGTCTCCTCCTACATTTTTTCACCTGCAGACATGATTCAAACTTTAGGTATTCACATTTTCTGCAGGAAATGCTTTTTCTAGTTAAAGCCTAAACAACTGGAAGGTACTGTATACAGCTTTTTAGAAATAGAAATAATCACCTATAGAATCCGAGATTAGGAACTATTTACATTAGCTCCTGCACTCCTGCAATAAAGTATCATTTTGTGCATTCATCCCACCTGTCTTTGCTTTAAAATAATGCAAAAGTAAGCAAAAATATAACACACAATACACCAAAAATAAAATCAAGCATGTTGCATGGTCATAACAACAATCCTCTATGCAGGCCCAAAGTGGTCAAAGTGGTTTAAAACAAAAGAAATAGAAATTACTAATCATTTAAATCAAATGTGTAGTAAAACATAATCAAACCATTTCTTTTACACTCAGGTCATTAAGCTTCGTTAACATTTAAAGCCAATTATGTTTATTACAGCGGTTTTTATTTTTACACTGTCCCTTTTGGTCTGTTTTTAATGTTATTTCCACAGCATTGCCAGCTCTATGTCCACAGCTCTGTGGAATAAGGTCTGGCTTCAACACAGATGCATTCTGGGATAGGAAGGAAAAAAAAAGAAGAAAAAAAAGTGTTGCGTTGACTCCAGGAAGCATATTTGCAAAAGCAAAGTCTATATCGACGACGTTCGATATAGACGCTCCTGAAATTTTGCCAGATCTCCCTGAATTCCACCGGATGACATCACCTTCTACGGTCTTTGCATTTTAAACTCTGGTGGATTTATGAGGACTACATCAGGGATGGGGACTTGAGTCTGCACTCAGGTCGCACAAACAGCTGACTTCAGACTGGACTTGCGGCTCGACCCCAAAAGACTTCGGACTTGACTCGGACTCGAGCTTCGAGACTCGTCAACAACCTGTTTTCATGCAACTATTGCTTTTTAAACCTTAATTCATTCATGTATTTTTCTTTTCTTTTATTGGCTCATATACAGTAGGGAAACGTATATGACGAGCTGCATGTCCCTTGCCCTTTGCCATGATGTGCAAAATATGCACTATACCTTATGTGTCGCACTCACATATCAAAAATGCATCGACAACGTTGACACCAAGTCCTCCCAGAGTTGAGCCTTTTGACATTCGTTTTGCTACCAACACCTTTATGAACCGTGGCAGTACGCCAACAACTACACGCAAGGTGTGTGTGACTCCAAGAGAAATGATGGCGGATGAACAACGTCGAACTTCATCAGAAGTCAGATTTGACTTGTGGAGACCCAGGTTTCATGTTCAACTAAATTGGGGGTGCCCATTCAATTAGTGAGACTTTTGAGATCACCAGAATACAAGAACATCCATTTATATTAAGGTTGAGGTTATATGTTACAGGAAAATAAGGAATCAGTTGAAACATGCAAATGAACAGCCAGTGTGTAACCTGACGTGTGTTATATCTGATGGTCTCCGATCCATGGGTCTTTGCATGTTCTCGATCCTGCCCGCACTGTGATTGGATCTTGATATGGAAATTACCAGACCATGTCGAGGCAATTCTGAGGTATGAGTGTTTCTACTGGTTCCTTTTCTGAGGAAGGGATTGTCTTGGTTAGCAGACAGATATGTTAGGTGAACTAATCCCCCCACAGGCTTGTATTGTGATGAATGTGTTTACACCTGGCTGTGATCACAATGCGAGCCTGACTACTTCCAAATGTGGTCTGGCTGATCCGATGGCATTGAAATCCCAATGTCTTATGCATGCATTTACACCTGGCACTCACGTGTATTTCCCTTATTCAGATAACAAATCCAGATACAGAACGCATTTTAATGCCAGGTATAAATGTGGTGAGGATATGTCAGTGAGGCACCGGAGCAATCCCGGAAGAGGAACGTTGTGGATATGGACTAATGGACGTGCAACAATAACTCACGGGTTTAGTAAAGTCCCACTGGCTTCTGCTGGCATCAAACACATCAGTAGTGCATTGAGATGTTGCTGAAAAGCAAATGGGACTTTAACTAGCAAGGACACAGCAGGTGCTTTGAAAAACATGCATTTAGTTAAGGAAGAAATGAATTTGGACAAAACATCACTGACCCGTTTTCCAATGGGGGGTGTGTGTATCCCTAGGGGTCCTTTGGAGAACTGCAGGGGGTACGTGAGATTTTTTTCTAAATGCTTTTCAATTACAAGGCGGTTGTATCAGACCGTTGAACCTCTTTATATAGACTAGACTGTTTTTTATTACACCAAAAATGTGATTTTTTTTTTGGATCTATAGTTGCCTTCCTTCCTTCCTTCCTTCCACTACGGTCTTTTCTTTTCTCAAGGTTGTCGCTTTTTTGTTGCGGCTTTTCAAGTTTCCCTTTCAAAGTTTGGTGGCTTTTGTCACTTTTTTCCAACCCATTCTTGCCTTACTTCGTTCCTTTTTTCCTCCCCGTTTATCACGTTTTTTGAAGTTCGTCACCTTTTTCTGTAACTATTTTCAACTGTGTTGCCTTTCTTCCTTCTTTCTTTCCACCGTCTATTTTTTTTTAAAGTTTTTGTCGCCTTTTTCATTAGCATTTAAAGGTTTTTTTTCCAGTTACAAGGCTGTTGTTTTGTAAATCTATCGCTGTATTGTTCCTCTTGGTCAGAGAGTACTACACATTGAAAAAGAAACCCTTCAAAGGGGCTACACTATGGAAAAAGGTTCAAGAACCACTGCACAATAATGGCCGAGCTTATTAATCAGTCAGAGAAAAGTGAGGATGCTATAAACCGTAGAAAATCCATAGACCTGCAAATAATAAACCTACCATCAGCTAATCTGAGTACTGCGTAAATGTCGTTGCATGGCGACTGCACCAATTTCATGACAACAAAGAATAAACAGAAGAGGCTTCAACAGTTCAAGAGTAAGTAAACAATGGCTAACATTGCTGTGAATTGCTTGCTTTTATTGTTTTTTCTTCTTCTAAGAATTACAGTTTTCGATTTCTTTTGAATGCCAATGAAGTCTTTGTCTCAAATTTCCCCAAAACAATGACGTCAGTTTCAATCAATGCATTCACTTGGATTATTTGTTTGATTATTGTTTGTGGAGACTCCATGTGTGCATTTTGATTTCCACACATGTATTATTCTACCATGTGACCTCCAATTAAAAAAAAAAAAAAAAAAAAAAAAAAAATAAAAAAAAAATCACAAAAGGAATAAACCACACCACAATGGATGCAGCAGTGTGGCTCTTGGGTTTGGTCTAAGGCACAGAGGCATACACACTGCTTATTACTAGAATCAATTAGTTAGGTGTGGTCTCAGCTGGGGACTTGTTGATAATAAAATTATGAAATATCCACCCATAGCCATCCACAAGATCATTCCTTTTAATTATTTGTCCATGTTCCACTTTGAAATAAAAATCTCTGTAAAACTGTCCGTCATTACATGAGACACCCTTTATATTACTCTTTATCTTTGTATAATTTGCCTTCTGGCTGTGACAAAGAATCAAAAAACACACCTTTAACGTTCTGTGCGTGTCGCGTGACAGTTTCCCGCTATGACGACCGGCCACGGCTCGCATCACGGATGAGGCGGTACTAATCTGCAATGGAAAGAGGAGGACAGGGCACCGCGGTCGAGTCGAGGCGAGCACGTACCATTAATGGAAAAACGCCATAAGTTTCCATCCACTTGTCAATCGAATTATCTTAAATTCTGTAAAAAAAAAAACCAAACTCATGTGAATAAAGCCGGGGAAAGTGTGTTTTAAAGTGTTTGTAGACAAAATGAATCGCAGCATCTACCAACACATGATCACTATGGGACTAGTTGTAATAGTGCTTATGTGCCGGCTGATGGCGACATATCAAGCCATGTCGCCATCAGCTGGCGAGACTCTTTTTTGAGACATGTCTCTCAGTTTGAGCGTCTTCCATTTACTCCGGAGGACGTCCCACGGCTTGTTGTAACCTTTACTGGCCATTTCCTTCGCAAGTTCCTGATAAATTAAATTCTAAAAGTCTCGTCTCCTCGTTTATCCACTTCCATCTGTCTCTGTTGACAACCCCCTATCCCATGTGTGCAGACAGAGCAGAAATACTGGGCAGAAATGAACTAAAACTTCTTCTTCTTTGTTTTGTGGTGGGTTGCAACCATAAAATGACCTAAAACTTAATCAGAATTCATTATTTATTCGGCAAATGACGTATCCATCAGCGTTCCTCTCATAAGCCGTATATTGATCAAGAGAAAATCCGATGAGACCGAACATATTTCCTTTGAGTCAATATTCATCAAATTCCATCGAATTTTAAGTTTCCATAAGATATTTTTCATTCAATATAACTTAATTTGGATAAAAACATGTGGATGGAAACATAGCTGTTTTCTTTTGTCTGTGGCCCAACAGCTAAATTAGGTCTACAACCTAACGGTGGGGAAAGTGATGACGTATGAATCAAACGTGCATTTTAGATGAATAAGATGAGTATATCCAGTTTGCTCAGCGCCGTTAAATTGTATGTAAGAGAGGCCGGAGTTTTCTACCCGGACGTCATGGTAACATGTCACATATTGTGACTGGGTCTATAGAGGCAAACAACATATTAAGTAAAGATAAAGTGGAGTAACGGGCAGAGAATGTCTCACTCCTGCTGTGTGTGCTGGATCCTAACCGCAGTAAAACATGAAGAAAAGGTGACAGCCGTTTGCAGGCAATCCCGGCCCAGACTCTGAATGTTGTATAAAACTACTTTAATTAAGTACCCCCAGAGGAGCAGCGCTGCCCAGTCCTTACACAGCCGCTGTCGCAGCGCCATTTAAAGTGCATGGTAATGACGATCAATAACATGGTGAGGCCGCTGGTTCAGACTACCAACTGTAGCTTGCACCAGGTGTGGGGTTCAGTCATCTGAATGTCACTCAATCACACTGAGAGCAGTCTTCCTATCAAGCCCTGTAGCATCTACTTCAATTACCAAGAGGCCAGTCAAGTCTGGAGGCACTTCACAGTTTGGCTTTTGGGGTTTGTTCCAGCAGTGTCCTCATGTCCAACAGTGCGCCCTCCACAGCCTGGGCCAGATGTGCTGCGTCGGTTTCTTTACAGCTGTTGAAAGACGACACTGCAAAGTTGATGTGATCGTTCATAGGATTGTAGCACACGCCGTATCCGTCGGATACGACCGGGCCGAAACACATGACGCAGTCGGTCTTGGACGGCACCTTGTGAAGAAATGAGAGTGTAGTGGTTAGCTAGCCAGAGTCACATGCTAAGGTCACAACTCAGTCACTTGATTATCCCAGATGGGAAACTTGATCTTTAGCGCAAGATAAAAAAACAAATACAAATTATAGCAAGACACCTAGTAGACAAGGAGCAGGTTTGTAGGAAAATGCTGAATTTTAAACTGCTGTAAAAAAATTAAATAAATGAAAAGTCCCATTAAAAAATTCAGATAATTTGTGAACTTGGTTAAGACAACATAGAGACGCCTGTCATTTATTTTCACAAAGATCAGTAAATGGCAACTTTTTGTTTAAAGATGCTCTATTTTACATTGACTGCAATGCAGAGATGAGGACATGGTTCAAAAAAATAATTTAAATTCCCTTTTTGATTAAAAAATTAGAAATAATACAATTCTGGGATTTTTGGGTGAGTTGTTGGGAGGTGGGCAAGAAGCGTTCTGCATCTTTTGGATTTATTTAAATACATATGCTGAAAGACTGTCGGTTGTTGAAAAACAATTTTAAAAAACAATAAGGATTAAAAAAAAAAATGTTGTGTCAATTGAAACAAAAATGTTATAAAGGCCTCATCACACCATATGAAAAATTAATCTACCACTGGCCAATGCTCCGATTCCTCTTTAAGGAGCGGGCTGATGATGACCATGTCATCAGTAAATTTCAGGATGCACCCCCCCCCCCCCCCCCCCCCCCCCCCCCCCCCCCCCCCCCCCCCCCCCCCCCACGCTGGCTTCTACAGTCATTAGGCTCGTTGGAGGTGAGCCAGGTCTGACTCAACAGGATGACGTTTTATGTAAACTTTTTATTATTGAGTTGGAGGGATTTCAACTGCCATTTGTCTGATTCAAAGGCTTGTTCTGTAAAGGAACCCATGTTTAGTGGTTGATAGTGACGTTTAGAAGGCCGATCTGTTCAGATCCCGGATCATCTACAGGCTGTTTAATCCACATCAGCAACAGATCGCATGGAGAGCATTTAGAGAGCTACTCTGTCTTAATAAAACCAGCTGGAGACTGTGTACAAGCTGATAAATGGGTCTGATAACATTTTATAATTAAATTAAACAGAATGTGAGTGTTTCTTTGACTTTCTGTTCAGCACGAAGGCTGCAGGAAACGGCTGATGAATAATAATAATAATTAAATAAATATATTAATTATCTGCTGTAGGGCTATTACAGAAAAAGAAGGACATTAACAACTAAAAAGCTAAAAGTGAAAGACAAATGGTGATAACGCGAGTTGATCGGGCTATCAACAATTATTCAAAACCGAACCTGAATTGACCCTCAGATATGTAATATGTCATTTGTATTCATACAATAACTTTGTGGATGTAAGTCAGTGGCCGACATTAAATTACATCCCCCTTTCCTTTTAGGAAGTGTTTGTGATGGCCTACTATTTTCATTGCCATTGTCCCCCTGTAATTTAATAATTTTTTTTATAATTTATACTGTTTATTGACACCCAGAAATTACAATCTACACTGTTTTGTTAGTAATCTCTACACACGGGTACAGTGCCTTGCTCACGAGCACCCGGCAGTGAAGAGGAGGTGAAGTGGTATCTCTCTAGCTATCAATCCACCCTACTGCCACCCTTGTACTTGTGTAAAGCGTCTGTAGTTTTCATGAAATGTGCTATATGAATCTAAGTTATTATTACATGGTATTTACAACAATCTCTTAATGCTTTGGCTCGTGACCCAGGGACAGCGATGCCTGGTTTAGCTCACGATACATCCAAAGTAGGCTAAGTTGCTGTATGCATCTGTAACTTATTCTTTTAATGTAAATGAATGATTATCTATCTGAGCAAAACAATCATTACAACTATATGAGCTGCTGGTAAGGCTAACTCCTAGACCTTTCCAACAGCGGGTGTGGTAAAAACCCTACTGCCTTTGTCCAAAGGGGGCGCTAGAATCAACACAAACTGAAAGTTACATCTAGCCACTTTAAATAAACAAAACTGTCATCAACAGTCATTCCCCTTAGGACATAAGCTAATGTTAGCAATTACTTGCGACTAAACAAAGAAACAGCAATTATGTAAAAAGAATTGCAATTCAACAATTATGTCGAAGCCTAAGCCTAAGGACAAGACATCTTTGACATTAGGATCATACCTGGCTTGTAGATAGCTTGTAGTGTAAGGCTTTGGCGTAGGCAGTGTCTGTGTAGATATCAGGTATGGAGAGTTTTTCTTCAACAGCCACCATCTTAAGGCCTAGGAGATGTCTGTCTATGGCCTGGCCAGTGATTGCCTGTAGGGATGCCGAGAATTCATTTACTTGTTATGTTTCTTTACCTGATGTTCCCTTCTAAGAGATAAGGCTTGCATTATTCTGCATTTTTCTTATTGCAATCAATTAGCAGTAAACACTAAGTACAGTTTTTCTTAAAATGGTTGGCTACTGTACTATATAGTTATACTAAACGTTACTCAAACAGTAGGAAATCATCTGTTGGGGACTGCTAGGTGTTCGTGAGCAGGACGGGGTGTGTGGGATTGAGTCAAAATCAACTAGTGTGTGTTCATGGTAATGAAGGAACATTTTGCCCAGCTGTGTTTTTGGACACCAAAGAAGCTGTATGGCACAGAGGGAGAAGATATATTCTGCTTTAACACAACATTCCGTTTTTTAAGGCTTTAATTGTTACTGTGCTAGAGAGGATGTGACAATGTACTTTTTTGGGGGGTTTATTTTAGAAACTTCCTTCATAATCCAGCAATGTACAGCTTGTGACTGCCTGCAATGCACCATCTTACTACCAAATAAAACGTTGAAATCCAACAATAGGATTGAAAGTTGAATGATTTCTTTAATAACTACATAACAAAATACTTGTACTTTTAGTACTTGAGCGGTACATTTTAAAATAAACTACTTACAATACAAGAAATGTTGAATGCTTTAGTACTTAAACACATATGGACCTAACATATTTTAAAAAATTGCAAGTAAAAACCGTTTTGCGTGGCAGGGCACCTTTAACATTGATCAAACAATATTTAAAACAAGTATCAAAAATTAAGATGTCTGCTGTATTACTGTGTCAGTGGCATGAAATCAACGACAAAAAGATGCTGTGTGGCAGAAAGCAAGCTGTATTACAGTTATTGAGTATTATTGTTTCTGTGACACTGTATGATTTACGATTGTTGTGAACGTATCATCTGGGTATCATGTCTGGTTGTGACAGAAGTTAAGAGTAACAAGTGGGGTCAAAGGTTTTACGACGCCACTGACGAGCGACTTAAAAAAACGTCCCGTCATTAAAATGAAATTAACCGATTTCTCTGGGTCTGAACGTTGTTGGAAACATTTAGGATAGCGCAAGTACACAACTCAACAAATATATACGACATAGGTATAGTCGTTACACATTTTAATGCAGAGATGTTAGATGTTGTACCTTTAATTCCCATTGCTGTGAATACTCACCATGTTAGTATATGACCTGTGTGCATTTACAGCTTTCTCCATTAGATCAACCTTCTCGGTGTTCTGTGATAAACAGAAAGAAGAAAGGAACGTTATAGCACATCTTATAATAGGTTCTTGTTTCACAGTGTTGAAATATATTTGAAAAGGTTCCTGTAACACTGACATTACAAGAATAAATACTAAAGAACACCATCCCTTAGTCTCCTAATCTAGCATTATCTTTTTCTAGTGATGTTTCTAGAAGGGATGAGCATCTCTGGTCTGAGGCTGATGCATCTTCATCTCCACGCATGGCCAACAATCTGATACACAACAGATTTATACACAACCAACACCATTCAGCGCGAGATAGTTCTTCCTCCTGTACACACTTTTTTGACTGTTGCATTCACATCACGTCTGTGCACCGCTGCAAATCAGTGCATCTTCCCATCATTAATTTCCTGTGGTGTTTCTGTTGTATGGAAAAAGGCTCAGTGAGTCATGTGCTGCTGCATGAAACAGCTGTTTCAAAATGTGTGTGTGCGTAATATGCGCAATTTCTATTCTATAAATATTATTTTAACAAGTTTTTGTGAGGTTGGTCTGGAGATGCTATGTACCAAGTTTCATGCAGATCAATTGCACGGTCTAGGAGGAGTTAGAAAAAGTTGGTTTTTGATAAATCGCAATTTTTCAGAGCCACCTAGTGGTGGAAGTGGGTCAATTGTTGCCCGGAGTCCTTATGTTCTTTTTTCCCCAGCATGTTCCCTTGGATCAGAGAGACTCCGAAAATCAGTGGTAGCAGCTATTTGCCATGGTTTCGATAACACGTTTCTGTGATGCCATGTGCAACTGCTACAATTGTGGTGCCTGCTACAGTCGGCTACGTGTCCTGTACGTCCTGCTGTGCCTTGTAATTGCTGCTACAGCAGGTCCTGCTATGCCATGAACTACCACAAAGAACTGCTACAAAACTTAATTTTTTTATTTTTGTTATTTGCCACTTCTCATTTAACCCAACCGGCCCGTCAGACACCGCCTACCAAGAGCCTGGGTCTGAACGAGGTTTCTGCCTAAAAGGAAGTGTTTTTCCTCGCCACTGTCGACTGTTGCTTGCTCTGGAGGAAACTAGAACTGTTGGTCCTTGTAAATTCCGGGAGGTGGTCTATCTGTATAAGTGTCTTGAGATAATTCGTGTTATGAATTGATACTATAAATAAAATTGAATTGAATTGAATTGAATTGAAAAATTGAATCTGAGGTCTTTGCAGAATATTGGACCAGTCCTGAAAATGGCACACTGCCAGCATGTACGGTTTAGGCTGTACTGTGAGTTTTAAGCGGAGAAGAATAATAATATGGGGGAAATTAATCCTCAGAAAAACAATAGGGTTCAACAGCCCTGTGTGAACCGCGTTGCTTTGCTACCGCAGTTCCCAGCCCCCTCGGGCTTAGACCCCTAAAAATAAATGACTCAAACCGATTTTTAAAAATAGTTGCCGATTTATATAATAGTTGACAACATATCAGATGGCCCTTGCTTTGATTTCTCAGTAAACTGATTGTTGTGCCACTAACTCAGACCTGGGCATCTCACGGCCCGCGGGCCTCATCCGGCCCTTAGTGCGTCCCAGTCCGGCCCACGTGAGGCCAATCATAAATTACAAAATAAATTTAAAAAATACCCATGTCGAGTGTGCAATACAACGGTGCCGCTTTTGTTTTGAAAAGCGTTATTTGTATTACTTCCGTGTGGACGTA
>NC_045748.1:24004779-24004897 GCF_008692095.1 Etheostoma spectabile | reverse complement strand
TGATTGTGAGTGAAGGTGAACAGCGGCAATCACAAATTACAAAATACGTTTTTAAAAAAAATCTATGTCGTGCGTGCAATACAACTGTCCTGCTTTTATTTTGAAAAGTGTTATTTAT
>NC_045748.1:23999088-24004754 GCF_008692095.1 Etheostoma spectabile | reverse complement strand
TGAAAACTTGCCATTCTCTGGGGGTGTGAAGTTTGGTAAAAAGTCCTAGTTGGGTTTGCAGTTTTACCATCAACCATCAGCCTCCCTCGCCGGTCATCAGACAGATTCCGTATTTATCCTCGTGCTTCGTCGTGTAGCGGCGATCAAATTTAACTTTAAACCAGCAACCTGTGCACACAAATTAAGCACAAGGCTTTACCTTTAATTTCGGTAAAGAAATACTTGGCAGTCCATGTCTTGTTGAAAACACGGCATCGTCATCAACTTTTCTTTTTAGCATGAGCGGACAATCTTGGGGGGGGGGGTAACCGGGCATCACTTGTCGCTGTGCACCTTCCCTCACAGGTTACGCACAGACATACGTCCATAAATAACACTTTTCAAAATAAAAGCAGGACAGTTGTATTGCACGCACGACATAGATTTTTTTTAAAAACGTATTTTGTAATTTGTGATTGCCGCTGTTCACCTTCACTCACAATCACGCACGTGCATACGTCCACACGGAAGTAATACAAATAACGCTTTTCAAAACAAAAGCGGCACGTTGTATTGCACACTCGACATGGGTATTTTTTAAATTTATTTGTAATTTTATGATTGGCCTCACGTGGGCGGACTGGGACGCACTAAGGGCCGGATGAGGCCCGCGGGCCGTGAGATGCCCAGGTCTGAGTTAGTGGCACAACAATCAGTTTACTGAGAAATCAAAGCAAGGGCCCTCTGATATGTTGTCAACTATTATATAAATCGGCAACTATTTTTAAAAATCGGTTTGAGTCATTTATTTTTAGGGGTCTAAGCCCGAGGGGGCTGGGAACTGCGGTAGCAAAGCAAGCGGTTCACACAGGGCTGTTGAACCCTATTGTTTTCTGAGGATTAATTTCCCCATATATTATCTTCTCCGCTTAAAACTCACAGTACAGCCTAAACCGTACATGCGGCAGTGTGCCATTTCAGGACTGGTCCAATATTCGCAAAGACCCAGATTCAATTTTTCAATTCAATTCAATTCAATTCAATTTTATTTATAGTATCAATTCATAACAAGAAATATATCTCAAGACACTTTACAGATAGACCACACTCCGGAATTTACAAGGACCCAACAGTTCTAGTTTCCTCCAGAGCAAGCAACAGTGCGACAGTGGCGAGGAAAAACTTCCTTTTAGGCAGAAACCTCGGTCAGACCCAGCTCTTGGTAGGCGGTGTTTGACGGGCCGGTTGGGGTTAGAATGAAGAGTGGCAATAACAAAATAGAAAAAATTAGTAGTTTGTAGCATTCTTTGTGGTAGTTCATGGCATAGCAGGACGCTGTGCAGCATACAAGGCACAGCAAGGACGTAGCAGGACGTAGCAGGACGTAGCAGGGCACCACAGTGTAGCAGTTGAACATGGATAAGAACGTGTAGCGGAACCATGGCAATAGCTGCTACCCTGATTTCGGAGCCTCTCTGATCCAAGGGAACATGCTGGGGAAAAAAGACATAAGGACTCCGGGCAACATTGACCACCCACTTCCACACTGGTGGCTCTGAAAAATTGCGATTTATCAAAAACCAACTTTTCTAACCCTCCTAGACCGTGCAATTGATCTGCATGAAACTTGGTACATAGCATCTCCAGACAACCTCACCAAAAACTTGTTAAAATAATATTATAGAATAGAAATTGGCATATTACGCACACAACACATTTTGAAACAGCTGTTTCATGCAGCAGCACATGACTCACTGAGCCTTTTCACCAACAGAAAACCCCAGGAAATTAATGATGGGAAGATGCACTGATTTGCAGCGGTGCACAGACGTGATGTGAATGAACAGTCCAAAAAGTGTGTACAGAGGAAGAACTATCTCGCGCTGAATGGTGTTGGTTGTGTAAAATCTGTTGTGTATCAGATTGTTGGCCATGCGTGGAGATGAAGATGCATCAGCCTCAGACCAGAGATGCTCATCCCTTCTAGAAAAATACAGAAAAAAGATAGCTAGATTAGGAGACTAAGGGATGGTGTTCTTTAGTATTTATTCTTGATGTCAGTTACAGGAACCTTTTCAAATATATTCAACACTGTGAAAACAAAACATATATAAGATGTGCTATAACGTTCCTTTCTTCTTTCTGTTTATCACAGAACACCGAGAAGGTTGATCTAATGGAGAAAGCTGTAAATGCACACAGGTCATATACTAACATGGTGAGTATTCACAGCAATGGGAATAAAGGTAACAACATCAACATCTCTGCATTAAAATGGTAACGACTATACCTTGTCGTATATATTTGTTGGTTGTGTACTTGCGCTATCCTAAAATGTTTCAACAACGTTCAGACCCAGAGAAATCGGTTAATTTCATTTTAATGACGGGACGTTTTTTTAAGTCGCTCGTCAGTGGCGGAAAACCTTGACCCCACTTGTTACTCTTAACTTCTGTCACAACCAGACATGATACCCAGATGATAGTTCACAACAATCGTAAATCATACAGTGTCACAGAAACAATAATACTCAATAACGTGAATACAGCTTGCTTTCGCCACACAGCATCTTTTTGTCGTTGATTCATGCCACTGACACAGTAATACAGCAGACATCTTAATTTTTGATACTGTTTTAAATATTGTTTGATCAGTGTAAAGGTGCCCTGCCACGCAAACGGTTTTTTACTTGCAATTTTTAAAATATGTTAGGTCCATATGTGTTTAGTACTAAAGCATTCAACATTTCTGTATTGTAAGTAGTTTATTTTAAAATGTACCGCTCAAGTACAAAAGTACAAGTATTTTGTTATGTAGTTATTAAAGAATCATTCAACTTTCAATCTATTGTTGGATTTCAACGTTTATTTGGTAGTAAGATGGTGCATTGCAGGCAGTCACAAGCTGTACCTTGCTGGATTATGAAGGAAGTTTCTAAAATAAAACCCCAAAAAAGTACATGTACCATCCTCTCTAGCAGCAGTTTCAATCAGCAATTCAATGATTGTTTTTGTTTTCTTATTTTAATTTCATTTTATTTTCACATAGCCTCATATAAATATTTAAGGATTAAGAGTTTAAATAAAACCATCAAAAGCAATCAGCTTTTGTATAAAGTTAAGTTAGGTTAAATGAAATTATTATTATTATTTATCTTACGGTATATCAAAAATGATATTGAGCTAAATTTAATTGAAATATTGTCAATTTCAATTCAATTCAATTTTAGTCCACATTTTCAATGTGGCCCTCCAGCAGTGCTCGGGTTGCTCACGCGGCCCTCGGTAAAAATTAATTGCCCACCCCTGCACTAACTCATATCACAACCCAAACGGTTGTTGTAAATAGGAATACATCCCGTTCATTCTCGTCAGACCTGTTTGCTGGGGTCATCAAAGGCTCTGACAAAGGCAGCGGAGGCACTCGAGGCAGATCGGATTGTATCTGTGCGACCCAGTCTGAACATACGCAGGGAGGCACTTTCATACGTGGAACAGCAGCGCTGGTACATCCTGTCGAAACAAAGAGGACAGACAGTGTAAGAAAACTGTCTGGCGGTGGTGAAGTAAAAGTTCTTTATTGTGACATACATGTCGTGAAATTCATTCTGTGCATTTAACCCATTCCTCAAGGCAACAGTGGGCAGCCATTTGCAGCGCCAAGATCTGAGCCATACAATTATGCGGCATACAATACTAAGGCAATAAAATAATATTATGTATTCACATATTTATATGTGTCACTGAGATGAAATGGATTCACCCAGTTTTCAGGTAATTATAATTAGGGATGCGTGATACATATGCAATCATCATCTTATACATCGGAATTGGTCCAACGGCCAAAACATGGGGCAGTTGGAAGGTTGGTGGTTCAATCCCTGGCCCTGCAGTCCCATGTCAAAGCGTCCTTGGGCACTGAACCCCGAGATACCCTCGATGCAGCCCCATCGGAGTGTACATTCGTTTGAGTGTGTATCTAATGAGCCGGTGGCACCTTGTACGGCAGCCTTGGCCTCAATGTGTGAATGATGAAAGGTTCCTGTACTATGTCAATGCGCTTTGAGTAGTTTTTAAGACTAGAAAAAGACTAGCTATGTCCATTTAAATCTGTCAGTATCGCACCTGTAGTAAGCCAGTTGTAGCGCCATCTGTATGAAAGCATCCGGGCTCATCTTGTGGGCCTTTGGCACATTTTTCCCAAAGTGGCTAAATACCGTGACCATCATATCCAAGTCCTGGGCCAGTCTGTGGTGGAATAAATGGTGGGATAAATGTCAGAACAATGTACTATATAAAAATGACGTGACATAAACATTTATAGATAGCCTTCACAATCCTGGTCAGTGATTGTCGTTATAAAATCTGTCCTCACATGTTCATGGCGTGCTTGGCCTCCTCAATGTCCTTCTTGATCTCGGGTGTGATGTTAAAGTGCAGTTTCTGGGGCACGGGCAAAGGCACCACGGGAGTCTGCACCATCTCTGGCTTCCTTCTGTTCCCACAAACACGAATGAAAGGAAACACATGAGACAAAAGAAAATCACATGTTAAAAATCAAAGAAATACTGAAATGGTAACTTCTGTTTTTTTCAACCTGGACTGTATCTTCCTATGTTTGTGTGTGTGAATGACTGATATGAACCACAATATTTGACATTGGTAGAGTGTTAAGCGTGACTGCTGTAACCGGGCTGCAATGTAACCCTTTGGGGCAAATGTTCAGCGTAAATTTGGTCCACTAAAAGTGCTTTATTTTGACACCATATTCATAAAAGAGATAGAAAGGCCATTTCCATTCAAATCTGTGTAGCAGAATGGTCAGAGCAGCAGCCATTTGTATGTGTGCCAACGTGTAACGTATAATCTTCCAATAATAAGCCGACTTCCGGCAAGTTGCGGAGCTGTAGCTATACAATAACTTTCGGGAAAACGAGCATGTTACGAGGCAGAGAGACAGCCGCTAAATGAGTCAACTTACCTTCATGCTTCATCCACACAAAAGGACATTGCCATTGCCCCGAGTGACGGCTTTATTCAGCTCGTTTTCTGTGAACAGTGTGGTGAAGGGGTGACATTCAGGCAGAGTTAGCAAGCTAACTTTAGCCAACTAACATCGGCTCACTGGCATCATGATTTCATGACTCATCGCTTACAGAAAATGAGCTGAACAGCGTGCGGGGTCTAACGTTAAGGGTCCGCTGACCCACTGCCGCTGGGTCTAACTGTCCCCACTCCTCACAACTCCGAGAACATTTCCCAAGCTGCGTCGGGCGGCTGTCCTCCCAGCGAGCTGCGACACAGTTTACGGCTCCAGTGACACGTATTGTCGCTATGACAACTAATAGCTATCGCCATTTTGTTGTGTCTCAATCAAATGACCACGGGAAACATGGTTCAATGGTCTTTCTATCCATTTTATTTCTATGTTTGCCACTGACAGGCTCAGATTAATATTCTATGTGCCTGATATCATGGAAATGATCCTTCAGAGAAAGACCTTTAAAACCTCTTTGAGACCTTTCAGTTTAACCAGAAACAGTTCTGAGGTAACTAGCGCTAAACCCACCAGACTCCATTTAAAAAAGAAATACTATTAGTGTGTATAGAGCCAACATATTTTCACATGTAACTCTGTAACCTAGGTTTATTTCAACCAAAACTAGAATTGGTTTGGTTTAAAAAAAA
>NC_045748.1:23975897-23999078 GCF_008692095.1 Etheostoma spectabile | reverse complement strand
AAAAAAGACCAAAACAGCTTTTCATAGTTTTATTTTGTTTCTGTCAACTTTGAATGAAGTGTATTTCTTACGATGCTAAAATTACTGTTTAATTACATGGAGTCTGGTGGGTTTAGCGAATGCAATTTCGCGAATGTTTTATGTTTAAAAAAAAGGATCTTACTCTTTAACAGAAAGGTCGCCATCCTTAGAAATCCTTTCCATAATGTTGTCAGACACTTAGAATAATAATCCATTTGACATTGTCAGTGGCAAAATAAGCACTTTTGTGAAGGTAAATACAAGCTGGACAATTGCCCTATTAACTTACACTGCAGCGTGTAACTCAGCTCTGCTGAGTGCAGCGGTCCCGCTAAGTACTGGACCAATGTCAAAGATTGTTGTTCCCATCAGTCACTTATGGCGTTTTTCCACTGCTGGTAACGGCTCGCCTCGGCTTGGCTCGGCACGGCTCGGCTCGCCTCGGCCCATTCTATGTTCGTTTTCCATTGCAGATTGCGTAAGCCTGACGTGGCTGGTCACTATAGCAACGCGTGATGACGTAATTTTCAGCGCGCCTCACAACAGCACCGGGCTACTCGCCGCGGCCAGAAGAAATGTTTGTTTCAAAAGAAGCTGAAGGAAGCAACAAAAATCACCGCTAAAAAAACGGGAGTTTGGGAATCTGACGGAGTTCAGACGTCGACATGACGGTTGTTCGCCGACACAAAGGGTAGTTAAGTTTCCTGTAACGTTAGCTAACATCTGCATGTGTTCAGCGTCGCAGTCAGTATTTACTATACGTATAAAGTACTAACAACCATGATTCACACCACCATGACTGATGTGGACTGTTTGTGTTTCAGAGCATTCACGCTTTGTAAATCGCCGCCGCAGAACGTCTGGTGGCGATGTCCGACCGGTGAACCTCTGGTTCTGACTACTGGGCTTCGTATAATCTGTATGAGAGTCACGGACAGTCTTATGACAACGACTGGGATGCATCTGGGACAGCAAGCCAGGGGGACACTGTCACAGGGTGCAGAGGAAGAAGACCGGACGTACGGGAGTGTTGATGCGCTACTTGAAAGTAAATAAAACTTTTGATATATATATATATATTGTCTTGTTTTTTAAAGTACAGTGTCAATATTGGAAACGACATGAAGCCCCTAGTAGCCCGAACAGTTGAAAAGTGAGAATAGTGCAGAGAGTGGATAATCTGTCGGTGTCCGGCTAGATTTGTTTTAAATGTCCCGTTTGTTCTGGACACACACTCCGCACTCTTGTTTGCTAACAACGCGGTCATAAGTGACGATTCTCTCCGACCAACCAGCAGTCTGCAGGTAACCACGTCACCTTTTGGTATCGCCTCGGCTCGCTTGGAACCTCGACTGAGGTAGTACTAAAAAAAGTACCTGGTAGCAGGTCCCAGGGACTTTTTTTTGTAATGGAAAACCAAAAAAAGCGAGTAGAGCCGTGGCGAGTCGAGTAGATACCACGCAGTGGAAAACCGCCATTAGACACAAAAAGATAGGAAAACAGGGTTCAGGTTGGAAAAATAAACGGTAGTTACCCTTTAATGAAACCGTGGATTTCTAACTGTGATTTCCTGTCTGTGATTAGACTTGTCCATGCCAGTGGCAAAAAGTCTCTGTGTTCTCTCTGTCTTGTTGCTGAACTTTCAAAGATGTTATAACAACTAGACACCTACAGGGGAAGGACACCTACAGAGTCCAAATGATCTTTCACCTACTTACGTGTATTCTACAGCATGGTCGATCAAGGCCACTATGGGGGGGCCCTCAGCTGGGGCATGCTCATAGTTTGCACCACATATCCCGTCTTCTCCAATAATAAACTGAAAGAGAGATCAGAAATTGTCTTAAAGCATAAAACAAGAATTCCCAGGACATCCAGCCTGAGAAATTTGTAGACAATGTCAAATTATTACATAAGCAAATTTACATTACCAGAGCTACTATATTTTAAAAATATAGTGTGTATTTTTTGTCTCTCCCAGGAAGAATTCTAAGTAATGACAACAAAACTGTCAGGGCGTCCACATGATACATGCCGTTTGTGTTCAGGCACCACCCCCACCCCCACCCTTCCTCCACACAATTGCTAGTAGCCAAGGAAGATACGGAGAATTAAAGAAAAGATGATGGACTCTTCAGATGATAAGATAATCTTCACTCTAGCTTCAGCGCGATAAAGTGTTGAGAATTGCGTGGAGCTGATAAAGCTTTAAGCCTTTCTGAGCCAGTGTAAGGGGGCTTTCACAACTATAGTTTGGTAGACTTGGTGCAATTCAGAAGGGAAATTACGACATTGTGCAGTTTTTATACTGCACGTTGCCAAACACAACAAACATTTTAAACGTTCACACAGTCAGAGCGGTTGCTTTTCTATTAGGAAGAATATCGGAGTGAAACATGCAGACACTTCTGTTCCCAGAGAATCATGGGGCAACATCTTGGGATTTCTGATTTTCCTTTGGTGTTTCTAATATTTTAGAAGAAGAATGTGAGCTGCTGACAGACAGCGAGTGAAGGAGAGGGCGGTCGGAGAGAGAGAGATGATGTGTTGTCACACAGACGACGGGCACTGTATGGTCATAATATTTTATGGATCTGAAAGTTATAAATCTTTGAATTATATACAAGTCTCCTAATTATGTGCCGGTCGACTGATCAAATAGAATGGTCTTTATTAATAGGCTACGGAATAAGGTGCGGCATAGGTCTCCGTCTCCAGGTACCTAGATTTCAGGTAGAAGTAGAAACCATGCTTTAGGGGGTCACCTGCAGTGTCTTGTCAAACCAGCGGTTGCCACTGTTCCACTGGCTGCCTCCTCCATGCAGCATCTGGACGGCAGCACAGCTGCGGAGCATCTCATCAGACACCTGAGGCATCGCTCCATCCAAACACAAAGTGAAGATGCTCCTTTGGATAGCCGACACGGACTCTCTGTTGGTCTCATCTGACACATCACACATACACACGATGTTCTTATGTAATCAGAATGTAACAGTTGAACTCATCTAGATATCCAGACAGTTCTATATGCTGTATTTATTTATTACTTTCATATTGAGGTTACTTCATTTACCTGAGAGGGAAACATTACTGGTTACGTTGCCAATTCAGATTCTACTCACAAAATATCAATTTAAAAATACATTACTATTCATTAAACTATGGACCATTATATCAGAGCTGAAAGCTCCACCTTATATATATTGTATTTGTCTAGGGTTGTCAATACAGGTGTTAATAAAAGTCTGTTTGCCGTCGTGGTTTGGGTTAAAGCGGAGAAAATATGAATAGCAATATGCAATATGGAGAAAATCAAATAAAGATATTTTATACTAAATACCTCGATATCGATATTGCGGCTGTATCGTTGGGTTGACTATTGGTGCTTTAACAAAATATTCACACAATGACATTTTGGATAAATAATCATCATAATGTAAATATAATGACTGTGTATGTGATTGGGTAAATGTAAATAATAGAACAGTTTGGTAATTTCAGAAAAGTACATAACTTAACTATAATGAAGCATTTAAAACCAAGAAAAGACAATACTTATTAGAATAGTAGTATTACAATATCTAAAATTTAAGACAATATCTAGCTGCATACAGGGCAGGACAGTAACAGCTGCCCGGTTGCCCTTGGCAACCAGATTGAGTCAATAGGGAACCATTTCATGTGTGAGTATATATATATATATACACACACATACAAAAAAAAAAGCACCAATATTAAACAGGTGGTTTCCAAAGAGCACGAAATGGTTGCCAATTGACTCAATATATTATCCTATGTATGTATATATAGATATAAAAATAAAACTAAACAAAACTTCGAAATCAATATTTTACTTTGTTGTCAACATTTGAAACACTTTTTGCGCGACAAAACATTTCAGCTGTTGTGCGACCACTTTCCACACAGGCGCTTTTGCCATGAAAAGATAAAGGCAACGCAACTTTCTGTTACCTCAACGGCGCATGTTAAAATCTGGTGCTAACAAGCCAGCTCCCGGACAAAAATAGCAGCACGGATTTTGGGGCATGATTACGGTGCTGCCCACGTTAGAGGCAACAGAAACATCGCTGCATGACACACTAGTAAGATGCGGCAGTTCAAGTACAGACCATGCACTACCCCCCCCCCTTTTTTTTTAAAATTATTTTAACCCTCATGTTGTCCTCGGGTCAAATTGACCCGTTTTCCTATATCAATGTACTTTTTAATTCCCCAAAATAACATGATTGATCCCACACAACGCTCTTTGGCAAGTACAAATCTCTATTTCATTAATGTTGGGGTATCTTATTCAATTAAAAAAAAAATTGACATTTTCCAGTCTGTATTCCTTTAATTTTAGTATAAATAATTCCTAATTTCATGCTTTTCTAACTCAAACATTAGGTTTAATTTCCTATAAATGAGGTTTATTAACTATAACTATAAAACTAAAGTTAATAAGTTGACAAACATTGATAAAAAAAGCGTCAACAAAAGTGTTGATTTTTCAATTTTGACAGAAGGACAACACAAGGGTTAAAAGAAATGGCAGAGCAGATTCCCAAAACAAATCCAGTGTGGCAGGATTTACATTTTTATGACGTAAATTGAGGGCGCAAAAGCAGTATCGGCTCCAAATATCGGCTCAAGAAAATCGGCAGCCTGTATCGGTCAGCGGCTGAGAGAAAGAAAAATATATAAATAAATATCGGTATTGGCACTGGCACTAAAAACTCCATATTGTCCCTAAAATGTGAACTCTTATTGCTTCGTGACTAAGTGCAAAGTGTGATACTTTATCTTGTCTGCTTCTTGTGTGAAAATGTTCAATTGCCAGTTCCTATGAGAAGGGAAATGTTACTCTCGAAAAGACAGAAGGAATACTGAGTGGCAATTATAGCAGTGGTTCTCAACCTGGGGTTTGGGACCCCCAAGGAGGTGGTGAGATAATTTCTGGGGGTCGCCAGATGGGAGAGGAGAAAAAAATGAAACTCTAGACTAGGGAATGTTTTTACATGACTGTGTGAAGTTTTTTGTAAATTTCATGTGCTACATTCAGAGCTTCATTGGTAAAGCAGGAGGTCCTGGAACACAGGAAGGCGGGTCCTGACTCTAAAAGGATGAAGTAACACTGAATTAAAGGACACTGTTACATCTCCGAGGGTTGGGACGCATGCGGCTGTAAGTTCATACAGTATCTCTTAGCCCAACAAGTTCAGAGGTCCATTTGCAAAGGATTAACTGAGTACAGCATTATCTATTACAGAGCATGTTCACGACATTCCATAATGAAGTTACTGCTAGAAACTGTTCTGAATCCCTCTGTCGGCAATGACGATCACGCTCCCCCGGTGCCCCATTGCACAATGCTTCCCAGCTATGTCTAAGACTCCAATGTCCTTTAGCGTCAGTCAACGTCAGTGGTCTTTTGACTCACCCATGCTGAGGTTGATGTAGGCCTTGCCCCAAGCATCGCGATGCTGGGTGGTGAGGATGCCGACAGGCTCTGCGTTGGTCTGCAGCGAGGCGCTGCAGATCTTCTCCAGCTGAATAAAGAGCTGATCCGCTGTCAGTGGAGTCCCATCACTGTTGTACACCTCCAACGCAAAGAACTGATTCCACGTGGAGGAAAGGAGAAGAGAAGCCTCAGTCAGACGTCTCACTTTTAGCTGACAATTGTCAGTTTGCCAGAAAAGCAATGGTAGCTGGCAAATGTCATCAGCTACAGCTAATAATGTTGATCAGATAAGTCAAAATTAAGTGAAAAGACAAAATAATAGTTGGTGGTTGTCTGGTTAGTGTGCTCTCTGCAAGCCCATATCAGTGTCCAAAGGTGGCAAGGTCACATTTTTGGTCTCTTTGATAGGGCTGCACAAAATATAACATCAACTGGTGCAATATACACATCGCTAAAGGCTGCGACAAATCGCGATAGACACTCAGAGATTTTTTGTGTTAGTTGAAAGAAAATATCAGTCGAAAATTACAGTTTAAAAACAAACTGTCATTCTTTTTTAGTGGTGTCAATTAAATTCAATGTTAAATTATTTCCTTTCCCTTGTTTTAAATTCAACAAGCAGTTTGTTGTATTTTAGCAGAATACTGAAAGCTGCAGAACTGAGTCCACTTTAATATATGTTTATTTATTGCAAGAAATATCTTTATCGCAATGTTCAACAACCTAATCGCATATGGCATATTTTCCTCATATTGGGCAACCCTTCTATTTGATCACAAATTTAGGCTTAAATTAATTTGACGTTTATACATCACAGGTGCTTAGGATACCTGTAGGGGCCAAAAAAACTGTTTCTGTTTATATTTAAAGAACAATAGTTATTTTAAGACTATACCCTAGACTATATTTTGGTTATAGTTCTGATCCACAAATTTTGATTGACAGCAAGGCAACTGACTGGCAAATCGGCCACTCTATGGGAATTGTGGGTGTGGTATAACTAATAAAGGGAAGTTGGATCTAGACTAGGTAATGCAGAACTTTTTTTTTATAGATCAGTAGAATTAACACACACAATAGCGGTTTACTCCTCAAAGCACCGCAAGTTTGACTCCGACCTGCTGTATGTCTTTCCCCCCCTCTCTCCCCTTTCATGTCTTCAGCTGTCCTGTGGAATTAAGGCCTGAATGCCCATAAACATTTAAATAAAAAATATGCCAGAATAAGTCAAAAGGCTATCTGTAGTCCCGTGGCCTTGATGTTAAAAAAAGTACAAAAAATACAAAAAAGTAAGGCAACACAAGCAAAGCAGAACTCAAAAACACAGCACAGAAGCAAAATAATAACTGTCATGATTATACTACTCAATATAGAATCTAGACTACTGAACTATTGAAATCTGAGTCCACTGGGCTTGTTGATACCAGTTGAAGCCAAGTAAGCCAAAGTTGAACTTGCTTTGTGATACAGGCCGCTGGTCCCAGAAGAGCCCAGACACACATACGGGACTCATTCCAGTGCTCCTCACCTGAAAGTTGTGTACCACAGTGATGTGTTTGGAGCTCTTGGCGTGGTTCACCACCAAGTCTCTCTTCAGACCAGGGATCCGGCAGGAGGACAGCACTTCGTAGTACTGGTTCATACACAGGGACTTCCCTCCCAGATATTCAACCGGTAGTGTCTCACTGCAAGACATTCAAGCTCTGCCATTAAACACCAACTTAACCATATTTGCAGTATATTGCACAGTTGGATAAAAAGACTTGTTTTAATTCAGGTTGATACATTTAGATTTTAGAAGCTCAAAGTGAAAATCAGCTGACTTAGCAATTGATTGTGAAGATGGCTAAAAAATGTTGAAACCCTTTATGACATGCATCCTCAACAGAGCTCTTGTAAATGTATCCCATAGAAGCAGCTGCTGCAACACACAGTAAGCTAGTGGAGCTATCTTAGATGCAAGCTAGTCAACACTGTGGGTAACTGTGCCAAAGACAATAATCGTTGTTGTTTTTTGCACAGAGATACAAAATGACAGGGGCATAAATCAACATGAGAAGATTCAGCAATATTGTAACAGTCCAACCCATCCTATTGTCCCACTGAACACACATTCACATTCTCCTATGGCTTAGGGAAGGCAGAAGGTGTAGACAAATACACATACTGTATGTATACACACACACCTATCGTTTACAAAATGTAAAAGGATGTTGTCTGAACCAATCAGGACCAGAAAATATGTTTGAATTTACTATAGGCATTAACAGCCACCAGTAGCTGAAAGACAAAACAATAAATAGGTGGGAGGGGGGGAATGAGTGGGCTGCATAGGTCAATAAGGGGAATATCTGCGCAGTACTCACTTGTCAATCATTGTCTTAAAGTCCAAGACACCTGCGGTCAGTTTGGCAGCAAACCTACACAGAGAAAGCAGGATCTGTTAACTTCTATTCTTCTGTTGGTAAATGATGGAACTACAGTTAGTGTTTAAAAGTTTACTTCACAGTAAAAAACAGAATGAATCAAGGCACAGTGGAGCAGCTTGGCTTGGAAAATACAGTATGTGGTGGTAATCTGTAGTGAAACGATACTGAGACATACTGTATTAGTGTACAGTTGTTTCTTTGTTATATAAAGAATAATGTAGAGAAGTGATCCTTGAATTGGTGGGGCCAAACCATTCATGTATATGCATCAACTGATCACATCAACACACATTTTCTTCTAAAGGAGGCTTATCAAACAGGGGTATATGGGTGGTACAAGGGCAATTGTGTCGACCCAGTTTTATACAGTCTTCAGCTGTGACTCACATTTGTAAAAACTAGAGTGGGATTGATTTCCTGTTCAGTAAATCAATTTGATTGTATGCTAACTGGTTAAGCCGGCATTTGTCACTATGATTTCTGGCAAATTAAAACCCAACCAACATAAGCAACCAGTAGCACGGCACTAAATCAACGTATTGCGAGCAGTGTTGCGCAGTAGCATTACTAGTTTAACTATTTCTCGATCACTGTTTCTCAGTCAAATAGCTTTTCAGTAGCTAAGCCCATATTGATCACGTAACTTAAGTGCGGTACCATCAACACAAGCTACATTTTCCTGGGCATTTCTAAAGTTCAGCGCATCTGTGCTTTCTGCTGCAGTCTGAAATAAAACCGCTTTGAATCAAAATCATATATACATGGATGTATAAAAAAATAAAATAAAAAAAAGCACTTTTCCAAGTTGCTGTAACCCAACACTGGTAATAAGCAATATGACAACGTGATTGACATAATGTATTTGTTTAAACTAGCCGAGCCGCTTTACGTTACTGCCGGTCCAATAAAACAAATTAACTTTTCAAGTCACTTTGAGGAGGAATACACAAATAAACTTAAAAGGTCCCATGACATGGTGCTCTGATCGACAAATTGTCCCGGCCCTAGTTCAGAATCAACTCAATACGATGACGTTTTATATACATTTCTTCTTGTTTTTTAATTAAAGGAAATTTAATAGCTATTCGTCTGATTTAAGGGCTTATTCTGTACAGAATAATGTCCGCAACACTGCTTTATGCTCTCATAATTTAATACAAAAGGCAACGTTTTGACCCTATTGGGACTTCTTCATGCAAAACATTTACATAACACATGTTGTGCGGCTGATAGAGACGTTTAGAAGTTAGAGAGACTAAATCTGTTCAGATCACGCATCCTCTACAGTGTGTTGTTAATCAACATCAGCAACAGATCGCATGGAGAGCTACTCTGTCTTAATAAAACCAGCTGGAGACTGTGTAACCGGACGTAACTGGATGTGGGCGTTTCTGTCACTTCCTGTTCAGCCTGAAGGCTACAGGAAATGGCTGGAACTGTCTGACTTGTCTTTTTGTCATTGCCCACTGCTCACTTCCACCTTGCAGACAAGGCCTAATTCATCTCGAGCAAGCCTTTTAATTGCTGCTAGTGGCAAGCCCACAAAGCGTCCAAGGCTGGGAAGCGGGGCGATCCCCGCTGTCAAAGTCAAGCGGGGTCAGGTGGAGTCAAGTCCGCTTTGTTAATCTGGATTAATGTTTACACCGTCCCAAGCTTAGTAAAACCCTAGCTGACTGGACTGTGGCTGATATTCATCCATAGACATTAGAGCCCGACCGATGAAGGATTTTTGAAACCAATACAAATATTTGGTTATTTAAATCCATAATTCCGATATATATTTTTTTTTAATTAAAAAATAAACATTAAGTGCATAAAATTTCTGATAAATAAAATGAATAAAAATACAAACTTAAGATATGAAACTTAAAGTCCTTTGAAAACAGACAAAAATAAGTGTCGCCAACTGGGACGTTGTAGAGCGCCCTCTGGTGGACAAACTATACAACGGCTACACAATTAACATGGTTGACCATCTGTTTTAATTTTTATTTTTTAAATATTCATTTATCAGAATCTTGTATTTGGATTTGGATGATTATTAGCCATTACAAATCGTATGTATATATATTGGTCGCGCTCTACATGACATCTTAGAAGTTGTCATAACATGCTCTGTTTGTGTGTGCACCTTATTTGTCCCGTCTTATCACTGAAGTTCATGCGGGGCAAGACCAACCCCGGACTTGAATGAACCACCACAGGCAACCGGTAATCGAGGTAAGCAACCAGCACCCACCACTCTGACAACTACAGAGACACAGAGACAAACAGACACGAGTCAATAACAGATCTAGGGGTGGCGCGGTTCACAAAACTCAGTTTGCTTTTAGGGTCACAGTTTTTGAATCTGTACAGTTCTTGTTGTTATTTTTCATTTTAATCCTTAACACTCCAGAAATATACTTCAGCATATGATATATAGCTTAATTGTTCAAATTAAAATTGTTCATATCCTGTAATAATGCACAAACTGAATTTGACTGGACTTTTAGCACATCACTGGGACTGTCTCTGAGGACAGCTAGGTGAGATGTTGATACAGCAAGAGGGAAGACATTGATGATTTCAACATTTATCTGGCAAGAAAAAGGAAAATGTGTATTATCATCTACAGGAACTTATGTGCCTTTTTAGCACACACAGATTTAAATATTACAGAATATCATTTGAAATAAACTTGCATTTATCAAACTGCATACTTCTGTGTAGCTCTTACAAAATGTTATCCTTTAAAAGAAAAAGAGAGGAACTCTTAAAGCTCTGTCTTTTGAATAAGTGAAAAGTTAATTTTTGTATAGTCGTTTAAAAATAAAAAGGAAACTTATTTTGGGGAGAATAAACTCCTCTGGCCTGAGTTTTCCTAGTAACCTTACCAAAAAGGCTCAGGATGCTGCAAATGTTGGTAGAATATGAAAATGGCTGGTGGTGAAGACAAAAAAAATAATAATTTATGGAATGAATCAAATTTGAACATGTGTGTCAGTGGCTTGTTGATCTTTCCATAGTTAGTTAATTTCCTACACTGGGCTGAGACACATTCATACGGTTTGATAAAGGACTTAATGGACTTCATCTTATCATTGCACCTACAATAACGAGCGTAGCTGTCCTCAATTTAGGTTTTCCTGTACATCTCATCTCTGGTTTTTCCTGCATCCACCGTGTGTGTTTGTGTGTGTGCGCACGTCAGTCACGGGGAGAACTCAGCAGCCCCGCCCACACTGAGAGCCGACTGAAACAGCAGCCGCTTCAGCGACATAAGAGTGAAAATCATTACCGCGGACATTGATGTTAAAATGTGTACAGGTTGGCAGGACGGTCTTTTGCTGTATGTTTTGTTGGTAACTTGTCCATACCTCTTTTTTCGGGCCAAAGGGAGACACACTGAGGTCACAAGCGGACCAAACGGTTTGGATGTTTTTTCATGAACCTTACCACCCCTTAACAGATTGGCATAGCAGCGGAATAATACCATTTATTTAAAGGGAATAAGTCAAATGTGGGCTTGCAATAAAATTGTGTAGAGAGTTAAAGCAAACAAGTTGCATCAGGGAAGTAAGTTATGTGTTTCCCTTTAATTCATCGTGTCAGAGTCTCACCCAGTTCTCCGTGTTCTGTGCTCTCTTTTCCAGGCTCCTCTGAAGTCTCTCTCCAATGCCTCCTGGTTTCTGAAACTCGTCTACCAGCTCTCGAGTTTGCTTCAACTCATCCACCTTCAGGATGGGTTCCAGGGCACGGACGTAGCGCTCACAGGTCTGCTGCAGATGGGGGACAGGCAGAGTGGGCAGTCCCTTCTGGTGGGTCAGGTATCTCCCAGAGACCCGAGCCGCTGATACGGGCTTCACCAAGTGACAGGGCTTCATTAAGCCACAGGGTTTCGCCATCCCCACCTTTATATGACAGACAAGAGAATGTGCATTAAATACAACTTGCTGTGGGGCCATTTGAAGTGAATTGTGACATGAAAAAAAAAACATGATGATTGGATGTCCTATAATTATCTCCAGTTATATGAAAAAGGACAAAACTGAGACTTTTGTTGGTGCCAAAAATTAACAATCACATGTTAGTGCTCCTCTTAAAGACCTAATGGTCAAGAGTTCAAACCATGTCATGAATATTAGTGTAGTTGTGGATTTAAATCTCAAAACCCACATTAACAGAATCATAAATTAGCCTACTACCATCTCAAAAACATAGCAATACTTAAAGGACTCATGTCTAGACAGGATTTAGAGAAATGTGTTCATGCCTTTGATTTTAGCCAGACGTCCCTGCAGCACCACAATACTTCTTTCAGAATGGTTTGACACATATTTTGCCTTTTAACAAATATTGCCCCTCCCCCTCACATTTTCTTTCATTATGATGGGTTAAGAATATCTATACTAAAATGAAATGTCTGTTCAAAGTCCAAAAACTTTTCGGTTCACTTGAAAGCAGTTTCTTAATCTTGGAAAAAAAAGTCAGGATGGGTTATTTGGAATACGCTTGGGCATCGAGAACCGAGTCTTACTTGGAATCGTTTGAAAAATTACGATTCTAGTAGAGTCGTTTCTTTATTGGAATCGTTTGGAAGATTTTGATTTCAAATCCGATCATCGCTTCCCAATTTAATACGTGCGAGTTCTGTTTTGTTGTGTTGCAGCCATGGAACACAGTAAGCCGCGCTCTAGTGTGGCTATATTTTACATTGAAAATGCCCTGTAAAACTACAACCCACCATTGAATCAAAAATAAAACGTTCCTCTTATTCGTGAACTAAGCATGTGACCCATTTCAACTCCAGCCCTCAATCGAGAATCGATAAGAACCGAAATTGGAATCAGAATCGGTAAAATCCAAACGATGCCCAACCCTAATTTGGAAGTTGTGATGCTACTCTGGTGTCTCTTCTTTCTAAATAATGGTGTCTTTTGAGCAGGTTTGGGCTGGACATATTATGTATGCATAACACAATAATGACAACACTACTCAAATCATATAGGAGCCGAACTGCTTTGCCAGACCTTTGTCCACTGCGCAATCAGTTCTCAGAATATGTACGAAGCACATGTAGAGCGCAGTGTGTACTCATTTACAAGAGGTGAACAAAAGTACCAAGAAGTGACTGACACAGATAAAACTAATAAATCATTTCCAGAGGCTAAGCTGAAAGGTTTCCATATGTCCCCATCTAACTGTTAGCGTTAAATGTTTTATTTTAAAGAATCTGACGTTCAGGTACAAAATAAAAAAATAAATAATGCGTATGTCTCCGATATCTTATAATGTAGCGAAGCTTAAAAAGACATATTGACGTCAGTAAAACTGAGTCTCAGTCAAGCTTGCTTTTTAATGTTTTATACACTGAATCTTAAATAACCCCCAAATTAAACCTTTGACCCAGTTAGCTAGCTAACTGTTCACTAACGTTACCGCTACTTCAGTGTATTACGAGCTAAGCTAGCAAACTTTGCTAACAGCTAGCAAACACTCCTTAGCCACCGAACGTTAGTTAGTTTTACAAAGCGTTAACTACTAAGTCACTACAAACATATATTACGTTATTAAAATAGTTATAAAGTCAGTTGTATTAATACGTGTCAATAACTTACGCTCTAGCTAGTCGACTTTTGGCCAAGCATTGTCAGGTGCTGACTTACCATAGTTCTGCTGAAAATGCCCCACATTCTGTATTCAAAGAAACGCCCACAGACTCAGGTCAGACAGTGCTCGAAGTCCAGCCTAAAACCTAAATTCTAGGTATTTTACTGGCGTTGTACGGAAGACCCGTCGTTCGTTAGCCCCACTGGAGACAAACTGGAAGCACACTGACCTTACACAGGTCGTCAGCTGCCAACCACCATAAGGTCAGGGTGAGGTTCTCTTAAAACAGGGTAGGGTAGAGTCAGAGAATTGTAGAGTTGTTGTAAATGTACGGAATAGGATTAGGGCCATTTTGGAAAAATGCATTTGAGTTCTGAGTTTAAAATCAGAATTCTGAGCACTTATTTCTCAGAATTCTGACTTCATTAAACTACCACCACTAAACAAGACTAAAGGGGGCTCATTCTGCATTTGAGTACTCATATATCTGATACTTCCAGTAGATTTTTGCTGATAATACTTTTGTGCTTAAGTAAGTAAGTAAAATTTAGAATATACGGCATTCATTTTTTTATTTTTAGTAGGTTACACAACGTGATACAACCATAGCCTAAGATATATATACTCTATATAATAATAATAATAACATACAGTACGTGGATACAACCAACAGAACCTGGGATGCCATTTATTTTCCGAACCGTTGAGGGCAGTAATGAGCTATGGCTGTTTTTATTCCGCCTGAAACCCACGAAGGAGACTGAATGTTCTCACCATGGCGGAAACAGAGCAACAGTCAGGTAACGTCAAAGTACAGTTGAATGCTGTTGTACAGCATTAGCCAGTTCTGTGTCGCTTTTGCTATCTTTTGATAAACGCTAACAACGTTAGCAGGTACACCACTAGCTACATTGCCACATGGGGCATTTAACTAATTAACTTTACGTGTGCTAGATAAGCCCAGAAGGCGTAACAGTTATCACTGCTGTCTTCAGGCAGAGCCACCCATTTAACGTTAACGTCCCGTTTTGAAGTTTCTATCTTGGGCTTGCGGGTTGCCTCTGTTGTTATACACTTGTACAACTTGAAGTCGTGCTCTGTAATGTTCTGTGACAATCGTTGTCAAACTCTTAAAATACCTCAGTTCACTGGAAGGGGTTAGCTAGCACGTAGAGTCAATCGCAGGAGACAATTTGCAGTGTGACGTAGGCACCACAGCCGTTAACTCCTTTATCATTAAGTACAACGTCAGGACAAAAAATGCTTTTAAAAGTTGAAGAATTGAATTATTCTACGCTTTAAAAAACCCAAACCAACCTTGCACAAAGACTCATAGGACGAGAAGAGCCAAGTCTACTCCAGCAGTGTCAGGAAACAACCTGAAGCAGCATAACCAATATGTCATGTCAACATCAGAAAATAGTAGATTCTAAATTTCTTCTAGTGCAGGGATCTTCAACAGGGGGTCCGGGACCCCTCAGGGGTCCTCAGAGTTGATGCATTGGGGCCTCCAAATTAGTCTTAATTTTTTTTCAAAAATGAAAAGGTCTTAACATGAATCTTTAACAAATTATTAGCAAATATAAATCCCCACTGATGAAAGGCTTAGGAGCCATCCACAGAAACAGGATTCAATGAGAATTTACTGTGCAACATATACAGTATGTTTTAACATTAAAACAAGATTTATATAATCACACCAACAATAATTAGGCTTTTATAATAAATTTGTATTCTATGCAAAAAAATGTATGTATTAAGATGTACAGGCACCCTACACATTATTGTAGGCCCAGTTTAATATACAATATTTTATACAATATATGTAGTAGGGGGTCCATGGCTTTAAAAATGTTGAAGACCCCTGTTCTAGTGCTACTCAACAGCATCCTTTTATCAGAGTTATCTGCCTGGTAAACATTCAAGTTGAAAAAAATGAACAGATTGGGTGAATATTGAATTTACCTATCAAGAGAAAAGCTGCTAAAAACAAACCATCTGCTGCATAACCGAACTGGAATTATCTCTGAAGCCCGTCTCTTCCTAAACTGTTTAGGATCCACCCCTGAGGATGAAGCACCTCAAGTCCCAGACAGCGTCACCTTCATGGTACCCAAGAAAGAGATCAGCATGGTGCCTGATATGGGCAAGTGGAAGAGATCTCAGGTAGGTTGCTGCCTGTGGCTGACTCACTGTTTGTGTCTGACTTTTCAATAGTGTTGCACGATATTGACAAAATGGGATGTTGCGATATCGGTTAGAGATGGTCCAATACCATTTTTTGCTTCCCGATACCGATTCTGATACCGAGTACTGATCCGATACCAGTGTGTCATATATTTTATTATGTTTTAACAGCTGTATACTACTATCCCTGTATGGATGGGATGTGATTTCTGTCCTTGTTGTCGGTCTGGCTCAGGTTAAACTCTCAAACAATGAATAACACAGAACTTTCTTTTTTTCATCCAGTTTGACAGACAGTTATAATAGAAAAAGAGCATAAAATAAACTACTTTAACGTAGATTTTCTTTAGGGCTTTATTACCTGGTATCGGATCGGTGCATTAACGCCGCTACTTCCTGATACAATACTAGCGTTTTAGACAGTACCGGAGAAAATCTCTGATATCGGTTATGAATATTGCAATATCTGTTTTAATTTCTATTTTTATTAAACGTACTGTATGTAAATTTACAAGTTACAGGAAAATGCATCAAAATAGATTAATAACAAATAAAAGAAGTTTTCTTCCAACACAAAGTTTGTTTCCACTGACGGTCATATTGGACTGGTCCAACATGAAAACATGAATAAGGAACACTTTTCTTTTGCTTCTCTGATTTGTTCCACTTTGTTGTCTTTATCTATTTCTTCACCTACCGTCACTCTGGTCACGTGGTACGCTCCGTAGGGGTTGTCACGGAGTGGACCTGTGCGCTGACGTTGCACGGCAACTGGCCAATGAAACACGATCATTGTAGCGTTTTATGCGGCCTCTAAATCGAACACGACTAAGCCTCACAGCTAACGGACGGGACGCGTTGCTCCACAAAATAACCCAAATTTTGCAGACTTATCACAACGTGATATCGCGATCACAGGATGCTACGCTGGATATGCAACGATGCATCTGTAACTCATACTTTTAATTTAAATGAACGATTATTGGTCTGAGCAAAACATTCATCGCCGCTATATGACCTCCCCGTAACGCTGACTTTGTTATTCAGCACGGTAAAGAAAAGATCTTTACGACAGCTGGTGTGGTAAAAACACTACAGCTTTACTCCAAAGCGGCCGCTAGAATCAACACAAACTGAAAGTTACATATTGTCACTTTAAGTAAAAGTAGTAATACCACATTGTAAGAAATACTCTGTTACAATTAAACGTCCTGCATTGAAGTAAGTAAAGCTGTCAGATGAATGTAGTGGAGTAAACAGTAAAAATATCTCTTTCTGAAATGTATTGGAGTAGAAGTAGAAAGTGGGATGAAAAGAAAACACACAAGTAAAGTATAAGTACCTCAAATTGGTACTTAAGTACAGTACTTAGTTCCACCACTGAATGCCAAGTATTATTAAAACCTGGGAAAGTGATTGAAGTTTCTGAAGTGCACGTGTGAAGAGTTTTTGTCTGATGTTGCCCATCGTGATCAGCATAAATTATGTCAAAATAATCCTATAAATTAATATCATAATATGGATTTTGGTTTTTGTATCGGTTCATCTGACTGCACGTCTCAATACAGTCCAGTTTTCAACACATCTCTCCTTCTTCCAGGCGTATGCTGACTACATGGGATTCATTCTGACACTGAATGAAGGTGTGAAGGGAAAGAAGTTCACATGTGAATATAAGGTGTCAGAGGTATGTTGTCTTTGATAAGAGTGGCTTCTAAAGCGGGATTTAGGATTCTGAGGAGACTCCACGCAGGGCTTTGCCATAGCCTACCTAAGTGGCCTGAAGTTTATACTTCATAGTAATACTTTATACTTAGTTCATTGGTGTGGTTGTCAAAAACATGAGATTATTGTGGGTGTGAACCAAAGTGTCTCCCCTGTGCTTTGTGACCCCTGTGGGAAATCTGTAGCAGGAAAAGGTTAACCTGCTCTTTGATTTCATGTTTATGGAGAAGGAAAACCTGAAAATGAGTCGGGGAGGGCAAAGCAACGTGAAGTTAAATCTTTCCAGAGGTGCAGGTCAGGCTACAGGTACAAAAGTAGGTGGTCTCGGTCCAAATAAAAATTGGATTCTGGTCTAATTTGTTTCTAGTGAGAGAGCTCTTTTTTTGGGGATGGTTTGACCTTTCGGTCCCATGACGAGAAGTTCTGGCAGGCATAGCCATGGTTGAAGAGTAGGGAAGCTCATCTAAGCAATAGATCAGCACTTAGTGTGTACAGTAGGCCTGCACAACATATCGTTGTTTTTTTTGGCGCAATATACATATCATGAAAGGCTGCAGCATATCAAAAAAGACACTCAGAGATTCTTGTTGTTAGTGAAAAAACTGCACTTTAATATGCAACTGTCCTTCTTTTTTTATATATACTGTAGATTTAATTCAATGTTCAATCTGTTTAATAAAAATGTAAGAGATTATTTCTTTTTATTTCTTTTAAATTCAACAAGCAATTTAAGTATTTGTTTATTCATTGCAACTAATTGTCATCGCATATCGCACATTTTCCTCATATCGTGCCGCCCTAGTGCACCGTAACCTGTGTCTGAGAAAGAGAGAGAGTGACAATCTCTGGAAATGTGCTTGTAGCAGACAGCTGTCGGCAGTGGGAGCAGAGAAGAAATGAGCAGTCAAAGGGATAATGTGGTTGTATGAGGTACATATCTGTAGTCAGCATATTAGTTGCAGTAGATGGCGGTCGGCACACCCCCAGTTTGGAAAAGCAGACACAGAAGCTACGCACAGTACTGCTTACTGCTGTTCTATCCATCTCTGCTCTCAAATTCACCAGACTCTTTTGGAGGAATAGAAATTTTGCCCCGCAGAACACGGGTGTTGCCCGTCTGCCTTTGTTAGCATTATTGTGTCATTTTGGTCAGGATTTCCCCAGAAAAGTTGTTAAAGCTATAGTGCGTAGTTTCTGTAGAAATTACAACAAAACTGTCGGTGCCTCCACATGATACAAGCCTTCCGTGATCGTGCACCACCCCCGCCCCTCCACGCAGTTGCTAGTCGCCATTGAGGATGAAAAAAAAACCATGAAGGACTCTGCCTGAAGAGGTTATTATCTTCATTCGAGCTTCTGCACGGGAAAGTCACCGGACGACCCAATTATCTGAACGTAGCCATACATAGCCAAAAATGCCCCAAAAATCATCTAAAAAAAAAAAAAAGGCCTGTATTGGTGCACGTCAGGCTACAGCGTAGGGTCCGGCGTGTCTCCACGTACCTACGTAGTACCTGCAACCGTAGTTGTAAAAAACTTCTTGGAAACACATTGAAAAAAATTATTGACAGAGACTTAGGCCTGGTGGGCCATCAGGCTTACAATACACTGGGGGAATCCATGTTGGGGAATTCAAACTAACCCTTTAACACCAAAGTCACGTAATAACACAAACTAACCGATAGAGGCAGCTGTTGACCAGCAACTCCTGTGTTCTGCAAGGTAAAATTATGTGGACGTGCTGGCAGTTTGGTTGTCATTACGTAGAATTCCTCATGGGGGCGACAGAAACTACGCTCTATAGCTTTAATGATTTTAACTGGGATTTCCATTCTTCTACGAGCTGCAGTCATGAGCCTCAAATTAATCCCAGTTTAATACTTTTAATTTGTCTGAGAAGGCTCAGCAGAGTGAACCAGGCTGCGTCTGTCTGATGGCACCCACCACCCCTGACCTAAACATTCTTGTTCATCGTTTGCTCTTCATTCCTTTTTATACTCTTTAAACCCATCATGTGAGAATGTATCAGTGTTGCTCCAGTCACTGTTGTCTTGTGTGACAGACAGTGGAGAAGTTACTAGATCTTTTGGGAACTCTGGACCGGTGGATAGACGAGACCCCGCCTGTTGACCAGCCATCACGCTTTGGTAATAAGGCTTTCAGAACTTGGTATGCCAAACTAGACCAGGTTAGTACACACACACACGCACACGCACACACGCACACGCACACACACTAATGAAGTTGTTCTGTACCAGTGCATCCCTAAATGAGACTCACTATTCTCCTTTTGAGTGGAAACAATTTTATGGAATTTAAAAGAAAGTTCTAAGCATTAACGGTAAAAAAAAAAACAGGAATTAAATTGAAATATATTGGTTATTTGCTCAGGCTGCACTACTATGTCATATGCAGATAGAAAAAAGCCGATAATAATCCATTTATTTGACGAATACATGCAATGTCAAATGTGTCTTCTGGTGAGTTAGCTAGCTCGTAAGTTAACAATTGGTGAAGGTCCTTTGAAAACTTGAGCCATCTATGTGGGCTGTGTGAAAAACTCAGAGTTTAAAGTGAAAAACTCGTTTTATAAAAGAATGAATTGAAAAAGATTTATTTAAAACTCCAAAATTTGCTCAATCAAGCCATACATCCCATGGTCAACAGCTAGATAGCAAAATAGAAAGTACAGAAGGTGTTACAAGTCATATATTGTGTACTTTGCTTAAGGCTACTTTCTGTTGGTTAACTGAAATATCATTAAAAATGGAAATGGCTCAGACAGTGAAGTAGTGTGCTGCACATGAGATTGGAGAATGCGCTGTGTATGTGCAAATGTAAGTGCAGGTTACAATTCAATGAAATGGGTACATACTTTTAACCACAACATGCCACATGATCTAGTGTTGCTTTTGTGTATGTATCTTCCACCCAAATTAGTTCACTATCAAAAAAAATCTTATATTAAAATTGTGCAACCTTTCCAAAATTCCCAAACTTAACTCCCCTTGGAAAGTTTTATGGAAGTTCACGGACCCTTTGTGACCCGAATACTTCTCTGTGTGCAGGAAGCAGAGGCCCTGGTTTCAGCTGTGCTCCCTGCTGACAAATGTGCTGCAGCTCCAGAGATAGCGGTCTACCTGAAAGAGTCTGTGGGGAATGCCACCAGGATAGACTATGGAACAGGTAATAATGCTGTGCTAAATGTGGCCAATGACGTGTACATGTACACACTGCTATAAGAATGTGGTCATATGTTGGCCAGACCACTTCCGAATGTGGTCTGAGGGATCGGATCTCAATGCGTCCTGGGTGCATTCACACTAGAGTGCGGATCGGGCCGGATTTTTCTGTCCGAGCCCGGCCCGCTTCCGACAGAGCAGTAACCGAACCCGACCGGAGCCCGACAGGCATTAAGGTATTTATGTCCGAGCCCGACCCGAGCCCGACACAGTTAAAATCGCATTTGTTTCTCAACTAATAAACTGTACGTTTGTTTTGTGTGAAAGCCGCTTTTTAAGCAATTGTAGGAAGGCATTCGGAAATGTCAACAGATGAGCGCATCAATGCACACGGGCAACAAGCGCCATTACCTACATAATAAGCTGTTTTAAGTTCAAAATGTTCAACGCCTTATCGCGCTGATGTGACCGAGCCCGACCCGAACCCGAGCATCCTTTCTAAAAATCTGTTTGAACCCGGCCCGGCCCGTCGGGCTCGGGTCGGGTATCCATCCTCTAATTCACACCTGTACTAAGAGCTAGGGTTGGATAAACAGTGCCAGAATCAATACTTTTTAAAAGATAATAAAAAAGCACATGTCGGCGACATGAAAGACAGGCTTGTTTATTGGAAAGGCCATATGGTCAAAATTAAATGATTTAATAAAAATTTAAAAATAACTTATAACTTGTTTTACCAGTAAATTGCTGTTAAATGATAAAAAAAAATATACATAATAGATGAGAAAAGGGTATTTTACAATAACCTAAAATGACGTTTACCAGTGAACTTTGTGTCCATAGTAGTACAGCAGTGAGTGTCTTTAGCTGCAGACTGTTGTACGTCCGGCTGTTGGAATCCTTTCCACAGAAATACAGGCAAACGTTAAGGCACCGTTGCCATATTAGCATTAGGTTTCAGTAACCAACCATACTGAGAGCCGTCCACTTATGATCGGATCACTCGTATCAGATTTTAATACCATGTGGACATGGGGTATTAAACCCACACCAAACCTTTACATAAAACTTTGAATATATATTTGTTTAGGGTTTGAAATAACTTTCTCTGAGATCTCTTGCTGCTCCCCATTAAGAAGAGATTAAGGAAATTGACTCTGTGATGCTGTGCTCTGTGGATTATCTGCAGTATCATGGGCACTTTCTGGAGAGACATTGCTGTTGGAGCTTTAGTATTTAGTGAGTATGTTTTAAAGGTCCCATGGCATGACGATTTCACTTTATGAGTTTTTTTACCATTAATATGCGTTCCCCCAGCCTGCCTTTGGTCCCCCAGTGGCTAGAAAGTTTGATAGGTGTAAGTTTGATAGGATATCCAATCCCTGGATATCCTGCTCTGCCATTGAGAAAATGAAAGCTCTGATGGGCCGATCTGGAATCTTGCCCATTATAAAGATCATAAGGTGCAAGGTTACCTTCCTTTCCCTGCTTTGCCTGCCCAGAGAATTTGGCCCACCCATGAGAGAGAGACATGCAAGGCCAGATTATCTCTCAGGTAACGGGGAACATTTTTTGTCATTTTGGCAGACGGACCATTCAAATTTTGAAACCCACTTCATCATTCGTGTGTAAATGTAATAATTTTTATCAATTTCCCAATCCCAACCTTGCACTTTCGTGGGCCTATCACAGCTCCGCTGTCCATAACTGGTGGGGTCCATCGTGTCATTTTGAGAGATTATTACCTAGCTGCTGTGTTCTTTGTTACATTTCAGAAGTGTAGCTGTTAGAATAATTATTCATCAAAGAATGGTCAAAATCACTGGAGGTATCTCAAAAGTTTGTTTACTTGCAGCAAGTAGAGTCAGTTTACAGCACTTCACAGCATATGTACAGCAAATGACTACATAGTAATTTAAAGATAGTCTTTAAAAGTAGCTTGTATAAAGGAAAAGGAACAATATTCACACAAAGAGAACTTTCTTATCTCTGGTCAGGCTTGACCACTCCTCTGCACGCCTTGTCCTTGATGATTGAGTGATAATCTCATGAGAAACAGAACTGGATGTCAAAATCAAGCAAAGACTGTAGCAAACATGATTGCCCTCATAAAAGCACTTTTTGCAGAGGTTACCATCTGTGTATCATACTATATACACAACACAGATACTATAATATGTGTTTGGCCACTAGGCGGTGCAGTGATGCAGTGCAACTCTGTAAAAAGCAGGCTTGATTCAGAGATGAATAAAGGCAGCAGACATTGAGTTCTACTGCAGTGAAGCTGTAAGAAACACTTGGCGGGGAAACAGAATTTGTGTTAAGCTTAAACGACTACAGGTCTTTTAAATGTTTTCAAAATGTCGTCTTTTGCAATATGTGTAAATGTCCTTTCCTGTAAACCCATTAAAAACAAGGTTGCTACCATGTTTAAAGCAGGAGTGTCACTCAAAGAGTCAAAACGGGATTCCTTGGAGCTTTAGCAAAGAGAACACTTGGACAAAAAACGGGCAGAAGTTAAGCTAGTGGTGGTGGTATCATTAGAAGCAAAACATAAACTTAAAGCACCCATATTATGCTAATT
>NC_045748.1:23975809-23975887 GCF_008692095.1 Etheostoma spectabile | reverse complement strand
TAATTGTATTTTGAGGTTGTACCAGATTAGGTTTACATGGTTTCATTTTTCAAAAAACACCATATTTTTGTTGTTCTG
>NC_045748.1:23975574-23975799 GCF_008692095.1 Etheostoma spectabile | reverse complement strand
CAGATCCTGTTTCCACCCTGTGTGTTCAGGTCTCTGTTTTATCTACAGAGTGAGACATCTCACTTCTATACTATCTTTGTTAGGAGTTGCACATGCTCAGTAGCTCCTTTAAGGATCCATCCGCTAATAACTCTTGGCTCCAGCTTTGGTCAGTCCAAGGCAGGATTAGCTGGGAGACTTCTTCTGGACCAGGGCCACTTGTAGAATACCTGCAGAACAGGGACA